>NC_038046.1:35348008-35697249 GCF_002211085.1 Panicum hallii | reverse complement strand
AGTTGTTGCACAGTCGGCTACTTCCAATATTGAATAGTTACATACCCTGATCGGCTAGCGTGCCGATGTTCACAGATCGACTAGTTTGCTAAACACACAAATCAGCTATGTCAATGCGCACAGTGATCAGCTAGACATCCGATGTAGATGGCATATCGACTGCACCTGCTGAAACGCACCACCACAGTCGGCAAGTTAATACAATAAGAGTCTCTGTTAGGCACGGCCGATACAGCTTTGGCCAATCGGCTAGCACCAATAGACATCCAATCGGCTAGACCTGATGCACATGAATCGGCTAAGGCCAAGGCCAATGCACCATCCAATCGGATAGGCCAAAAACATGCTGATAATCCAATCGGCAAGATCCTTCCTTATTCTATCCTTAAAGTACTATGCCTTTAACGTTCCTATCCATATCAGTCAATTTGACCCCAGGTGAACTCAAATCGGCTAATCTCTTCTACTCATATACAGAGACCGCTCCTGCCGATTTCTCTTCCAAATAGAAATTAGCAGATTTTCTAAAAACTATGTAGATAACTCCCTCCTTTGCCGATTCTATCGGCTAAAACCCTGTTGTTTCCAATCAGCTTTGTTGTAATCCTCAACAAATAGTCAATTTTAATCAGTTGTCCAACTAAAGCTCTACCAAGTTAGTTTCTGATCTTTTTGATTGTTATATGAGTAATATGTTAAATGAGTGTTGGATTGCAACTTTATCATGAATTAAGATAGTTTTATGTGCACACTTTGAATGTAATGTTGCATTGCATGTAGATATGACTACTTCCGCAAACGATACCTACAAGATCTCCCAGAAGTCTGCAGAGGATATTTCTGAAGACCAAATGAACGTCACCAAGGGATTATCTGAAGCCCTGAACTAAAGTTCGGAAGATAATAATACTAACATCCCTAACTCTAGCCCCATCAGTAAAGGCAACCCCCGGTGCATAACCCAGTATTTCAAATTACTACATTATGCAATCTTATACTTATATATTATATCTTGCATTAAGTCTAGTAGATGAAATGGAACCCTAGATGCATGAATCTTAGAACCTATGTATTGCACCTGAGTCCATATCGAATAGATGCTCTGCTAATAGGACCGGTAGAAGTCGGGTGATCTCCTGTCACTCGCGCGATATAGGAATTGAAGTGTTTACCTTCCTGTAATCACTATAAGGATGACGAACGGGATTTATGTAAGGTATCATGGTTGAGTTGATACCCCGTCTGTGTTGATGAATTTGATAAGGTCGCAGTGTGGTAGCGGTGGTTAAGCGTTTGAAAGTACTAGCCACATGCCATGAAATATGGTAAAGCGGTAAGCCTAGTAACCAATCGGCCCGAGGAGTGGACATACCTCCCACCACTCGTATTTGGTTTTTCCTGTTACTCGATTCGACGTGTGGGAATACGTGTGCCGGGCAACCAGGAGTACGGTCGTGTAGTTGCTCTACAGACGTACGTCCTACACATTGGATGTGCGTATGGTCCTACAGTCGCTTGTGGTGGATCTGATCCACGAGTCAGAATGAAACGCAAACGGTTGCTTCGGAACAATCGTTGGATGTTCCAAGCGTGTTGAGTTAGGTTTACCTTTGCAAGGCTGAAATTCGATTCAAATCGTCTATTTCTCGCAGAGATTGAGACTGCTTAATCCCTTTGCCACATAGAGTAATAAGAGCAATTGATGGTTATCAAAGATAATGTTTGTTGAGAAAGTTCTACCATGTTTGAGTAGCTATAGTTGCTTACTTAGAATGAATAATCAACTAGAGAACCTGAAAGCTAAAATTTGAAATTAAGGATCTATTTTTTGTTGCTTTTGAGCTAAAATTAAACCTAGAACCATTATAAGCCTTCATAAGTCTAGTTACATGGCTAAGTATATCATGAATTGGTAAGCCTTACTGAGTATTAGTATACTCAGCCTTGCCTTGTAACTTGTTTTCAGGTATTTCCCCTGAGGACTCCACTCTGCTTATGCTATGGCCCTATGTTGTCCCCAATGGTTGGTCCGTGGAGTTGGATCAGTCCCGGCAAACACAGGTCCCTCCGAGTGATGTTGGGCATGGGGTTAGCTCACACATCCGTTGTGCGACGTCTGTAAAATCGCGTGTATTTTCCGCTGCAGATACTATAACTTTGAAAAAGTCTTGTATAAATTCAAACTTGTTAGTTTTTTTTATACTATGATTGTATGCCATGTGATATTATATCTGTGATGTAAAAAGGGTCGGCATTTGTATCTCTGGACTTGCTTTCGTGCGAGGTACCTTGTTTGATCCTGCATTCGGTGGTTTATTGGGACGTTACCCGACAGGTCAAGGGATTACACTATTTGAAGTACGTTGGAGCCCTTGAGAGAGGACTTGCGTACTTGAGCCAGTGTAATTCAGTTTGGTACTGCCACGCTTGGGTTGGACTTGTTCCAATCTAAGGCTTGTGTAGCCAATCGCAACTCGGTCTGCGCTTTTTGGCCACTGATCTTCAGGAGGCCAACATCTCCGAGTCCCTCTCCACATTGGAGAAGGACTTGGACTTTCTACTCCAACACGGAAAGCCCGAAGCCACCGCTCGTCGGGGGCTTCAGGTTGTTGGTGCCAACGGTCTGATGATCACCTCCACCTCGGACGGGCATTTCGTGCATTGGAAGGGCATGAAACGGTAACATTCATGTAATTAGAATATAGACATTAGGTATTAGTGTGTTGTATGTATGTTATGAATTGTACAGAAAACTAGGTGTATTGTAAATTATGAATTTTATAAGTCCTTATGTGCAATTGTGTGATAATGCTCTTAAATGTCAAATTCAAATGACTATAGAGAAGAAAGTACAAATATTAAGTTAAAACCTAAAGAAATAGACTTTGTATGAAACCAAGGGCCTATGTGTAATTAACACAAATATAAGGGTTACATATGAAATGGTTGGAATATAAAAGTCAAATTCAAATTTACTTAAGGGTTAATGTGTAAAAATACAAGTAATCATGACAGGTCAGAAAATTTGTAAAATATGCCCAAAATTTGATCAAATTTAGGTGGGCAAAGGCAAATTTAACTTAAATTCCATCTTGTTTCAAACTGTAATCTAAATAGCTGTAAACTTTGAGTTTCTGAAACTAAGCCCTAAAGCAACATTGTAGAGTTTGAAAAACTCTACAACTTTCATGTTGAGCACTTTTTCATTTGACCTTTGTAGCAGTGAGAATTTTTAGTTTACTGAGAGGTCCCTGAACTTTGTGGAAATCATGAACAAGTCCTTCTGACTCCTGCCTGCTTCTTCTACCTCTGCCACTGCCGCTTCCCCCTCTGCTCCGCTCTGCCTCCGCCGCTGACCGCCGGCACAGGACCCCGAGCTCCACCTCCAGTCTCTGCAAGTATCCACGCGTCGCCTCCTTCCTCTCCCGGTCTAGTTCCCCTCCCTTTCTGGCCTCGCGCGCGCGCGCCACGACGACCCCGAGCCTCCGCCGGCCGCCACCTCCTCGTCGCCGTGGACAGCCCACCGCCGTGCCTTAACTCTCGGTCTCTCGCGCGCAGCAGCACCACTCCAACGCCTACATACTGTTCTGCTACTCCCAGTGCCCAATTCCGAGCGTCCGAGCCACATTCCTCCGCCGCCGTCCTCTTCCGCTCCGGCCACGCACGGCACGCCCGTGGACAGCCAACACCAGACCTCCTCCGCCCCAATCCATCCTCGTGCAAGTTTCCCCGTTGCTTGCTCATGCTCGACGACCCTCTGTTGCCTCCCAATTCCCACAGAAACTTCGCCTCCGACGAGCGCCGCCGTCGCCGCCTTCGGCCTCACCGTGGGCAGCACGACTCGAGCCTCCCCACACCCCGAGGACCTTTTAGCCAGCACCACATCACCACCCCGAAGCTCCCCGACCCATCCATTAGCTCTCTAGTCCACCACCGCGCCTCCCCGACGCTCGCCGGTGTTCTTTCTCGCCGCCGCCGCTACTGTCTCCGTCGGTCACCTCGAATCCGACATGAATCCTTCTAATTGATTGTACCTACACGTTCCCCATGATGAACTGGTTCTCGTGCGCAGGTCCTCTGCTGACGTTCACCACCGGAACCTCGCCGTCGACGGTGGCCCCTCCGCCGCCACCTCGGGTCCTCGTCGAGCTCTACCATTCCGGCCACCCCAGCCCTCGACACGTGGTGCGACAGAACCCTCGTGAGCTCCTGCACCCTTCCCTGCCCTTGGACCTCACCGCCGGTGACCACCGTCGCCGGAACACGGCCGCCCCCGCCTTGCTCTGCTCTGGTTCACAGCCCAACGACCCCGGGTTAGAAGAGTCAAAAGTTCAGGGGGTTATGTGCACAACTGTAGACTCAGATGAATAGTCCCGAAGGGCCCCCTTGTGTAAATAATGCTGTTAAGTTAGAAATTCTGTATCTATTCAGAGAAAAATCATAAAAATGCAAACTAAATTTTGTTGGAATCCTAAGTTAAAGATCTACAACTTTACTTAAGGGTAAAAATTCAGTTTCTGAATGTTTGATGATCTAATTTAAATGTTAAGTTTGGTTAATTGTAGGCTTAAGAAATGCATAGTAATTCATAGAAAAATGATAAAATGGTGAAACCAGTTGTGTTAGTTTTCTTTTAACATGTAGAATTTAAGAAAAATAATTGTCCTAATAATTAAGTAATATTTTCTTAATGTACAAGTTTAATTAGAAATAATGTATAGTTTATCTTATATGATAGATTTTATAGATGATAAATATTCCAAAAATCATGAAAATATTTTAGGGTACTGTTCTTTGATAGTGTAACATGTTATTAAATTCCAACCAAGAATTAGGTGTCAAACAAGTTAGACATAATTTAATTAGTCCATAGTGTAATAGTAATACCAAGATCATATAAATAATTAATGTAGTCAATATATAAAGCTTTTTTAACATAGTTGTTAGGAACCACCCAACCTATTGCCCTATGTCACTAGTTAGATAATTAGTGTAATCAACCCCGTTGTCTAATGGGTTTAGATAAAATAACTAATACTCGATAAATGACTGCCCAGTGCAGAGTAGTTAGGTTATTTGTCGAAATGTAATGTTCTTTTATTTGGATTGCAACTTTATTGTGAGTTAACAGAAAAGTATATGCATTCCATAACTTGTAACTTTGCATCTCATATAGACTCGACCGCTCTCGCTGACGGTGACTACGAGCTTATCCCGGAACCAGAAGGAGGTTGTTCTGAAGACCCCGGGAACTTTGTCACGGAATTCTCTGAAGCCCCGAACCAAGGTTTGGAAGATATTAATTTGACTAACCCCAACCCCACCAGTGAAGGCAAGCCCCGGACATAACCCCTACTTTATTTACACTGCAAACTATACTATTTATATATGTCTTTATGCATTAAGTTCTTAGGAGTTGTTTGGAAACCTTAGTTGCATAATTCCAGGAACCGATGTATTGAACATTAGAACTTGAGTCCGAATAGCTGCTCTGCTTATAGGGTCGGTAGAAGTCGAGTGATTTCCTGTCACTCGCGCGATATAGGAATTGTAATGTTTACCTTCCTGTTATCATTATAAGGATGACGGACAGGAGTTTTATTAGGTATCATGGTTGATGTGATACCCCGTCTGTATTGATGAATTTTGATAAGGTCGCAGTGTGTGGTAGCGGTGGTTAAGTGTTTGAAAGTACCAGCCACATACCGTGAAATATGGTAAGCAGTAAGCCTAGTACCAATCGGCCCGAGGAGTGGACATACCTCCCACCACATGTATTTGCTTCTTTTTGGTTACTTTGTTCGATGTGTAGGAATACGTGTTGCTGGGCAACCAGGAGTACGGGTTTTGTAGTCGTGCTACAGACGTACGTCCTGCACTTTGGAAGTGCGTATAGTCCTGCAGTCGCTTGTGGTGGATCTGATCCACGAGTCGGAATGAAAGGCAAACGGTTACTTCGGAACGACCCTTTGGTGTTCCAAGCGTGTGTGTTAGGTTATCCTTGCAAGGTTTGAATTTCGATTCAGGAATCGTCCGCCTCTCACGATGAATGAGACTGCTTACCCCCTTTGCCACATAGAGTAACAAGAGCAACTATGTGATTACCAAAGATGACGTTTGATTAAAGATTCTACCATGTTTGAGTAGTTATAAGTGCTTACCTAGAATGGATAATCACTAGAACCTGAAAGCTAAAAGTTGAAAGTAAGGATCTACTCTTTGTTGCTTTTCAGCTGAAAAACTTTACCCAAAGCTAAAAGCCTTCATAAGTCTAGTTACATGGCTAAGTATACCATGAGACGGGTAAGCCTTGCTGAGTATTAGTATACTCAGCCTTGCTTTTGTTAATTTACTTCAGGTAATCTCCCTGATGAGCCAGCTTTCATTACACCGTGGCCTTACCCCTTGCCTGATGGTTGGTCGGTGGAGTGGGATCCGTCCCCGACCAACACCGATTCCGCCGAGTGATATCATGCCAGGGCTAGCATGCTATCTGTAATAATGACGTGTACAATGTTTACGCTTTTCAAACTCCGCTGTTTTATCTTAAGACTTTAAACCTGTTTTGTAATAATCTCCTTAGTGGGAACAAATGATGCTTTGTATACTTTTGTAATATATCTGCCTGTGATGTAAAGTATATTGGCTTTTATATCTCTAGACTCACCTTCGTGTGAGGTACCTTGTTGGATCCTGCGTTCGGTGGTTTATCGGGATATTACCCGACAGGCCAAAGGCTTATACCGTTTGAAGCACGAGGTAGCCCTCAAGGGAGGACTCGCGTACTTGAGCCGGTATAATTCAGGTTGGTTCTGCCACAGAAACTTTCTGATCTACTCGAGGCCGAAGATCGACTTGTGGCACACCTCGAGCCTTTGCCTTTTCAGGAGGGTAGGCCGTTAGTCACCGTGGCAGAGGAGTCGACTGAGCTAGTCGACGCGAGCTCTAACGAGCTCATCTCACACCAGGTGCTGATGGTGGAGGAAGGGAGGATGATGGCGACTTGCCCATCGTCGAATACGATGCGGTATCTGAAGATGAGGCCACAGCCAACGCCAGCGACAAGAATGACGCTGATCGTCAGGCACGGAGGACCCGGAACAGGGCTCGCGCAGCTCGCTGAAGGAGGGTCAATGAACGCATGCGGTCCATGCATCGCGAGCTTGACGCTGAATTCGCTGCCGTAAGTGAGCAGGGTTTCAGGACTCCAGTGGCCAATCATCGCCAGGGTCACTGCTATACTTGAGCGCAGTAATGATCCGAACGTGCGTCAAGCACTTCGTTATGCGCAGAGGGCCTGGATTCAGCTTGATCAGCAAAACCAGACGTCTACCCTCAGGGAGGAGCGCGTGGGCGAAAGCCAAAGCCAGGCTCACAGCCAAACGGTAGGCGGCCATCCTTGACCTCAGCGCAGCAACAACAACAACGGCTGGGGGAGTCAGGCCCCTGGCGGGAGGCAGCAGCCACCTCCAGGAGGTAACCCGAGACAGGCCAATCATCGGTCTCCTCCAGAAGATCTGTGGCAACGCATCAATGAAGGCCGCAATGCGCGGTCCGTGATCGATTCCAGGCGCAAAGTGCGCGAAGAAGTCGAGACAGAAGGTACTGACTGCAGCGACCGTTTCCCAGCTTTCTCTGCACGGTTCAGCAGCTACAAGTACCCTAAGGGCTTCAAGCCGATCGGCATCACCAAGTATGATGGCAAGCAAGCTCCTCAGCAATGGCTACGTAGCTACTCCACCACCATTGAAGTCGCAGGGGGTTCCAACATCACCAAGGTCTTCTACTTCCCGATGGCCTTGGACCCTGCGCTGCTCATGTGGTTGGAGAGCCTCAGCAACAACTCGATCGACTCCTGGGAGCGGCTCAAGAAGGTCTTCATTGACAACTTCCAGGGGGCGATCGCTCGTGCAGATACTCCTCACGATCTTGCTCAATGTAAACAGGAACGTAACGAGCTCCTACGGTCCTATACATGCCGTTTCTTCAATGTCCGTGCCACCATTGCGAATATCTCGGAGGAGGACATCATCGACTGCTTCTACAACGGCATCACCGACGCAGGCATCTACAGAGACGTCGGGCGGAACAGACCAAAAACTGTTGCGGGGCTTCGTGACATGATGCATGACTGGTTCGAGCAGGAAGAGAAGATGCGGGAGCGGTTCCTGAGGCGCAATGATAGCAATCTGAGGCGTCCTCATGACAACCGCAATGACAAAGGCCAGTGGGACTATTCGGGTCCACCCCGAAGGGCAAGCTAGATGATCTCATCGCGGCTGTAGATTGTCCCTCGTGAGGCAAGAAGTCGACGACGCAGGAGGAGTTCGAGAAACTCCTGTAGAAGAAATGCCCGTGGCATCCAGGTGCCAATCACGCGACAATCGATTGCTACCACCTCTGGAGGACATTCAGCAATTCCGGTGGTGGCAAGAAGAACAAGAAGCCAATGGACAAAGAACCCGAAGATGATGACCAAGGGGACCAAGGGCGCAACGCGAAGTTCCAGGATGCTTCAAAGACCGTCAACGTCATCTTCAGGGGAGATGGAGACTTTGGTTCTAGGCGGGAACAAAAACTGCTTCTCCGGGAGATCATGTCCGTTGAGCTAGCGGCACCACGACCACTCCACTGGTCAGAGGTGCCCATCTTGTTCTCCCACGATGATCAGTGGACAAGCTTTTCAGAGCCCGGTAAGTTCCCCCTGGTCCTGGACCCGGTGGTGGCAGAAGTCAGGCTCACCAAGGTGCTCATCGACGGTGGAGTGGTCTCAACCTCATCTTCGCCAGCACTTTAAGAAAGATGGGTCTGGACTTCACGGACATGCTGGTTCCAAGCAAGTCTCCTTTCTACGGCATTGTCCCAGGTAACGCAGCGCACCAACCTTGCACGGTGGTTCTTCCAGTCACTTTCGGCACGAGGGAGAACTACCGCACTGAGTTCATTAAATTCGAAGTTGCTAACTTTGAATCTTCTTATCATGATATACTGGGTCGTCCGGCACTCGCCAAATTCATGGCAGTGCTGCATTATGTTTATCTGCTTCTTAAGATGCCAGGACAAAGTGGGGTACTCACTCTCCGATGTGACTTGAAGAAGTCATATGATTGCAACCAGGAGGCGATCCAATATGCTTTGACTACGCGTGTTCCAGATGCTTCAAGGGAAGTACTCGCAGCCACGCAGCAGCTCTCCCAAGCCAGGTTGGAGATCCCATCAAGAAAGGCCAGCAAGTCGAGCATCCAGTCGACTGATGATGTGGCCCTCAAGTCGATCCAGCTCCAGGAGGGTGACTCATCTAAGACCGCCGTCATTGGCGCGGGCTTGGATGAGAAATAGGAACTCGCACTCGTCAGTTTCCTTCAGACTAACCGAGATATATTCGCGTGAAAACCGGCGGATATGCCAGGGGTGCCCAGGGAACTGATCGAGCATAGTCTGAATGTACACCCACAGGCTGTGCCCAAAAAGCAACGCCTTCGAAGATTTGCTCATGACAAGCATGAGGCAATTAAATGGAAAATAGCAAAACTCCTCATGCTGGCTTCATCAAAGAAGTGATTCATCCAGAGTGGGTAGCTAATCCTGTCCTTGTAAAGAAAAAGAATAATGAATAGAGAATGTGTGTTGACTACACCGATCTCAACAAGCATTGCCCAAAGGATCACTTCAGGCTACCGCGCATTGATCAAGTCATCGAATCGACGGCGGGTTGTGTACTCCTCTACTTCCTTGATTATTATTCAGGATATCACTAGATTGCGCTCAAGGAGGAGGATCAAATCAGGACCGCGTTCATCACCCCGTTCAGGACTTATGCCTACAAAACTATGTCTTTCGGTTTGAAAAATGCAGGAGCAACCTATCAGCGCGCTATTCAGATGTGCTTCGCCGATCAGCTGCATCAGAATGTTGAAGCCTACATGGATGACGCAGTCATCAAGACTAGGAATCCTGATGACCTGATTGCAGACTTGGAAGAGACGTTCAGCAGCCTACGCAGGTTTCGGTGGAAGCTCAACCCAACTAAATGCATTTTGGAGTACCATCAGGGAAATTACTTGGATTCATCATCAGCAACCGGGGAATTGAAGCCAACCCTGTGAAGATTTTGGCCATCACTGATATGGGGGCTCCGGCCACAATTAAAGATGTGCAGAAGCTAACAGTGTGTATGGCAGCCCTGAACAGGTTCATCTCCCAGCTCGGGGAGAGAGGACTACCCTTCTTCAAGCTCCTGAAGCGTCAAGACAAGCCTTGCAAGACCTGAAGCATCACCTTCAGTCTCCTCCAATCCTTACAACACCATTGCCGGGAGAAGATCTACTACTCTACATTACGGCAACAACTCATGTTGTCAGCAGTGCTATTGTAGTAGAGCGCAGTGAGGAAGGCCATGCATTTGGGGTGCAGAGGTCTGTGTACTTCATCAGCGAGGTACTCTCCGAATCCAAGGTACAATACCCGGCAGTTCAGAAATTTTTATATACAATTCTGATTACATCAAGAAAGTTGCGCCATTATTTCGACAAGTACAAGATCACTATGATTACGGATTTTTCGTTGGCGGATATTCTCCATAATCAAGATGCCACGGGGCATATATCAAAGTGGGCAGTGGAACTGGGGGCTTTGTTTATCAACTTCAAGCCACACACTGCAATCAAGTCTCAAGCTCTAGTCGATTTTATGGCTGAGTGGAGGGAGAATCAAATCCCAACTCCAGTCAACAAGCCAGAGCACTAGACCATGTACTTTGATGGGTCTCTCAAGCTCGATGGCGGGGTGCTGGAGTTCTATTTATTTCTCCAAGAGGCGAACAATTGAAGTATGTCCTCCAGATCCTTTGGGTGCTATCCAATAATGAAGCCGAGTATGAAGCACTCCTTCATGGGCTACGTTTGGCGATATCACTAGGCATCAAGCGACTTCTTGTATATGGTGATTCACTTCTAGTCATTCAGCAAGTCAACAAAGAGTGGGACTGCAACAAGGAGATGATGGATGCTTATGTACAAGAAGTGCGCAAGCTGGAAAACAAGTTTTCTGGCCTGGAGGTTCATCATGTGATATGGGAGCATAATGTTGGCGCAAATATACTATCCAAGCTGGGGTCTACTCGTGCACAGGTTCCAGCGGGAGTCTTTGTCCAGGAGTTAAAACAACCATCCATCAATTCCTCACCTCAGGTAACCACCGATGCGGGCGCTCAACAACCTGATCGGGAGGTTATGATGTTTGGTGAGGACTGGAGAGAGGCCTATATTGATTTCATCTAGGATCAAAGACTACTAGCAGGGATGGACGCAAGAAGCACAGAGGCAGCTCGTGTCATGCGCAAAAGTAAGGGGTTCGTCCTAGTCGACAGCAAGCTTTACCGGCGTGGCGCATGTTCAAGCGTTCTCATGAAGTGCGTCATGAAAGAAGACGGCTACGACATACTGCGGGAGACACATGAGCGAGTTTGCGGCAACCACGCAGCTTCAAGAACGCTGGTGGGGAAAGCATACAGAGCTGGTTTCTGGTGACCCACCGCAGTGTCCGATGCTGAGGACCTTGTGCAGAGATGCCAAAACTACCAATTCTTTGGCAAACAATATCACGTCCCAGCTCACAGTCTCATCACCATACCGCCATCCTGGCTGTTTGCTTGCTGGAGCCTTGATATGATTGGGCCCTTCACAATGGCACCATGTGGTTTCACCCATGTATTGGTGGCTATCGACAAGTTTACCAAGTGGATCGAGTACAAGCCGATAGCCAAGCTCACACCAGATCGAGTTGTTGATTTCATCTCCGATATCTTGCATCGCTTAGGCTTCCCGAATACCATCATCATGGACTTGGGATCAAACTTTACGGCCAACCAGTTCTGGGAGTTCTATGAAAATGCGTGCATCGAGATCAAATATGTCTCTGTCGCACACCCAAGGGCCAATGGTCAAGTCAAAAGGGTGAACGGCATGATAATCGATGGCCTCAAGAAACAACTCTATGATGAAAACAGCAAGAAAGGAGGAAAGTGGATACACGAGTTGCCACATGTCATCTGGGGGCTCAGGACTCAGCCGTCCAAAGCCACAGGACAAACACCATTCTTACTCGTCTACGGCTCTGAAGCTATCTTGCCGGCTGAAATCATATGGAAATCCCCAAGGGTTGAAATGTACAATGAAGGCGAGGCGGATGAAGCAAGGCAGTTAGAGCTTGATTCTGTCGAAGAGGATCGCTGCACCGCTCTTGTTCAGTCAGCTAGATTCCTGCAGGGGATCCGGTGATATCACGATTGAAACATGAGGGAACGATCGTTTAATATAGGTGATCTGGTCCTACGCCGTATCCAAGACGAGTCCGGCTTACACAAGCTCAACTCAAGGTGGGAAGGTCCATTTGTCGTCAAGCTGGTTACAAGACCAGGGTCGTATTGACTATAATACCCCGAGGGCCAAGATGTTCCGAATTCTTGGAATATTCAGAAACTGCGCAAGTTCTACCCGTGAGGAAGCACGCGGGGATAGCTGTTCTCCGGACGCCTAGGCAGCCCTTTTCTTCTGAATCAATTTGCAGGCTACGTGTCACAAAATTTGGAATGTAAATTTTTCTGTTGACAGACGGAGGCTCCGGCCACGTTCATGTTTTATAAATCGACTTCTTGTCATGAGCTGTGACGGAGGCTACTGATGTGAACCCGTTAGGGTTTGTTCCTGATCTTTCGATGAGAGGCGTGGAATAACTCGATTGATAGAGGAGACGACGTTCACGGGCCGACTACAGCCTTCCAAGGATGCTGCGCCTTAGCAACCGATACACCACCTCCTTTGGTTGCCGCGATCTTGTGGAGCGCGACACCCCGGCCACTAGGGCACTTGTCCTGCAAGCAATCGAAGAACTTAGCAAGAACAAGTAGAACAAGTACTGAAAATTACGAGATGTAATTGAAGGTCTCAACCAAATCTCAATTATGGAGGGGTTCCGAAAACAAGTGGACGGGCGGCTGGATCAGCACGTGCGTCTACAAGGAAGTAGCAAAGCTAACTTGCATCTAACAAAACCGAGTGTTCTTGAGGCGGCTAAGGTTATAAAGAAGTGGGAGAACGACCACAAGGGTGCTGGGTCGTATTCCAACCCTAGGACTCATCCGTCTTGGACTCTACTGATACACGGCCCGTTGGGCCAAATTAGGGTGACGCAGCACCGTGGCTGAAAAGGACTCTGTAGTAATCTAGGATTGCGGTTGATTCCGAATAGATATTGAGGTGGTTCCAGATCTGTTGGAAAGTAGATTTGATAAGCTTTCCAGAAAGTACTTGACCGACCAAAACGGAGTCCGGATGAAGTTGTGACGGCTGTTACAAGTCGTGTCTGTCCTGCAGTCCGAATCCAGCCTGCGCGATGCCTCTTCCCTTTTGATCCAATCCATGGTTCCTGAGTAAAACAAGAGTGCACGTGTCTCCATTCTCTAAATATGATGAACATGAGCTTAAGAGTGAACTTGCTTGATGGGTAAGCCGACGAGCACGAGCGCGAGTAATAGGTCCAAGAGGTGTTGTTGAAATAGATACTGGTGTAGGTGTGGATGTATCGTTAGTGGCGATGTCCTCATCATCCTCCCCTTCTTGCATTTGAGTTGTCCTCGACTCAAGCTCATCATCCTCTCCCAAATATGGCTTCAAATCTGCAATGTTAAATGTGGGACTAACCCCAAAATCCACAGGCAGGTCTAGCTTATATGCATTATCATTAATTCGTTCTAGCACTTTAAACGGTCCATCAGCCCGAGGCATCAACTTAGATTTTCGCAAAGTAGGAAACCTATCCTTTCTCAAGTGCAACCAAACCAATTCACCAGGTTCAAAAATCAATTGCTTTCTACCTTTATCACCAGCAAGCTTATACTTAGAATTCATGCGCTCAATGTTTTCTTTAGTTGTTTCATGCAGTTTTAACATCAGTTCAGCACGTTGCTTAGCATCAAAGTTCAATTTTTCAGAAGTGGGCAAAGGCATTAAATCAATAGGAGCACGAGGAATCAAGCCATAAACAATCTCAAAAGGGCACATCTTTGTAGTAGAATGCATGGAACGATTATAAGCAAACTCAACATGAGGCAAACATTCTTCCCACAACTTAATATTCTTCTTTAAAACAGCCCTTAACATGGTAGACAAGGTTCGATTAACCACTTCAGTTTGACCATCAGTTTGGGGATGACAAGTGGTAGAAAATAGAAGCTTAGTTCCCAATTGTGCCCATAAAGTTCTCCAAAAGTGGCTAAGAAATTTGGCATCACGATCAGAAACAATTGTATTTGGCACACCATGCAAACGAACAATTTCTCGAAAGAATAAATCAGCAACATGTGTAGCATCATCAGTTTTATGACATGGAATAAAGTGTGCCATCTTGGAAAATCTATCCACAACCACAAAAACGCTATCACGTCCCTTCCTAGTTCTAGGCAATCCCAACACGAAATCCATAGAAATATCCTCCCAAGGAGCACTAGGAACTGGTAAAGGCATATACAAACCATGCGGATTTAAACGGGACTTAGCTTTCTGACATGTAGTGCAGCGTGCAACAAATCGCTCCACATCTCTTCTCATTTTTGGCCAAAAGAAATGACCAGCAAGTACATCCTCTGTCTTCTTTGCTCCAAAATGCCCCATCAAGCCACCACCATGCGCTTCCTGTAACAACAACAAACGAACGGAGCTAGCTGGAATGCATAGCTTGTTAGTTCGAAACACAAACCCATCATTGACGATGAATTTGTTCCATGCTTTTCCATCCTTACAATGCAGCAAAACATCCTTAAAATCAGCATCATTCACATATTGTGTTTTAATTGTCTCCAAACCAAAAATCTTGCAATCAAGTTGTGTCAACAAAGTATATCGCCTAGACAAAGCATCAGCAACGATATTCTCTTTCCCTTTCTTGTGTTTGATGACATAAGGAAAAGATTCAATAAATTCAACCCACTTAGCATGTCTACGGTTCAGTTTTCCTTGACTACGAATATGTTTCAAAGATTCATGATCAGAATGGATAACAAACTCTTTGGGCCACAAATAATGCTGCCATGTTTCTAATGTGCGCACAAGAGCATACAATTCCTTGTCATAAGTAGAATAATTCAGAACAGGTCCGCTCAATTTCTCACTAAAATATGCAACAGGTTTACCATCTTGTAACAAAACACCACCCAAACCAATTCCACTAGCATCACATTCAAGCTCAAAGGTCTTATTAAAATCAGGAAGTTGGAGGAGAGGTGCATGTGTCAACTTATCTTTCAACATGGTGAACGCATTCTCTTGTGTGGTGCCCCAAGAAAAGGGCACCCCCTTCTTCGTAAGCGCATTCAACGGTGCCGCAATGGTGCTGAAATCCTTCACGAAGCGACGATAGAACCCAGCAAGTCCTAGAAAACTCCGCACCTGTGTGATGGTCTTTGGTACAGGCCATCCCTGAATAGCTTCCACCTTAGCTTGATCAACTTCAATTCCCTGTGGAGTGACAACATAGCCAAGAAAAGATACTCGATCTGTGCAAAAGACGCACTTCTCAAGGTTACCAAATAAACGTGCATCATGTAAAGCAGTAAAAACAGCACGTAGATGATCAAGATGTGCCTCCATAGATTTGCTGTAAATCAATATATCATCAAAGTAGACCACAACAAATTTGCCAATGAAAGCACGCAGAACCTCGTTCATTAATCGCATGAAGGTGCTAGGTGCATTAGTTAACCCAAAAGGCATGACTAACCACTCATATAACCCGAACTTAGTTTTGAAAGCAGTTTTCCATTCATCTCCCAATTTTATGCGAATCTGGTGGTACCCACTACGCAAATCAACTTTGGTAAACACAACAGCACCACTCAATTCATCAAGCATATCATCCAAACGTGGAATAGGATGTCGGTATCGAATTGTGATATTGTTAATAGCTCTACAATCGACACACATACACCACGTTCCATCTTTCTTGGGGACTAAAATAACCGGAACAGCACAAGGACTAAGGGACTCACGTACATAACCTTTGTCGAGTAGTTCTTGCACTTGTCGCTGAATCTCTTTCGTTTCTTCCGGATTGGTCCTGTACGGCGCACGGTTGGGCAGTGATGCACCTGGAATCAGATCAATTTGGTGCTCAATCCCTCGTATTGGTGGCAGCCCCGCTGGTATTTCACTTGGAAACACATCAGAATACTCCTGCAAAACGTTAGCGACAGTAGGGGGCAAAGAGTGCTGCATATCATGAATGGAAATCAAAGTATCTTTGCACACCAAAGCATAGGCAACAGAAGTGGTAGCAATCAAGTCATTAATATCAGATTTAGTAGCAAGCAAGCAAGTCCCTTTCAAGCGTATCTCATCTTGCTTATTAGCAACCGACTTGACAATTTTATTGGTCTCACTTTTAGCTTTGGCAGCTCTAGCAGTATCATCACGCACAATAGCTTCAGGAGACATAGGAAGCAACACAATTTTCTTATCATGGTGCAAGAGCGAAAACTGATTTGATCTACCATAATGCACACAATCCGTATCAAATTGCCAAGGCCTACCGAGCAGAATATGGCAAGCTTGCATAGGCACAACATCGCACTCAACAACATCATGATATGCTCCGATTGCAAAATTAATGCGCACCAGCCTCGTTACCTTAGCCTTACCACTGTTGTTTAGCCATTGAATGTGATACGGGTGTGGGTGTGGTTTGGTGCTGAGTGCAAGCTTTTCCACCAGTTCGCTGCTAGCCAAATTGTTGCAACTACCTCCATCAATAATCATACGACAAGAACGCTCTTTAATGACACACTTAGTTTGAAACAGCGTGTGTCGCTGATTTTGCTCCGCCTTCTCCATTTGTGCACTAAGCACACGCTGCACAATGAGACTCTCGTAGTGTTCGGCTGCCCCTGCATCAATATGTTCGTCTGGTGGTCCCTCATTACCTGCATGGTCAGCAGCAAACAACGCAAGTGTATCGTCATCAAAATCACTAGCAGAGGAATACGCACCATCATCTTTGACCACCAAAACGCGCTTGGTAGGACAGTCACGCTGCACGTGCCCAAAGCCCTTGCACCGATGACACTGGACATCCCTTGTTCTACCCGTGGATGCAACCGAGGAAGCACTAGCGGCTGGTTTCTGGACAGTCTTGGTTGCTGAAGTGATGGGAGGAGCGCGTGGCTTGTCGCTAGATGGAGAAGACGCTGCTGTACGACTCGGTGAAGGAGCTGGTAGAGGTGCACGTCCGCTCATAGAAGTAGTCGTGCGTGGCTGCCATGATGTAGATTTACCTGCAGAAACATTAGACCTAGCACTAGCACGTCGTCCCTGTACCTCCCTTTCAGCTTTACAAGCAAGATGGAACAAACGGGTTACGTTAGTATAATCTTTATACGCAAGAATGTCCTGAATTTCTCTATTTAACCCGCCCAAAAATCTAGCCATAGCAGGTTCCTCACCCTCCACTAAATTACAACGTAGCATTCCCATTTGCAATTCCTGATAATATTCTTCTACAGTTCTAGTGCCCTGCCTCAATTGTTGTAACTTATGTAACAGATCACGTGCATAGTAAGAAGGAACGAATCTAGCCCGCATGACCCGTTTCAAAGCATCCCAAGTTTGTGGCATGTCATCAGCATTTTTCTTGCCATGTTCTATCCACCAAACAGAAGCAAAATCAGTGAACTCACTAGTAGCAGTCCTAACACGTGCATTCTCAGGAAAATCATGGCATGCAAACTTTTGATCAACAGCAATTTCCCAAGTAATGTATGCATCAGGGTCATATGTAGCATCAAAAGGAGGTATCTTAAATTTAATCTTGCTGAAAGCATCATCATTGTTGCGTACCTCACGGTGGCGAAAACCACCCATACCTCTACGATTAGTGCGTAGCTGGCGGCGATGGCGAGCGTCTTGTTCATCCTGTTCAGTATCAGCAATATATTCATCCGCCCAATCATCACGCTGTTCGTTGGTCTTCGCATGGAGCTCATCAAAACGCCGCAAAAGAGCAGCGAGACTCTTGTCAATATTGCCGACCGCTGTCTCCAGGCCCGTAAGCTTGGTGTTGGTGGCAATCTGCGTAGCCTCCAATTGTCCAATCTTGTCATTCGTCACCTGCATATCATTATCAAGTCCCTCTGTGTGCCGCTGCACTTGCCTTTCAAAATGTTGTATGATGCCCCTGGTACGTGGAGACTGATGCAAGCTATGATCCTCCTCCTCGGAGCCTACCATGGTGAGAAAGACAAGGACAACAAGAAAACAAGTGAAGTAGTAAAATCCCTACAGCTAATAGGGTGTAGCTACAGCAAGGCGCTCACTCTCAACCTGTTGCACAAGCTCTTACCAATTCTTACCTTGCTGCTAGGAGGGGACGGCAACCAACAAGTCCGCAACCGTGGAATGAAGTGTATCAGCGCGGCAGCAACAAGACCTGTGGAGCTGTAGTCGGATATGTGGAGCTGTAGGTGGGCTTGAACAAGGAAGTACTAGCACCACGTTAGTCACAAAGGCAAGCTGAATAATCGTTCAACAGTGGTACTGTGCTGGTCCTAGTCTAGACCGTGCTAGAGACGCGAGCCTGGACACAAAGGAAGTCACAAAGCACCACTCCGAACAGAAGGGAAAAACAAACACAATGAATTAGCCCCTTGCTTCTTTTTTTTCTTTTTTTTAACAATGATCCTTTTTTTTCTTCTTTTTTCTTTTTTTTCTTTTTTTCAGGGGAACCTCAAAAACAGATGCTATGAACAAAGGAGTACAAGTGAGCAAGTCACCACACACGCTTTTTCCAGAAAGAGTAGGGGTATACAGGTAATTAAAAGATACTCTCTCGCTCTCTCTCTCTCTGGAGTAGGCCGAGACTTAAATATATGTGTGAAGTGTTATTGCTTCTGGTGCACAGTTTGGACTCAGATGCAACCAGCACCGAATTCAACTCAGACTTGATAACAAAGAGGCACTCAGATTCGGCAACCACAAGATGAATAGGCTACCCGAATTCAAATCGGTCTCGGCCAACACGCGCTTAACCGATTCCAAGTCGAACTTGACAACCAAAGTGGTTTCTGATTCGGCCAAAACAGTGATGAAAAAGGTAACGTACGTGACCAAACGTGACAAGAACTCGAAACTCTAAAGGACTACAACTAAGACCAGCAACTCGACACAACCGATGCAACTGAAAACTCAACAAGCCCTAACTAAGCAGTACCAGTAAAGGCTCAAAAGGGTCTATAGGATTGCGGTGGGGGAAAAACAATTCTACTATTTTTGGCTTTTTCTGGACTGTAGGAAAATAAAAATAGCGAAGGATTGGAAGTCTCTCACCGAACAACCTTGCTCTGATTACCAACTGATGTGAACCCGTTAGGGTTTGTTCCTGATCTTTCGATGAGAGGCGTGGAATAACTCGATTGATAGAGGAGACGACGTTCACGGCCCGACTACAGCCTTCCAAGGATGCTGCGCCTTAGCAACCGATACACCACCTCCTTTGGTTGCCGCGATCTTGTGGAGCGCGACACCCGGCCACTAGGGCACTTGTCCTGCAAGCAATCGAAGAACTAGCAAGAACAAGTAGAACAAGTACTGAAAATTACGAGATGTAATTGAAGGTCTCAAACCGAATCTCAATTATGGAGGGGTTCCGAAAACAAGTGGACGGGCGGCTGGATCAGCACGCGCGTCTACAAGGAAGTAGCAAAAGCTAAACTTGCATCTAACAAAACCCGAGTGTTCTTGATGGCGGCTAAAGGTTATAAAGAAGTGGGAGAACGACCACAAGGGTGCTGGGGTCGTATTCCAACCCTAGGAAAGGGCGGCCAGGAAGGGGGCGCAGCCCCTAGTGGTGGTCAGCCCTAGGCGCCCACGCAAAGGCCTCAGTTGGGCCAGCATCTATTCTTCTGGGCCTTCGTTCTTCAGTAGCATGACGAAGTTTAGTTCTCTTGCACGGGCCCGAGTGATTGGCCCAAAAGGAGGTGGCGCCTGGGGTGGAGGAGCATCTGGTGTCGCCGGAAAAGGTGCTGCTGGCGTAGACGTACTCGTGTTGTAGTTGATGTCCTCATCACCAGCACCCTTGTGGTCGTTCTCCCACTTCTTTATAACCTTTAGCCGCCGTCAAGAACACTCGGGTTTTGTTAGATGCAAGTTTAGCTTTTGCTACTTCCTTGTAGACGCGCGTGCTGATCCAGCCGCCCGTCCACTTGTTTTCGGAACCCCTCCATAATTGAGATTCGGTTTGAGACCTTCAATTACATCTCGTAATTTTCAGTACTTGTTCTACTTGTTCTTGCTAGTTCTTCGATTGCTTGCAGGACAAGTGCCCTAGTGGCCGGGTGTCGCGCTCCACAAGATCGCGGCAACCAAAGGAGGTGGTGTATCGGTTGCTAAGGCGCAGCATCCTTGGAAGGCTGTAGTCGGGCCGTGAATGTCGTCTCCTCTATCAATCGAGTTATTCCACACCTCTCATCGAAAGATCAGGAACAAACCCTAACGGGTTCACATCACCGCCGCCGTTACCGTCTCGCCGGTGAGCTCCTGTGACCGTCGAACCCCTCCCTCCGCTCCTTCTCCGTTCAATTCAACTGCACCAATAGCTTCCTCTCCTCTTGTTGCAGCTTCTGGACCAGAGCATTGCCCCACTTCCTCGCCAGAACCCTCTCGCCGATGAGCTCCCCTCTGCCGCTGCCTCGACCGCCGTGGGAACCCCACCTCCAGTCATGCACTTCCCTTCCCAAGACCCCCAGAAGGTGCGCCTTGAGCTCCTAAGGCTCGCTGACCACTCCTTCTCCACCCCCCATCGCTTCCCACGCCGGAATTTGGCCGGCGACATCCCTGCTCTTCTTCCCCGACGAGCCAAGGGCTTAATTGTGAAGATTTGAAAAGTTTCAAGGGCCTTTCTGCAAGATTACAGAGCCCCTCCCTAATTCAAAAGCTGTGAACTTCAAAAATGTGTTGAAAATTGTAGAAAATTCAAAAAAATTTCAAATCAGTTGGGTTTGAATCCTTGTGTTAAGTACGACAACTTTTGTATTATGATTATGAGATGAAAATGTGTATTTTGTGCTGTGTTTAAATTAGTAGATAATAGGTACTTTAATTAGATCTTTTGATCCATAGCAATGCTGAGGCTCAAATTTGAAACATGAAATATATATGCTATAAGTAGAGTTGTGTAAAATTTGGATGCCTAGGACAGCCCTCTATCTAGGATGTTTAAATAACTTTGCTTTATGTTAATAAAAGTTTCATGATTTAATTCTAGATGCATTTCTTCATGTTTATCGCTGAAAATTTCACCTTAGCTTTCTTTTAGCATATCTAATCCAAGATAAAAGTTTGAGAATCAGAAACCTAATGTAGCTTCAGCAATGAATTTAAGTTTAGATTCAAAGAAAATTCATGAACAATAGCTCTAGTTCATGAAAAATTATGAAAATATTTTGAGGTGTTGTTCTTGAGTAGTGTAATATGTTCATAAATTTTCAACCATTAGTTTAATTGTTTAAGATAACCAAACATGCTACCTCATGCAATTAGTTAAATGACTGCCCAGTAAATGGAAATGACTCCTGGAACCCGAAGTGGAAATCTCTGAAGACCCCGAAAACGTCGTAGGAGATTTAACTGAAGCTCCGAACCCGAGTTCGGAAGAATTTGTTAACGCCTCTGTCCCCAGCCTCGCTAGTGAAGGCAAGCCCCGGACATGAACCCACTATTTTATTTACACTGCAATCTACATTTATATATATACTTGTGCATTAAGTTCTTAGGAATTGTCTGAAAACCCTAGTTGCATATTCTTAGGAATTGATGTACTAAATATTAGAACCTGAGTCCGACTAGTGCCATGCTAATAGGACCGGTAGAAGTCGAGTGATTTCCTGTCACTCGCGGGATATAGGAATTGGTTGCTTACAATATTGCAATCACTATAAGGATGACGGACGGGTTATATATAGTGTTATGGAAGGAATGTTACCCCGTCTGTCTTGATGAATTTGGTTAAGGTCGTAGTGTGTGGTAGTGGCAGTTAAGTGTTTGAAAGTACTAGCCACATGCCATGAAATATGGTAAGCGGTAAGCCTAGTAACCAATCGGCCCGGGAAGTGGACTCGTCCCCCACCACTCGACTTTTATTTTATGTTTACACACACCAATGTGTGGGAGTACGTTCTGCAGAGCGGACGGGAATATGATCAAACAGTCGCGTTGTAGACGTATGTCCAGCACATTGGATGTGCGTATGGTCCTGCAGTCGCTTGTGGTGGCTTTGTTCCACGACCCGGAATGAAAGGCAAACGGTTGCTTCGGAATGACCTGTTGTGTTCCAAGCGTGTGAGTTAGGTTTACCTGGCAAGGGTTGAAATTCGATTCAGAATCGTCCGTTTCTCACGGAGATTGAGACTGCTTAATACTTTTGCCACATAGAGTAACAAGCGAAATCTTATGATGAGTAATACTAAGGTATGCTTTAAAAGGACCTTGCTTGAGTAGTCATAGGTGCTTACCTAGAATGGTTAAAGGAACTAGAACTTGAAAGCTAAAATATGAAATTAAGGACCTACTCTTTTTTGCTTTTCAGCTGAGACAAAACTCAAAACCTCATTAAAGCCTACATGGTCTAGTTATGGGCTAAGTATACCTAATGCCGGGTAAGCCTTGCTGAGTATTAGAGTACTCAACCGTGCAATATGATTTTATTTCAGGTAATGTCCCTGAAGACCCTACCCTTCCCATGCCTTGGCCCTATGCTCTGCCTGATGGTTGGTCCGTGGAATGGGACCCGTCCCCGGCCAACACTGATCATACCGAGTGATGTCATGCCAGGGCTTAGCATGATGTCCGTACCGGCGACGTGTATAGCTGCCATACTTTAAATTTCGCTGCCGTGAACTTGAATCTTTAAACTGGTTTGTAATAATTTCTATCAGTTTGGAACCTGTGCTACTTTTGGAAACTCATGTAATACAAATGCCTGTGATGTAAAGTATGATGGCAATTGTATCTCTGAACTCGCCTTCGTGCGAGGTACCTTGTTGGATCCTGCTTTCGGTGGTTTATCGGGACGTTACCCGACAGGCCAAGGGGTTACACCATTTGAAGCACGTTTGGAGCCCTTGAGAGAGGACTTGCGTACTTGAGCCGGTGTAATTCAGGTTGGTTCTGCCACATGCATCACTTTGATCTCCAGCTTGCTGATATGTACTGTGTTTATCGAGCAAATTAGATCTTTGATTGATGGTGCATCGCTTCCTTATTGATCTATTTACTCACCAGTTATCGATATTTTCTATACTTTGCGAGGTTGATTCGTTTAATCTTGTGTAGTTTAGCTTTTATCACAAGTTATCCAACTTAGATCTTAGGCTATCTATCAGCTGCAGTTATGCTTTATTATTTTAATTTACTACACAGAATATGGCCGATTAGATCTGAATCTAAGTGTTGTTCGTGAAGTTGTACTGAGTAATCAGTATTGTCTCGCACTGTTTTTAGCCGATTTCTTATTATATCTGTATCGAGCTTCTGGCCGATACTCATTCGGAACGGTTCGGAAATCCAGCCGATACGTTCTAGTATTTGACGTTGCCTTATTCCTCATCAGTTACAGGCCAAATTGACTGGCACGCCTAGCACCTACGCGACGCTAATTGGAGCCTGCACCAGAGTAAAGCAAATCTCCCAGGTCCTCATGTGTGGCCACGCAAGAAGCCGATCGCCGGTTTTTTGTGCGTCAACACCAACTCAATAGATGGGGCATATAGCTAGAGCTTGGAGCAAAGGCATGTCCTTGTGACCAATCCAACGTAGACATGTGACTATGTAGAGGAAGTAGTCAATCACACCACAAAACGATCACATCAATCTTGTCCCAGCAACAACCTCACAGCGCCATAGCCGATCAGCACAGCAGCAGCACCTCCACTAAGCCGATGGAATGTCGTGCGTGTGTTCTAGCACTAGCGCCCATCTAGGGTTTTAAGATAGGTCGAGTAGAGGTGGTGGCTAGGGTTTCCAACATGGTGGAATGACTCACCCCTAGCTCGACGTCCAGATATTTATAGAGTACACTAATGATCTTGCATGTTGTAGGTCCATTAGAGTCTTAATCTCTCATGCATTAACATCCGTTGGATCTTTACTCCAAATTGTTTATGATTGCCTCTTGGGCATATCATCAAACACATATAGAGTGACATAGTTAAAAACAATGACATATTGATTGCTTAGTTGATTCGGCCAATCTTATTGAAGGATCGAGATCCCAATGGCTTGATGAGATTACCATGGAGCATATTGATTACTAAGTTGATTCAACCAACATTTTTTAGATCCAAGTGCGCCTTTTTATTTAGGAATTAGGTTAGAAGGATTAAAAAGACATCATTAATAGTAATTTTCTTGTACTAATGGAATTAGCATACCCTGAGAAGGCAGTAAACGGAGAGTTTAGACCCAACAAAGGGGCATGTTGACGACCATTAAATCTTGCCTTAACCGTCAACTTCTCAAGAATAAAAAAGAGCTTTACATAATATTCCATGCATATTTGTCAGGGATAGATCCCCTGGGTACCGCAAGAAAGCTACCCGAGAGCTAAAAGAAGTCTGATTCCTACTAGGATTCCGCTGTAATCCTATTAGAACTCATATACTGTAATCCAATTGGGACTCCTACCTTATAATCCTACTAGGAATCCCGCCCCCTGGGATATATAAAGGAGGGCAGGGGTACCTAGATAGGCAGAGCAACTAGAAGAGCAATTAGAGCCACCAAGAGGGAGAGATCCAACAGAGAGCCGCCTACTGGCAGCTCAACACCCAAGCGCAGGGCGCAATATTCAACACCCCCAAGTAGGACGTAGGGTATTACGCAACTCTAAGCGGCCCGAACCTGTCTAAATCTGTGTCTTGTGTCCTTGCGTTCACCTTCAAGTTCCAGATCCGGCAATCCCTCATCAAATAAACACCTACCTTCGGGTATCCCTAGGTAGGCCGACGGTAAAAACACCGACAGCTGGCGCCCACCGTGGGGCCGATCGTCGCGATCATTGGGCGAATTTGAAGGACCTCTTCATCAACATTAATCCACTCAAGGCGGCAGATTGCTACTTCATGCATATGCGTCGGCGGATCGATTCATCGAGTTCGAGTTCGGATCCTTCAGCAAACGGCTACATCGACCTCGACTACTCGGCTCGACTTCACCTCGCGCTGCAGCGTTGATGCACCACGGCCGCCGACCTCGATGACCCGATTCAACTTCGGCTTGTGCCGCAATGTCCGCGTGCAGCAGCAACGAGTTCGACTACTTTGACCTCGCGAGAAGGCTCGGCGGCCCGCCGACGACTACTTCGACTACTCGTCTCGACTAGAACTAGTCGAGGGCGAGCCTCACAGCAACAACTACATCAACTACTCGTTTCGACTTGAAAACTAGTCAGAATCGACTCTGACTAGTCGAGCTTCATCAACAAACCGTCGCAGCTCCATCCACGAGCTCCACGGCTTCGTCGACATTCGTCCACGAATCAAGCTAAGTAACTTATACCTTTTCCGACTTGTTCTTCACAAGATCGGCTACCTTTTGGGGTATGCCTCTCGACGGGTATGAAACCCTCGGGGGCTACACCATGATCGGCTACCTATCTGTGTACTACTCTCGATGGGCAATGAAACCCTCCAGAGCTACACTTCGTCAACTGCTTATCCGTGTACTACTCTCGATGGGCAATGAAACCCTCCAGAGCTACACTTTGTCGATTGCTTTTGCGCGCAGCGCATCCTATTTATCACATGGCGACTACTTTCTGCTTGTTGTCTCCTCTTAACGGTCGCTAATCTACTCGAGTAGCAAATGCCTTAATCCGTGAAACCTCGAGTCCCTAGTCATGACCTAAGCGACTCGTCCTGTATGAGCGAAGGCAGGAGACCTAAGCGACTTGTACATGATATGAGCAAAGGCCGTAAGACCTAAGCGACTCGTACATGCTATGGGCGAAGTCTAAACTGGAACCGAGTGAACGTAAAGGGTGGACTACATGGGAGATTTAAATGGCCTAAGAAAAAAAGAGCTCGACACAGCAAATTTCACACCGAATAAATTTCACATCCTAGTCGTCGCGCCACAAACCGCGCGTTCTGGGCACGTTGGATCCCCCCGGTCAGATCTTATCTAGCTTACCCGATGAGCTCAAGTGAAGAGCTATATCGACTACTCTCTGAGTCGCTGCACTCAGAGGTAGCATGTCCCTGCTACAGAGCAGATGAGGCTCTCAGACTTCATATAAGGCCACAGGAGGACTAAGGTGGTTTCTTATATTACAAATGTCATAAATACTAACGGTTCAATCCTGGACCATGTTTTCTACAATTTTTTCAGCTACTGGCCGGACCTCTAGCAAGTACTCGTGGAAGTTTTCATCAGTACAATCAGCAGCTATGCCCCCTGCGAGTACTTCTAGCCGAGCCTTTGGCCAGAAGGACTTCACAAGGCCTAAAGCATGACCCACGTATGTTGTGGCGGCCTCGGTGATGAAGTTGAGGATCTTTTGCGGTGCCCCGCAAAGTCGATCCAGCAGTGGTGGCTCATCTTCAGCGTCATCTTCCCGAGGGTCCACCATCTCTACGAGTTCCTGGGCTGCTGCCTTTAAGTCATCGAGTTCCTTCTAGCGCTGCTCCTTCTCCTTGCCTAGAGTCTTGATCTGTTGAAGGCAGTCGACGAACTGTTTCTCTGTGTCGGCCATCACCTTCCGCAGACTCTCGACTTCAGTTGCGCGGCGATTCAGCATGTTTTTCAAATTAGTAAGCAACCCCTCTTTATAATTTAAGAGTTTTTTAAGTTCTGCAGTGATCAGCAGGTTTCAGACCATGGAGTTATTGACTACGGGTATGATTTCGAGAATGAAACTCAACGTACCTTGATGGGTTTTTCGCTGCTCCTTGAGTTGGCCTTGGAGCTCGGTGATGGTCTGCTCGAAGCCAGCCCACTCCTGCATTAGCTCGTCAATTCGCTTGGCGGACTCTTCCAGCTTCACAGCCCGCTCATCGGCGTTCCGGCTCGTATCCTGCACGTTTCCAGACGTCAAAGACAGACAACTCGACCATACAGCTACCAATGGTTTCGTCAAGATTTACCAGGGCAAACTTATCGATCGCCTTGATCATTTGCCGCACGCGGCTTAGGTTGTCCCTTGGAAGGCGCATCACTTGGAGTGCGTCGTCGATCTCTCCTCCAGGGGTTGGCAGCACGGTTGCTTCGCCAGAAGTACCCGCACCCTCCAAGACTGATGGCTGCGTGTTCTCTGCAAAGGACAAGTGTTTAATATAGCGACGATTATGGCAGAAGGCAGCTAGATCATCTACCTGCAACCTCGGCGGGTACGGTAATGGCGGCCTCGACTTGCTCATCGCTAGTGGCTTCGAGTTCCGCGTGCTGGAGCTCGGGCGGCGGTGAGTCAGGCAGGGCCACATCTGCCCCCTCTGCTAGTTCCGGTGCGTTGGCCTGCTCGGGCGAGGGCTCGGGGGCTGGAGGAGCCAACTCGAGTTCTGGCTCGTCCAGCGTCACCGCCGCTACTAATCTGTTCAAGACAACAGTAAAGCATCATTACTGTGATTACCATACATGGCTAAGGGCAAGATCCAGAGCATTACTTACACTTGGGATCGGATTATCGTTGGTTTCCTCAACACCAGTTTCAATGGCCTCTTCACCACGGCGCTTGCGGCCGGAGGTGCAGGTATACAAGTTGAGGGGGCTGGCAGCACTGGCGTGGCGATGGCCACGGAACTCACTGCTGGCGGCGGAGCTGCCTCAGTCGAGGGCGCGAGCTGCCCCGATACAGCGCCCACCACGGCAATCGTTACATCATCTGCAGGAGAAGGCGACGGGTCCGCCCCATCAGCCTATGTGGGTCTGGCTTCTAGTGCATCATTCTGGGTTGTGGGTGTTTCAACTACCCTTTGGCGCTGGGGGTTGGGCAAAGAAGACAAAGGACTGCAAAATAGAGTTGTTATCAGTATTCATCAGAACAACTCGATATCTTTATAGTTTGAAAAGCACTTACCCGGCAAGGTCAACGGTGTTGGCTTTGCGTTTCCGCATCTCCCGGCGCCGCTGGGGAATTAGAGGTGCGTCGTCAGATAATTCCACGGATGATCTGGAGGAGTTGTTTGCTTGCGCCCTCTCCCCGGTCGCCCGGTTGCCCTTGGCCGACTCGTTGCCAGCAGTCTCTGCTCTTTTTGCTTTGGCCGCGGCGCTGGGCAACAAGTGATATGGTCGGGGCAGATCAGGTTGCGGCGGGTAATTCCGGTATAACGCCGTTCGATCCTGTGACAAGTTTACCAGTCAGTTATACTTCACAACATCAAAGAAGAAGTCGAGAAGTCGACTACTTACTGATGGTGGCCGGTTCTGGGCTGAAAATCCTGCTGGAACGTATGGAACAGTTTCCACGTCCAGTAGAATTCGCTTGACGCGAACAAGCGCTGCGTCGTCTCCGAGTTCCTCTGCGCACATACGAGATGGGTCTTCAGTTCCCATGTACTCGAATCCTAATGTGTGGCGCTGTTGGATGGGTTGGATTCAGCGTTTGAAGAATGACATCTAGCAGCGCGTTCAGACAGATCTCCCGTTCAGCGCCCCGAATGGACCCTGGAGCGTGCTGAGGCGGAGATGGACCAGGTGAAGGAGCTGCTAGAGTTGATCACCGTGCAGGGAGTTGGGGGGCGTGGTTCGCAATATAGAACCATTGCTGCTTCCACCCGGGGACATTGGACGGGAATTTGTAAGATATGTATTTCTCACTGGCATGTTGCCTAAGCTGGATGCCAGCGCCCCCTATCGCAGATGGATCTTTTGAGGTGGGCTGCGGCTTCATGCGGAAAAGATAGCGGAAAAGAGCCCAATGGGGCTCAATTCCGAGGAAGGCTTCACAGAAGTGGATGAAAATGGAGATGTGGCAAATTGAGTTAGGGTTGAGGTGTTGCAGCTCAATCCCGTAGAAATAAAGAAGGCCACGGAAGAACGAACAAGTGGGGAGGGCCAATCCCCGTTCAGAAAAAGAACAAAAAGAGACGATCTCGTTGACATTCTCCATGGGGAAAGGGTCGCGAAAGGAAAGGCGCTAATTGATGAGATCCCTTTCCTGAAGAAGGCCTCCCAACACCAGATTTGCGAGATTGTGGTGAGAACACTTACTAATTGTCCACTCGCTGGTTGCCGCTTGCGCTTCTTTCAAGTCCTTCTGGTTGGTTTTCTTCGGCGCCATTTCGAATCTGTTAAGCCACGGGTTGTTCGTACAACGCTCGGGGGCTACGGTCGCAGGCTCGAAGGATTTCGACTACGCAGGGCGGTGGAGGGGTGACAGCAAGGGAAGATCTAATTGGGGTTTTGTTTTTTCTCTGGCAGTGGTGAAAGATCTAAAGGCACAGAAAAAACCCTAACTAACTGCGGGGTTAAATAACCAGCGGTCGGGCAGTGGTTTACTGTTCAAAAGGTGAAGCGTCGCACAAGGGGAATACTTGGAATACGAGCGGTTTTTTGGTGGATTTTTTGGGCAGTTATTTGATTAACCATTTTTTCAGGGTTAATTGTCCCGAAAAAAGAGGTTTTTCGAATTTCGAGTTCAATTTCTGCCAATTACATCATCTTGGACTATATTTTATTAACAGGGAGCGTTTTTGCCATGGCTTTTTGAGATCCTTTTTTCCAAAATTTGAGAGATTTGGATTCAAGGCTCGGGGGCTGTGAGACACGTGGCATCGACTACTTATTTTTCGAAAGTACTCGAAAAATAAGAAAAAAGACTCAAGACTAATTTGACCCTCAGCCTGATTCTTCGATTCAACCTAAGGCTCGGAGGCTACTCCATATGGAGTGCGATTATTCATCGCACCCCATACAAAAGAAGGAATTCGGGGCATGAGCACCTCATAGCTTCGATGCAGCTAAAAGAGTACTCGAAGAGGAATTTCAAGATGGAGCTTCGAAAGAAGTCGAAGACTGCTTCAGAAGTATTCGAAGAGCCTGCAGTACTCAGCTATGAAGAGCTCGGGGGCTTGTCAGGGATAGATCCCTTGGGTACCGCAAGAAAGCTACCCGAGAGCTAAAAGAAGTCTGATTCCTACTAGGATTCCGCTGTAATCCTATTAGGACTCATATGCTGTAACCCAATTGGGACTCCTACCTTGTAATCCTACTAGGAATCCCGCCCCCTGGGATATATAAAGGAGGGCAGGGGTAACTAGATAGGAAGAGCAACTAGAAGAGCAATTAGAGCCACCAAGAAGGAGAGATCCAACAGAGAGCCGCCTACTGGCAGCTCAACACCCAAGCGCAGGGCGCAATATTCAACACCCCCAAGCAGGACGTAGGGTATTACGCAACTCTAAGCGGCCCGAACCTGTCTAAATCTGTGTCTTGTGTCCTTGCATTCACCTTCAAGTTTCAGATCCGGCGATCCCTCACCAAATAAACACCTACCTTAGGGTATCCCTAGGTAGGCCGACGGTAAAAACACCGACAATATTTTATTTAAAATAATAAAGTTTCACAAGTTTTGGTAAAGTTGTAATTGCAAGGGCACATGGTAAAAAAAGATGGCCAAAATGGGGAAATTCCCAAGCCGACTGGCCTAGGTCCCTCTTTGTCAAGCTCGATCCAGGGGTGATAAAACGTGCATACCTTACCCCTAAGTTGTAGGTCCTAGATTGGTTCCATTGTACGGACGGAAAAATCTCTCCCTTGGATTAGAATGGCCATAACTCGGAGGAAACGTGAGAAAATAACACCAAACCAGTATGTGGATGGAAGATCTAGGGCGTAAAAGATCAAAGACGGTGCATCAAATGATCAGGGATGCAATTGCAAGCTGCCCGGGTCCACTTAGGCAGGCTAGCATACTCTTTCGTGCCAAGACCATGCAACTGCCTACGCCTGTTGGAGAAGCTGCCCTCATGTGATGAAGGCGGTGAAATCCAATGGCTAGCCGGCCCCACATCTTCACCAACTGCTACAAGCGAAGTACCAACTTGATCCTCACCCCTCCTAGACTATAAATAAGGGTGTAACCATCACTTGTGAGACATAAACAAAGGAGCTATTTGTCAGACCCAGTACCACGGGACTACTCACGAGGCATAGATAATTCTAGGATAAGGGATGGGACATATCCCATTCCTTATATTTGATGTAATGTACTCGGACTCGAGTAGAACTAGTCGGTACGCAAGGACAGTACCGGAGTAGTACCCGAGTAGGACTCCTAAGCTCGTACTCGGCTAGGATATTTGTAACCCTATCCCCCTAGAGTATATAAGGGCGGGCAGGGATCCCCTCTAAACAAGAACCAATTCAAGGCAATACTAACCACCACGCAGGACGTAGGGGTATTACACAAAACGTGAACCAAACATGTCTAAACCTTCTGTTGCTTGCACCTTTGAGTTTCTAATCTTGGCGATACCTTGCCTACTATTCTACTACCTTGATGATGAGGATATCTCTCCTTTGCATACCAATGCAAGGACCGATCACTAGAGCACGTGCGCGATAGTTGGATCTCCAGGTACGTTCTAACCTTGTCAATTGTTTTTCAGAACTTACACTTGGTTCTATGCATGTTTTATTGATTAGGAACAATGGAGAGGACCGGCAAGGACTTGGAGAAGGCCAAGGAGTCAAGGAGGAGGAGCTAGGACGTCCACACCAAGGAGGAGTCCAGGTCCAACTCGACTTCGACTCCACCTCGGATTCCAGAACCGGACTTCACTAAAATTGACGCCCTGGCCACATACGGATTCGGGTTTGGACGTTCTATATATGGTTGGAACAAGAATTTCATAGAACTTTCAATGGCACCAGTTCCACCTCAAAATTCCTTCTAATTCAACGGGAATCATCAAAACAAGTGGGCATCCAGAATGTGTCAGGGTGCTGTGTCACTGTCTGCTGGGCCGTTGGCCCGTGTACCATGTTGCAACCCATTAGGGTTGTGTCCAGGGGACTTGCATGCCCCTAACTCCTTTTTATTCAGTAGCTGTTGCCATATTAAGGGGGGTTTTGCTTAGATTCAATCTGTCATCGAACAGTGTCGCCGTTCATTGGTTTGTGAGACCCCATCTCGTAATCAAGTTTGTTTGATTGCATCTCTTGTTCTTGCTTGTGTTCTTGATTGCGCTTGCAGGGATAAGCCTTCATGGTGAGGTCATCCATGTGACACGGGATAACCAACGGAGTAGTGGTGTAGTGATTACGAGGTTCCAATTGTTCGGAGCCTTGGTTCATCAACGTCGAGTTCTCCACCAATCAAGTTACCATACCTCTCGGAAGATCGGGATTCATCTTTATATCAAGTGGTATCAGTTATCAGGTTGCCCGTGAGGTATACTCGTGTGCCTTTAGATTCATTTTGTTTCCATCCTATAGTCCACAAAAAAAGCCACAAAATTTTTTTACTCTTTCCGACCTACAACCCTCGCTCAGCCTTTTGCACAATTTAGTTTCAGAGTCCGTAGTTCTGAGTTCGCATCCTAGGTTGAGTTTGATTGCTAGTTTAACTTTGTTTTAGTTCAGTTTTATTTCTTCCATCCGCTGCCATCTACAAAAAAAAATCAATCTACAAAAAAAATTTCAATCCACCGATCCACCGATTCGCTTCCAATTCAGTTTCCACCGCCACAAAAACCTAATTCGGAGGGTCCTCCTTAAAACGAGCATAACTTTTCGCTCGAAACTCCGATTGAGGTGAATTTTTTTCCTCGAAAGCTCTCAAAAAATTTTGCATATGATAACCTCGCTACACCGGGCAGGGCATTCTCAAAAAATTCAATAAAATCAGGAAGGCACTCGATTCAAGCTCCGAAGTTCCAGCACCAGTTTTTCCAAACACTCCTGAATTTGTACCGATCACATTTTTCATTGGTTTGAGCAGATATTTGGTGGTGTTCATTCCCTTGTGCCCCTGGCTAAGAAAAAATATATCAAAAAAAATATCCCTAGTGCTAAAAGATAAAACAGGGGGCAAATTTGTTGTTTTCTGTGTGAGCTACTGGATACTTGCTGATACTGCCTTTGTTGTTCATCATCTTTCATCCTTGTTCCTTGCTTGCTGCCACAACTATTCTAATATATTTTTAGGCTAGCAACTAGGTCAAGTTCTTTGGACATTTATTCAAAATTGCTATTTGTTACTAACTTGTGTGCCACATACATATACTGCATTTTAGCCTTCCCAAGCTCCACCTTCTCCCAAGCAGAACAGGTAACCTTTGCAATCACACCCACTCTCTTCGTGTTATCATACCGGTCACTGTTTGCCTCCTGCAGTGTTGGTAAGACACTTGTAAGAGCGGGGTAAGACGCATCTTACTGCTTGTTTTCCACTTCCACTTCGGAGAGTGTAGTCGTAGGGTTCACAACATTTTGCCTTCATTTCTGTTTTGTTCTAACCATGATAGGAAAGGAGCCGATGGACGAGACCTCTCCTTCTACACCTCCGAACGATAATGAGTGCTTGTCCCATATGGAACTAAAAGACATGATGCGGGCGATGACTGATGCTTTCAACAAGTACCAGACCACTACAACAGACACCTTTCAGAGGATTCATACAAGTGTTGATGGTCTTGCCGCACGGCTGGACGCGGTGGAGGCTCATTTTCCCCACCATGCTTCACCCCCCATCATCCCTGATGCCGGTGGCCTTGCTCACAACGACATAGAGGGCGAGTTCGACGATGATGAGGTTGATGCATAGCAGCGCCGTCGCATTCTACGTCATCGTCAAGGTATGGGAGGTAATGGTAGACGTCGTCCTCATGCTCCTGTGCAAGATAATGATCCTTATGCTAAGATTAAGTTTTCTATTCCACCGTTTTATGGATCTTATGATGCTGAGACTTACTTGGATTGGGAGATGACGGTAGAACAAAAGTTTAGCTCCCATCTTGTTCCTTAGTGTCATAGAGTTAGACAAGCCACTAGTGAGTTTAAAGATTTTGCTATCATTTGGTGGAATGAACTTGTCAATGCACGTAATGCCCCACAAACATGGACTGCGTTAAAAGAAGAGATGCGTGCTAGATTTGTTCCTCCATCATATAGATGTGATCTTCATAAGAAATTACAATGCTTTGATCAAGGTGACATGTCTGTCCAATAGTACTACCAAGAGTTGCAGAAAGGTATGCTTCGTTGTGGGGTAGTTGAGGATCAGGAAGACCAGATTGTTAGGTTTTATAGGGGCTTGCAATGTGAGATCCAGGACATAGTTGATTATAAGGAATATCATTCTATACAACATTTGTTTCAACTTGCTATGTTAGCAGAAAAAGAACTGCAGGGTCACCAACAGCAGCGGCGGAACAACACCTTCACGCCACGGCAGCTTCCGGCGCCAGCCAAAGCGGCGCCCTCCTCGAGCGTACGTGCGGCCACACGTCCCTCCACTGGTGTTGCATGCAGCACCGCACCTTCAACATCAAAGGGACAAGATAGCAGCAAGTCCCAAATGCCTCCTGGTGTTGCAGCAAAGGCTATGGTGCCCAACACTTCCACTAGTCGCACCTCCGACATCAAGTGCCACCGCTGCCAGGGATTTGGTCATATGCAGCGAGATTGCCCTAGCAAACAGGCAATCATTGCTACTGCTGACAATGGATATGTTAATGCTTCTGATATTGAAGATGAAAATATTATTGCAGCTAACATTTCAGGTTCCGATGATGGTGCTGAGGAGGTTCTTGGTACATCTGCGAGCTTTGAGCGCCACGGTTGGAGAGGACGACAAATGCCAACGTCACAACCTTTTCAACATGTTTCTTGTTGTCAAGGACTGCCGTCTGCATACAATCATTGACGGAGGTAGCTGTCAGTGTTTTACCGCCTGCCCACCGAGGGGTATACCCGAGGTGGTAAGTTTTATGTAGGGTGATGCCGAGATCAGGAACTTGAAGGTGCAAGCAACACAAGGTTTAGACAGGTTCGGGCCGCGATGTGCGTAATACCCTACGTCCTGTATGGTTGTTTGTATTGCCTTAGGTATTGATGTTGTGTTTTGAGGGGGTCCCTGCCCGTCCTTATATATCCGGGTGGACAGGGTTACATGAATCCTAGTCCGACACTAGCCTAGGAACCATATTCGAGTATAACTCGAGTAGCTCACTTGCGTATCGGCTAGTCCTACTTTGCATGCGAGTAGAGTACAACATAGATAAGGTATAGACAATGTCCTATCCCCTAATCCTAGATGATTCCGTTGATTGGGCTGTCGTGGGTTGCCTCCCGGAGGTGGCTGCTGCCTCCCGCCAGTGGCCTGACTCCCACAAGTGTTGTCGTTGTTATTGCTTCGCTGAGGTCAAGGACGGCCACCTACCGTTCGACTATTAGGCTGGCTACGGCTTTCGCCCACGTGTTCTTCTCTGACAACGAACGCCGGGTTTAGTTGATCGAGTTGAATCCATGCCCTCTACGCATAGCGAAGTGCTTGGTGCAGGTTTGTATCATTGCTGCGTTCGAGTATGGCAGTGACCCTGGCGATGTTGGCCATGGGAGTTCTGAAGCCTCGCTCACTCACTGCAGCGAATTCAGCATCTAGCTCATGATGTATAGATCGCATACGCTCATTGACCCTCCTTCGCTGTACTGCGCAAGCTCTATTGCTGGCCCTTCGTGCCTCACGCTCAGTGTCATTTTCGTCGTCGATGTTGGTTGTGGCCTCATCTTCGAATATCATATCAAGTGCGTCGATGGGTGAGATGCCATCATCCTCACCCTCCCGCCATCAGCACCTGGCGTGATATGAGCTCATCAGAGCTCGCTTCGACTGGCTCGGTCGACTCCTCCGCCACGGTAGCTAATGGCCTGCCCTCCTGAAAAGGCAAGGGCTCAAGGTGTGCCACGAGTCAGTCTTCGTCTTCAAGTAGATTGGAGAGTTTCATGCCCTTCCAATGCACAAAATGGCCTTCTGGAGTGGAAGTGATCATCAGACCATTGTCACCAAGGTGACCCGTAGCCCCCCGATGTGTGGTGGCTTCGGGCTTTCCGATTCGGAGTAAAGAGTCCAAGTCCTTTTGCAATGCAGAGAGGGACTCGGAGTTGTTGGCCTCCTGATGATTAGTGGCCGAATTGCGTAGACCGAGTCGTGATCGGTCACGCAAGTTCTCAGATTGGAGTGGGTCCGATCCGAGCATGGTCGTTGCAGCATGGGGTAGAGTCGCGTTGAAAATAGACTCCTCCTCGGTCCTCGTAGTGGAGCCATGGGTCGACAAGTCGTCGAGATCATTGACGAACTCGTCAAGGTCGCCATGAAAACTCGCTGCGAGAGTTTTCGGCTTCATGTCGATGATGAATCGACGAAAATTGTCCGCACCATCTGCGACGCAAACCCACGAGCCAAAAATGAACGTCGTGCCCCGAGGGAGCACAACACTAGTGAACTTGAACGATGCCATCGAGTTCATCGGTTGATCTTCGATGCGCACCCCTACCTGGCGTGCCAGCTGTTGGTGTTTTATCGCCTACCCACCGAGGGGTATACCCAACGTGGTAAGTTTTAGGTAGGGTGACGCTGAGATCAGGAGCTCGAAGGTGCAAGCAACACAAGGTTTACATAGGTTCAGGCCACGATGTGCGTAATACCCTACGTCCTGTATGGTGGTTTGTATTGCCTTGGGTGTTGATGTTGTGTTTTGAGGGGGTCCCTGCCCGCCCTTATTTATCTAGGTGGACAGGGTTACATGAATCCTAGTCCGACACTAGCCTAGGAACCGTATTCGAGTACAACTCGAGTAGCTCCCTTTCGTATCGGCTAGTCCTACTTTGTATGCGAGTAGAATACAACATAGATAAGGTATAGGACATGTCCTATCCCCTAATCCTGCATGAACTACGTTATGTACGCAGTCCCGTAGTCCCGGGTCTGACAGTAGCTGCAACAATTTGCTGAATGTTGAGGTGGTCAAGAAGCTTGGCTTGACCATGCGGGAGCATCTACATTCTTATCACATTCAATGGTTTAACAACAACGGTAAGGTAAAGCTAACAAAAACAGCAACGATACATTTTTTAATTGGGTCTTACCATGACTTTTCTGATTTTGATGTGGTGCCTATGGATGCTTGCTCTCTTTTGTTGGGATGTCCTTGGGAGTTTAATACTGATGCTATTCACCATGGTCGAGCTAATAAGTATACTCTCATGCATAAGATCAAGAAAACTGTGTTGCTGCCAATGACTCCCACTGAACTTGGGCAATTTGAGAATGAGAAAAAGAATAATGCTAAGCAAAAGAGTGTTTTCAATTTTGAAAATCAGCAACCTATTAAGTTAAAAAATTCTATTTTGTTTGCAACTAAATCTGATCTTGATGAGTTATCTGCCTCTACTGGACCTTGCTATGCTTTAGTGTTTAAACATGCTTTATATTCCATTGAGGTCGCATCCATTGCTTTGCCACCTGCTGTTGCTAACCTTTTGCAGGAGTATATGGATGTCTTTCCATCGGAGATACCCCCCTGATTACCACCTGTGCGAGGCATTGAGCACAAGATTGATTTGATTCCAGGGGTGAGCTTGCCAAACCATGCCGCCTATAGGACCAACCCCGATGAGACTAAGGAAATTCAGCGATAAGTCCAAGACCTTCTGGACCGCGGGTACATTCGTGAGAGCCTTTAGTCTTTTTTTGTTCCTGTTCTTTTGGTTCCTAAGAAAGATGGCACTTGGCACATGTGTGTTGATTGTAGAGCCATCAATAACATTACCATTCGTTATCGCTATCCTATTCCTCATTTGGATGACATGCTTGATGAGTTGAGTGGTTCTGTTATTTTCTCCAAGATTGATTTATGTAGTGGATATCATCAGATTTGTATGGCTTTAGGGGATGAATGGAAAAGTACCTTTAAAACTAAGTTCGATCTTTATGAATGGTTAGTCATGCCTTTTGGTTTAACTAATGCACCCAGCACTTTCATGAGATTGATGAACGAGGTTTTATGTGCTTTCATTGGTAAATTTGTGGTGGTTTATTTTGATGCTATCCTTATTTACAGCAAGTCATATGATGCACATCTTGAACATTTGCGTGCTGTTTTTAATGTCTTGCGCGATGCATGTTTATTTGGTAACCTTGAGAAGTGCACCTTTTGCACTGATCGTGTGTCTTTTCTTGGTTATGTTGTTACATCGAAGGGCATTGAGGTGGACGAGGCAAAGATTGTTGCCATCACAAGCTGGCCACTTCCGACTACAGTCACGCAGGTTCGAAGTTTTCTTGGTCTTGCAGGTTTTTACCAGCGTTTCGTGCGGGATTTCAGCACCACTGCAGCACCTCTCTATCAGACCTGGGACTACGGGACTGTGTACATAACGTAGTTCATACGGGATTAGGGGATAGGACATGTCCTATACCTTATCTATGTTGTACTCTACTCGCATGCGAAGTAGGACTAGCCGGTATAGAAGGAAACTACTTGAGTTGTACTCGAGTACAATTTCTAGGCTAGTGTCGGACTAGGATTCATGTAACCCTGTCCACCCGGATATTCGGGCAGGGACCCCCTCAAAACATAACATCAACACCCAAGGCAATACAAACCACCAAACATGACGTAGGGTATTACGCACATCGCGGCCCGAACCTGTCTAGACCTTGTGTTGCTTGCACCTTCGAGTTCCTGATCTAAGCGTCACCCTACCTAAAACTTACTGAAAGGACCTCAAGATGCCTAGAGGGGGGGTGAATAGGCTAATCTGCAACTTAAAAACACTTCGAGCACGGTTAGTAACACAAGTGTCCGGATATTCCGGATATATGTCCGGATACTCCGGATATAGTATCCGGAGTTTCCGGAGATAATGTCCGGACTATCCGGGTATGAAAGAAAGTGCTACTAATCACAGATAAAGATGCTGTAAATTAAATCCAGTAAATTTAGAGGGACTAGTGGTACCTCTGAGGTGTTTCTCACCAGTTGTCTTACTCCTGAGACCTATACAATGATAGATCGCCCTCAAACCCTAAAAGGTTAGTCTCACAAGCAAACAAATACAAATGTGTACTAAAATTGTGAGAGAGACACAGAATTTGTTTCCCGAAGTTCACTCCCAAAGGAGCTACGTCTCCGTTGAGGAAGAATTCAAGAGACGGTGCTCAAGAACTCCTATGCTCCTCTCCCAAGGGTGAGACCAACGCTCAAACCCTAGGGTCACTTACTATGAATTCCTCGGAGAGGAATGAAGATTACAAACCAGCTGTGATGCTCACAAATCAATCAACACAATCACAAGCGACGCCTAGCCGTCTAGGAGCTTGGAGCTCCAAGATTAATAAACTAGAATCCACGGGCTAGACTTGGATTGATGTGCTCAAGAGATGAAATCAAGGCTTACTTGCACAATCGTAGCTCTTGCAACAATCTCACTTCAAACCCCAAAGAAAATCACTCAGGAATGGAGCAAATGGGGAGTGAGAGGGCTCTCTTTTGGTTTTCTGCAGTTGTGGTCGAAAATGAGCAAGAGAGAGAGTGAGAGGGGGTATGGGGGTATTTATACCCCCTCTCCCAGAAACTAGCCGTTGGGAGAGCGGTACCCGGAAACTCCGGGTATATGTCCGGATACTCCGGACATACGGGTCCGGAGACTCCGGACCAAACTTGATTTGCAGACCGGAAACAGTAACCCGGACACTCCGGGTATACGTCCGGATACTCCGGACATTCCGGACTGAGACTCGGACACTCCGGGTTAGACACTGAATTTCACATTTAAGTCTCTTTCTGAGTGTTGAGATGGTTTCTTATGATTTTTGTGGGTTCTTTTGAGCACAACTACCATGTCTACACTAGTGGATCAAAGTTCCCCTTGAAAGTACGGCGTTCCTATACTCAATTTCAAAAATAAAATCTAGTTCTTAAGAGCACTTGAGGACGCCACTTTTCATATCCTTTTTGAGGGATCACGCTTCTCTAAAAGCTTTGCTTAGTCACCATTAGCACCTGCACACATGCTTAATAATGCGATTAAATATACATGTGCTTTATCATTTATCACCAAAACCCACTTAGGGGCTTAGATATCTTTCAATCTCCCCCTTTTTGGTGATTGATGACAACCCACATATATCTCATTTGATAACCATAAAAATGTAATCTTAAGCATGTAAAGAGCTCCCCCTTAATGTATGCCATGAATTTGAATTTCAAATTGACTTCTCTAAAGTCAAGATTGGCATATTAGAAAAAGATATGGAAACTCTTTATACATTCTACAGTGGGGTGAGCATGTGTGTGCTGAAAAGTGTGTAATGCAAATGTCATGTCATATAATCAAGAAACACTAGTGTTTGAACAAGATAACCCGGAGACTCCGGAACATATGTCCAGAGTATCCAGAATGTTTTCCGGAGTATCCGGACCATCAGGTCAGAACTCAGAAAAAATAACATTGCATCATAATCAAATTAAGATCACACTATCAGCTCATCCTTAAAACAAACTGCAAACTAGTAAACCACAGAGTAGCACACATTACAAAGTTCCTCACACCACATAGTCCTTACATGAGAATTGTTCAAAAGAAACGCATAAAGTTGATACAATGCCCAAATGAGTACATAAATGATATTTTCACTCCCCCTTTGTCATCAAGTGCCAAAAAGGAAGTGAAAAATGGCAAGGAGGTCTTCTACTCATCATCATCTTGGGCATCCTCATCGGAGGTGTCCTCATCCTCATCCGAATCGAGGATTTCACGGTAGTTTGGAGGTGCTTCTTCCTCGGTCTCTTCCTCTTCATCAAATATCTCTTGGCCACGAGGAGGAGAGCGACGGGATCGTGTAGGGGCACGTGTGCGCTGACGTGGGTGAGGAAGAGGAGCATGAGCAGCAGCAGTGGCGGCCTCATCCGCAGCATCCCATTCGGCAAATGGGTCATCAAACTCGGGCAACTCATGGTATGGATCCGCCGGAAGCCCCAAGTGACTCTTAATCTCAATAATGTCATGGCGGTTTTCATTGATCTCTTGAGTTGCAGTCTTGCACATGCAGAAAATGCTCTTAAGAGCCCTCTTGATAAACGAATCATGATGACCACGGCGAGAAGAAGATGGACCCGAATAAGATGGAGCTGGGTCAAACCTTGGGTTCCTTGTGGCACCGGCATGAAGAGGAGGTGCGTGCGGTGCATCACCGGATCGAGGACGAAGATGTAGAGCAGCATGCTTGCAATCCTTAGGAAAGGTAACCTTGGTAACCCTCTCAATCATATACATGATGTAAGGAGCAGATGGTAGAAACTTTTGTGGATCATTCATCGTCCTCCTTAACTCATTCCAAATGAAATCCATAATGGAGAAGGGTCGCCCACCGGGCATGACACGGGCAAGGAGATTGCAAGCAAAGTACCTAAGAGCAGTGGCATCACCATCCTTAGCATCAATGGTGGCACGAAAGAATTGGTTCATGGTGTAGTAGAATGGTTGAAGAGTGCTTGCATTGCCGGCTTCCGCTAGAATAGGGTTGTAGAAAAGAGCCGGTAATTGACTTGGCTTTAACTGATGTTCCACATGAATAGGATCCCTCTTCTCATCCCCTGAGCCAAGTCCAAGGAGTCTAGAGAATGTCATGTAGTCAACTCCATATTTCACTCCCTCGGTGGTCCAAAAGAAAGCAATTTGCCTTGCATCATAAAATAGAGAGGAGTGAAATTGAGCAAGAATCTCCTCATTCCAATCATACCGAAATCCCATGATGTCATAACGACCAAATTCCTTGCACTTTGCAATAGCTTGATTGAAGAATGGGTCATTCAGCCTCTCAAAATAATCCCAATCAACATACTTACAAGGAACAATGGGAGCTTTGCCCTTGCGCATGACAACGGAGGAGTAGAAATCTTGATGCAACTGACACCAAAATCTCCTTTCCAAATTTTCAGCCTTCTCATACTTGTAAACGTCCTCCTTGCGTGCATCCGTAAGTGCCACAGTCTGCTTGAAATAATTCCGTCCCATGGAAACAGTAAACTCAGTGAGAATTTGAGGACTGTGAAGCTTTGGGCACCTAGGATATTGGCGTTGATCTTGTGGATATTCAACTTGAAGATGAGGAGGAGTGCGAGGGCAGATATCCCAAGCAATTCCCCGTCTCGATGGATTAGCCCGAGAAGGAGGAGGCACGGCCATGCTCGGCATCATGTAAGGAGCTTGACGAGGTGGACGGGCTTGTGAGCTGCTTCCTGCAGGCTCTTTGCCCGGACGGTGACGAGGACGAAGTTCTCTTGGAGGAGGACTAGGAGGTGAAACTTCCTCCTCTTGGATTTGAGGATCATGACGGCATTTTTGCCGTCTCTGACCGGAAGAAGCAGGTGCACGCTCACGTCCCATAGCCTTAATGAAGAGGGAAGCGCAGGAAACTCCAAATCCAAAGCGTTCTCCGGAGATTCCGGACGAGAGAAAGCACTCCCTTCAACGATTTGCAAATCTTACGGGAAAAAGTGGTGGAAATCGCCCCTTGGGCGAGTGGGAGGCAGTGGAGAGGAGGAGAGGCGCGGTGGAGGTGAAAAATAAGAGATAGAACCGTTTTTGACCGAACCCCCCGCGGTATATATAAGATGGTTTTACCATCCGGAGTATCCGGACATATATCCGGAGTATCCGGACATATATCCGGAGTATCCGGATGTGTGTCCGGAGTATCCGACTCCCCCTAAAACTGAGATGGATTCCAATGAGAATAGGATTGAATTTTAATATGAGAGATCTAGTGATGTGAGTGTCTTACTTAACTTGAGACTAGCCAACAATCAACAATGGGAACAATAGTCTCAAGTAAGCAAGAAAAGATTCAAATTATTTTGAAAGTCACACTCCTAGCAATTTTAGTAGATTTTTTTTAAAAAACCAATTTCTCTATAGCACTCAAACATGTGCATGATCTCAAACTAAGTTACGAGAATCCAAAATATTTAGCTCACTCCTCAAAGTACAAAACCTTTTCTCATCAAGTGGTTTAGTGAAGATATCGGCTAGTTGTTTATCGGTGCTCACATGACTTAAAATGATATCTCCTTTGGCTTCATGGTCTCTCAAGAAATGGTGCCTTATGTCAATATGTTTGGTTCTTGAGTGGTTAACGGGGTTGTTAGCTAGCTTGATTGCACTCTCATTGTCACACAAGAGTGGGATCTTGCTAAACTTACAACCAAAGTCGCTCAAGGTGGATTTCATGCAAAGTAATTGTGCACAACAAGCACCTGCAGCAACATATTCGGCTTCGGCAGTGGGTAAGGCAACGGAATTTTGTTTCTTGGAACTCCAAGACACAAGGGACCGGCCAAGGAATTGACAAGTCCCCGATGTACTCTTCCTATCTACCTTGCAACCGGCATAATCCGAATCGGAGTAGCCAAGTAGATTGAAAGTGGAGCCCTTGGGATACCACAAGCCAAGGTACGGAGTGAAAACTAAATATCTTAGAATTCTCTTAACAGCCATAAGATGACATTCCTTGGGATTAGCTTGAAACCTTACACACATGCACACACTAAGCATGATATCGGGCCTAGATGCACAAAGGTAAAGAAGGGATCCAATCATGGAGCGATATACCTTTTGATCTACGGCCTTGCCATCTTCATTTAGATCGAGATGTCCATTAGTCGGCATAGGTGTCTTGATAGGCTTGGCATTCTCCATGTCAAACTTCTTCAACATATCTTTAATATACTTGGTTTGACAAATAAAGGTTCCTTCCTTGAGTTGCTTGATTTGAAATCCAAGAAAGAATGTCAACTCTCCCATCATGGACATCTCGAATCTCTTCGTCATGATCCTACCAAAATCCTTGCACCAAGATTGATTAGTAGAACCAAATATAATGTCATCGACATATATTTGGCACACAAAAATTTCTTTATCAACTTTGCGAGTGAAAAGAGTAGGATCGGCTTTGCCTATCTCAAAGCCTTTCCTTAAGAGAAAATCCTTAAGGCATTCATACCATGCTCTAGGAGCTTGCTTAAACCCATAGAGCGCCTTATGGAGCTTGTAGACGTGATTAGGTAGCTTAGGATCTTCAAAACCTGGTGGTTGCTCAACATACACCAATTCGGTGATTGGTCCATTAAGAAAAGCACTCTTCACATCCATTTGGTATAGCTTGAAATCATGGTGAGTTGCAAAGGCAAGCAAGATACAAATTGACTCAAGCCTAGCTACGGGTGCATAAGTCTCACCAAAATCCAAACCTTCGATTTGTGTGAAGCCTTGAGCAACCAACCTTGCCTTGTTTCTTGTTACCACGCCAAGTTCGTCTTGTTTGTTTCAAAAGACCCACTTTGTTCCAATGACGTTTTGCTTGGGTCTTTCTACCAAGGACCAGACTTCATTCCGTGTGAAGTTGTTCAATTCTTCTTGCATGGCCATCACCCAGTCCGGATCATCCAAAGCTTCTTCAACCTTAAGTGGTTCCAAAGAAGAAACAAACGAGTAATGCTCACAAAAGGTTGCTAAACGAGAACGAGTGGTTACCCCTTTGTTTATGCTTCCAAGGATGTTATCTACGGGATGATCCTTTGGATAATTTGATGAATTCTTGGATGAGGAATTTGAGCTTCATGTTGTATAGGCTCGACTTCTTGTTCAGCCTGAGGTTGATCTTGATGTGGAGATGACGGTTCATCTTCTGTAACCCGGATACTCCGGACCTGTGTCCGGATACTCCGGATAGGGGATCCGGAGTCTCCGGACATAATACCGGAGTTTCCGGGTTGCGCCGCGGAAGTCGATGTAGATGACCCTTTGAACATCAACACATCATCATCGTCTTGATCCTCTTGTTCTTGTGGCTTTATTTCACCAGTGGCTAGCTTCTGGATCGCCTTGTTTGGTGATTCTTCCATGCCTACAACATCATCAATTTGCTCTTCTTGAGAGCCATTAGATTCATCAAATGTCACGTCACACGCAACTTCAACACAACCGGAGGTTTTGTTGAAGACACGATATCCATGAGCATTTGAGGCATAACCAAGAAGAAAACCTTCATCAACTTTAGATGCAAATTTAGAGTTCTTGGGCTTCTTGTGTAGAATGAAGCACTTACTTCCAAAAACTCTAAAATATGACACGTTAGGCTTTTTACCAAGTAGAAGCTCGTAGGCCGTCTTGTTCAAGATCTTGTGAAGATAAAGACGGTTGATCGCGTGGCATGCCGTGTTGATTGCTTCCGCCCAAAATTGATCCGATACCTTGTATTCATCAAGCATTGTTCTTGCGGCTTCAATGAGAGTTCTATTTTTCCTTTCAACAATTCCATTTTGTTGTGGAGTATATGGAACGGAGAACTCATGCCCAATGCCCTCTTCTTCTAAGAATTCTTCAATGTTGGTGTTCTTGAATTCGGTGCCATTGTCACTTCTCACTTTCTTGATCTTGGTCTCGAATTCATTTTGAGCTCTTTTTGCAAATTTCTTGAATGTCTCTTGCACTACACTTTTGTCATGCAAAAAGAATACCCAAGTGAAACGAGAATAATCATCAACAATGACAAGTCCGTATTTGTTACCACCAATGCTTATATAAGCCATCGGGCCAAAAAGGTCCATGTGTAGTAGTCAAATGGCTTGACGGTGGTGATGATGCTCTTTGACGGATGAGGAACACCAACTTGCTTCCCGGCTTGACAAGCACTACAAATGCGATATTTCTCAAAAGAAACATTTATTAGTCCTAGAATGTGATCCCCCTTTAGGAGCTTGTTGAGATTTCTCATCCCAACATGAGCTAGTCGGCGATGCCATAACCAACCCAAGCTAGACTTTGCCACCAAGCATGTATCAAGTTGAGCCTTTTCTTGTGAAAAATTCACTAGATAAAGCTTTCCCTTGAGTACACCCTTGAAGGCAACGGAGCCATCGCTTCTCCTAATGACGGTCACACCTTCGTTAGTAAATAAACAATTGAAACCCGATGCACAAAGTTGTGATATGGATAACAAATTATACCCAAGAGATTCGACTAAGAGAACTTTTGAAAGAGAGAATTTTGAGTTTAGATCAATATTACCGGTACCAAGCACTTTTCCCTTTTGATTTCCGGCAAAAGTAATGTAATGATCATCATTTGATTCTTTCAAACTCTCAAATATGCTTCCTTCTCCGGTCATATGATTTGTGCATCCGCTATCAATCACCCATGTTGATCCACCGGAAAAGTATTCCTACAAAACAAGATTATTCCTTTCTTTTAGGTACCCAACAATACTTGGGTCCTTGAGTGTTAGTCAAAAGCACTTTGGGTACCCACACATGGCTTTTCACCTTAGTGTTCCATGAGCGGTGACCCACAAACCTAGCAACCACTTTACCATGGTGGTTCCTAATTAAAACATAATCCGCATAAAATGACATTTGAGATAATGTTTTTGGTGTCTTGGGTGTTTGGAATTTGTCTAGCTTCAAAGAGGATGCAACAATTTTGGCACCTTCATCACATGTTGTGCCTCTCTTGACAAACTTGATTTGACTTAACCCTTGCTTCTCACTACTTCTCCTATGGATGGGAGTTGTCATGTTCACTAGGCCTCCTCTTGCCCCTAAGGCAGCCTTCTTGTTATTCTTGACATAAGGAATGGTTTGAGAAGTGCCATCTTCATTCTTTTCTAGTCCCTTGCCTTTCTCAAAACCATATTTGCTTAAGTATCTTGAGCCAAACCCCTTGGTATGATTCTCAAACTCATCTACCCTTGGTGAGGGATTTGTCTTGAGTACTTCCTTGTGAGATAGTGCCTCTTTTTGTACCAATTTGTTGAGCCTACATATCTCTTTCCTCATGACTTGCACTTCGGCATGGTTAGTCACACAAGTTTGAATATCAACATTAAAGCATTGTGCACAACCATTACTAGTTGAAGGACTAGATGACTTTGATGCCTTACAAGTGTTAGAGGAACTTACTAAGAGAGTGCTAACTCTAACTTCAAGTGCCGTGTTCATGGCTTGCAAGCTTGTTAAGCTTTCTTGAAGTTTATCATTGTCTCTCTTTAAGTTAGCATGAGTGTCTTCAACTAAAAGAAGTTCTTTAGTTAAGTCATCCACTTTTCTCCTTTCACTAGTAAATAACTCTTCTACCTCAAGAAGCATGTTATCCTTGGCTTTTAGAGATTCTCCAAGCCTCTTGTTTTCCTTCCTTTCATAGGTAAGGTGCTTTTCAAGGGTTTCAGATTTTTCTCTCTCAAGCCTAAACAATTCCTCTTGTGATTCAAGAGTCTCATCTAGATCATCTAGTTTCATTATTAATTTCATTATTCTAGTTGCCGCACTCTGCCATATTGTTTAATAAGACTAGCAACTTCATCATCATCATCTATTTCATCATCCGATGAGTTCGGAGATATTACCTTTGAGTTCTTTGCCATCAAGCACATAATTGGATCTTGATCTTCATCATCGGTGAGACCTTCAAACAAGCTTGGTTGATGTGAAGATGAAGTCTTGAATGCCATGGTTGCAATATCTTCATTGTCAGAGTTGCTTTCTTCATTTGAATCCCATTCTTGACCAAGATGAGCTTCACCAACATGCTTTTTATATCTTGGCTTATCCCTCTTGGATGAACTCTCCTTGGCATTCTTGTTCTTCTTCTTTTCTTCCGGACAATCCACAATGAAATGCCCGATTTTCTTGCAACCGAAGCATGGCTTGCTTGATCTTCTTCTTGATTCATTCTTGTTCTTGCCAAAGTTTCGAAAGTTGCCCTTCCTTAGAACTCTTCTAAAGTTCTTAATGAAAAAGGCCATTTGCTCATCATCAAGCTCATCATCTTCACTATCACTAGAGTCATCAATCTTTGAGGGTTGAGTCGCTTTTTCCTTGCCTTTCAACTTAGCTTGAAGAGCCAATCCCTTATTCTTTGCAGCTTGCTCTTGTAGATCGGCCAAATCTTGATTTATTTTGACTCTCTTCAATTGATCATGATGAGCCTCGATTCTTCCAAGAACATTCTCGGCGGTGAAATGCTTGAAACCCCTCTCCGCTCTTATCAAACTAGGTAATGTGACATCCCTAGCCATGTAGACGGTTAAAAGCTTATCCACTATCTCACGATCACCCCATTTGTCTCCACCAAGAGACTTGATTTGATTGGTGATCTTTTTCATGCGGTTGTACATCTCCTTGACGGTTTCATCCTTTTTCATGGAGAATAGACTTAGTTCATCTTCCAAAGTCTTGATTCTTGATTCTCGGACTTTTCTTGACCCTTGATGATTTACTTGGAGTGTGTCCCAAGCATCCTTGGCGGTAGAAGAATCTTCAATTTTGTCAAACTCTTCCGGACTCACGGAAGAGTGAAGAATGTTCAATGCTTGATAATTTCTTTGTAACACATATGCTTGAACGGGTGTTGTGGCTTCTCCATCTTCCGGGATCTCACACCCTACTTCAATGATTTTCCAAAGATCCTTGTGAATTGCACTCAAATAACCAAACATTTTGGTCTTCCATTGATTATACCCCGTTCCATCAAAATAAGGGGGCTTTCCCATGTGAATTGAAGCATTGAGATCACTAGGAATTTGAAATGTGTAGTCATGACCAACTTGGTGATAGTCGGCTCTTTTCTTCACCTTTGAAGAGCTCGAAGATCTTTTCTTGTAGTCATTATCCGAGTCATCACTTGACTCGATTATAATTTTAGTGCTTGATTTCTCTTTCTTTCTTTGCAATTTCTTCTTCTTCCTCCAAGCCTTCCATTCTTGAAATGACATCTCATCGTCGGTTGTTTCCAAATCATCTTCCTCTTCTTGTAGCCTGTTCTTTTTCTTATCTTCTGATTTTTCAAATGACTTCTCCTTCTGCACTTCAACCATTGGATCGGCTTGACCCTTGGATGAAGCGTCACTCGACATCTTGACTCTCCAAGTGGTTAAGCTTCAAATATGGAGAACCTCGCTCTGATACCAATTGAAAGGACCTCAAGATGCCTAGAGGGGGGGTGAATAGGCTAATCTGCAACTTAAAAACACTTCGAGCACGGTTAGTAACACAAGTGTCCGGATATTCCGGATATATGTCCGGATACTCCGGATATAGTATCCGGAGTTTCCGGAGATAATGTCCGGACTATTCGGGTATGAAAGAAAGTGCTACTAATCACAGATAAAGATGCTGTAAATTAAATCCAGTAAATTTAGAGGGACTAGTGGTACCTCTGAGGTTTTTCTCACCAGTTGTCTTACTCCTGAGACCTATACAATGATAGATCGCCCTCAAACCCTAAAAGGTTAGTCTCACAAGCAAACAAATACAAATGTGTACTAAAATTGCGAGAGAGACACAGAATTTGTTTCCCGAAGTTCACTCCCAAAGGAGCTACGTCTCCGTTGAGGAAGAATTCAAGAGACGGTGCTCAAGAACTCCTATGCTCCTCTCCCAAGGGTGAGACCAACGCTCAAACCCTAGGGTCACTTACTATGAATTCCTCGGAGAGGAATGAAGATTACAAACCAGCTATGATGCTCACAAATCAATCAACGCAATCACAAGCGACGCCTAGCCGTCTAGGAGCTTGGAGCTCCAAGAGTAATAAACTAGAATCCACAGGCTAGACTTGGATTGATGTGCTCAAGAGATGAAATCAAGGCTTACTTGCACAATCGTAGCTCTTGCAACAATCTCACTTCAAACCCCAAAGAAAATCACTCAAGAATGGAGCAAATGGGGAGTGAGAGGGCTCTCTTTTGGTTTTCTGCAGTTCTGGTCGAAAATGAGCAAGAGAGAGAGAGAGTGAGAGGGGGTATGGGGGTATTTATACCCCCTCTCCAAGAAACTAGCCGTTGGGAGAGCGGTACCCGGATACTCCGGACATACGGGTCTGGAGACTCCGGACCAAACTTGATTTGCAGACCGGAAACAGTAACCCGGACACTCCGGGTATACGTCCGGATACTCCGGACATTCTGTCCGGACATTCCGGACTGAGACCCGGACACTCCGGGTTAGACACTGAATTTCACATTTAAGTCTCTTTCTGAGTGTTGAGATGGTTTCTTATAATTTTTGTGGGTTCTTTTGAGCACAACTACCATGTCTAAACTAGTGGATCAAAGTTCCCCTTGATAGTATGGCGTTCCTATACTCAATTTCAAAAATAAAATCTAGTTCTTAAGAGCACTTGAGGACGCCGCTTTTCATATCCTTTTTGAGGGATCACGCTTCTCTAAAAGCTTTGCTTAGTCACCATTAGCACCTGCACACATGCTTAATAACGCGATTAAATATACATGTGCTTTGTCATTTATCACCAAAACCCACTTAGGGGCCTAGATATCTTTCACTTACCACCTCAGGTATACCCCTTGATGGGTAGGCGGTAAAACACCGACAGCTGGCGCGCCAGGTAAGGGTGCGCACCGAAGATCCACTGGCGAACTCGATAGCATCATTCAAGTTCACCAGTGCTGTGCCCCCTTAAGGCACGACGTTCGTTTTTGGCTCAAGGGTTTGCGTCGCAGATGGTGCGGGCAATTTTCATCGATTCATCGTCGACATGAAACCAAAAACTCTTGCAGCGAGTTTTCATAGCAACCTCGATGAGTTCGTCGACAATCTCGATGACTCGCCGGCCCATGGTTCCGCCAGGAAGACCGTGGAGGAGTCCGTTATCAATGCGACTCCGCCTAGCGTTGCAATAATCTCCCTCGGATAGGACCCGCTCCAATCTGAGGACTTGCGTAACCGATTGCGACTCGGTCTACGCAATTCAGCCACTGAACATCAGGAGGCCAACAACTCCGAGTCCTTCTCCGCATTGGAAAAGGATTTGGACTATTTACTCCGAATCGGAAAGCTCGAAGCCACCGCATGTTGGGGGGCTGCGGGTTGTCTTGGTGACAACGGTTTGATGATCACCTCCACTCCAGAGGGCCATTTCGTGCATTGGAAGAGCATGAAACTCTCTGATCTACTCGAGGATGAAGACCGACTTCTGGCACACCTGGAGCCCTTGCCTTTTCAGGAGGATAGGCCATTAGCCACCGTGGCAGAGGAGTCGACCAAGCTAGTCAAAGCAAGCTCTGACGAGCTCATATCACGCCAGGTGCTGATGGTGGAGGAGGGCGAGGATGATGGCATCGCACCCAACAACGCACTTGACATGATATCCGAAGGTGAGGCCACCGCCAACGCCGGCGATGAAAACGACGCCGATCGTGAGGCATGAAGGGCCAGGAATAGAGCCCGCACAGTCTAGCAAAAGAGGGTCCACGAGTGCATGCGATCTATGCATTGTGAGCTAGACGCCGAATTCGCCGCCGTCAGCGAGCGGGGCTTTGGCTAACATCGCCAGGGTAACCGCTATACTCGAGCGCAGTAATGATCCAAACCTGTGTCAAGCACTTCGCTACGCGCAGAGGGCATGGATTCAGCTCGATCAACAAAACCCGGTGTCCACCGTCAGAGAAGAACACGTGGGTGAAAGCCACAGCCAGGCTCACAGTCGAACGGCAGGTGGCCGTCCTCGACCTCAGCACAACAATAATAACGACAATGCTCGTGGGAGTCAAGCCACTAGCGGGAAGCAGTAGCCACCTCCAGGAGGCAACCCGCGACAGGCCAATCATCGGAATCCTCCAAAAGACGTGCGCCAGAAAATCAATGAAGGACGCGATGTGCGATCCATAATTGATTCCAGGCGCAGAGAGCGTGAAGTAGCCGAAATAGAGGTGTGACACTCAAGTAAATAGCATGGTCACACCCTAGATTTTTAGTGTGTTATTATGTACAAAATGTGCAAAAGTGTGTTTAAAAATTTTAATGCTTAGGAAAAGTGATTGTTTATATAATTATATTTTAATAGAGGTCCTTTTGTGCTAAATGGGTGAATATGGAGGGTAGAATTCAAATGTATGAGGGTTATTTTGGCAAAAGTCCAAAACTTGTGTTTAAATCACAAAAGTAAGTGAAACTACCCTTTGGATATATGTGTAGTGTAGTTTTATCTATAGGATTTACATAAAGTTTGAAAACTTTACTAAGTTTCATATTAATTTCAAAACTGTTGCTCTTCTGTAGATGAACCCTAAAGCAAAGTTGTAGATCTTGAAAAATCCTGCACTTTTGCTTTTGGGCCCATCTACATTTGAGCTCTGGTTTGAAAGTTATATGTGTATTATAGTGAGGTCCCTGAACTTTTTGCTTTTTACAACTGGGTCCCCTTCATCTTCCCCAGTCCCGATCTCCTCTGCTTCTCCTCTGCTGCACGCCGCCGCCCCTGCCCGGCCAGGTGCGCCGCCCTGCAGCTCTGCGCCGCCCTTCCACGCGTCGCCCCACACCTCCTCCCACTGCCACGCCGCCTCCGCTGTCCTCCCCTCGCCGTTCCATGTCGGGCAGACGATCCCGAGCGGCTGCCACGCCACCCCGTCGAGCACGCCGGCGCCGCCCGCCGATCTGTGCCTAGTTGCGCGACTGCTCTCCCTCCCCTTCACTCCCACCGAGTCTTGTGTTCCTATAAAACCGAACCGAGCTCCTCCTTTCTGCTGTTCCCCCTTTCTTCTTCCCCGCGACCACCAACACTGAGCCGCCGCCGCACTTTTCTCACCAGAATTCGCCGTGATCCCTCCACCCCCTCCAAATCCCCTTGACCTACTGCATCCCCACCTCCTCCACTAACCCCCCGACCTGATCCGGTCCAACCCCCGGCCCTCCTTCGCCGGAATTGCGCCCACCCCGAGCCGCCTCTTGCCGAAGCCGCCCGAAGACCACTTCACCGTCGACAGCATCCCTCCGCCACTTCCTCGGCCAATCCAAGTACGGGAATCGCATCCCCAACTCCCCCTAGTGCTCGTGCGCGCTTTAGATCCCCATGTTCGCCGGCCCTTCGCCCGGAACGGCGATGCGCCGCCACGGCCGCCGCACCTCCCCATCGCCGGTCGTGATCCACCGTCGCCCGTCGTGCACCTCCCCTCCCAAACTGTTCCTTGGGTCCCGTAGCTCGTGCCAAGCCGGCCCCTCCCCGCCGGCGACCTCGCCGCCGGCGAGAACGCGCCGGGGCCGAACAGCCGGCCGCTGTCGAGGCCAGGTAGGGGTATATCTGTGAGAAGAAAACTTATTCCAGGGACCCAAACGCAAAATACCGAGGCCCCCCCTATGGGTTTTGTTATTTCATGTGATTGATGTTGCTGTCTTGCAAAATTCGTAGAAAACCGTAGAAAAATTCAAAAATTGCAAAACTAATTTTGTTGGAAACTAGATTTCAAACTCTACAACTTTTATTAATGAAGTTTAGCTTGAAACTAAATATTTTTTAATCTATTTTAAATTTAAGGATAAAAGGTATTTGGCACATAACTTTTACATATTAGCTTTGTTTCTTATGATTTTTGGTATATAACTTTTATAGGTCATGTGTGAACTTGTGTTAAAGTTTCAAACCTAATACTATTTTGTAGTTTAAATTATTTTGAATTTGGGTAATTCAAAATTTGAGATGATTTGAAATTAATTAAGCATGTTCCTTAGGCTTAATTAATTAGATCTTTTTTTCATAATCTAATGTGTTGATAATTAGTCTATAATTAAATTTTTAAGGCCTCATAATTCTATTTACCTAAGATTTGAATTTAACTTGGAATTTGAATTCAAATTCAAATGTTTTATCTCTTTTTACAGTAAATTCAATACTATAACCATAACCTAAGTATAAATGATAATTTAAAAGATAAAACCCCCTTGTTTCATGAGTTCATGTGTATTAATTATTGGATTGCAACTTTATCATGAAATAAATCTTTAACTCAAGCACCATCTGAATTAAATTGTTGCATATCATATAGAATCAACGACGCTCGACGACGGAGACTACGAGTTGGTCTTGGGACAAGACCAAGGGTTTTCCGAAGACCCGATAAACGTCGCCGAGGATCTAACTGAAGCCCCGAACCAAAGTTCGGAAGTCTCTGACACTCCTGCCCCCAACCCCACTCAAGAAGGCAAGCCCGGATGCATACCCTAATATTTCAATTTATTACAATTTCATTATTATGCTATATATCTTGCATTACGTCTAGTAGTTGAAATGAAACCGTAGTTGCATAAGATCTTAGGAATCCAATGTAATGTACCCGAGTCCTTATCGCGTAGACGCTCTGCTAAATAGGGCCGGTAAAAGTCGAGTGATTTCCAGTCACTTGCGCGACATAGGAGTTGCATGTTTACTATTTTGCAATCACTATAAGGATAATGGACAGGGTCATGTGCGGTATCATGACCTGGAAGTCTACCCTGTCTGTTTTGACAAAAGTTGTTAAGGTCGCAGTGTGTGGTAGTGGTGGCTAAACATTTGAAAGTACTAGCCACATGCCGCGAAATATGGTAAAGCAGTAAGCCTAGTACCTGAATGGCCCGGCAAGTGGACATGTCTCCACCACTCGACTTTTATTTTATGTTTACATGCACCGACGTGTGGGAGTGCGTTCTGCAAAGCAGACAGGAGTACGATCATGTAGTCGCGCTACAGCCGTATGTCCTGCACAATTGGTGTGCGTACGGTCCTGCAGTCACTTGTGGTGGCCCTGATCCATAACCCGGAATATGAGGGAAAAGGTAGCTTCGGAACGATCTTTGGATGTTCCAAGAGTGTGAGTTAGGTTTACCCTTGCAAGGTTGAATTTGATTCAGAATCATCCGTTTCTCACGAAGATTGAGACTGTTTATTCCTTCTGCCACATAGAGTAAGAAGTGTAACTAATGATAGAACAATCTTGATGGATGATAATCTCTACCTTGCTTGCTTAGTGTAGGTGCTAACCTAGAATGAATAATCAACTAGAATTTGGAAGCTAAAATTTGAAAGTAGATCATACTCTTTGTTGCTTTTCAGCTAAAAATAAATCCAGAACCTTTACAATGCCTTCATGAGTGTAGTTATGGGCTAAAGTATACCCAATCCCGGGTAAGCCTTGCTGAGTATTAGATTACTCAGTCTTACTAGTAACATTTTCAGGTATAATCTTCGAGAACCCCGCAGATAGTTTTGCGTGTCCAACTTCTTTTCTACCTAGCTGGTCCGTGGAGTGGGATCCGTCCCCGGCTGGCAGTGACCCTCCGGAATGATCCCAGGCTTCGGGCTGAGCATGGTGTTAACCTTCGCGACGTGTGTAGTCGCGTGTTTATATGTTTACTTCCGCTGTGAACCTGGACAAGCTGTTTAGCCTGTCGTTTTAAACACTGGTTGTATAAGCATTACTTTAAGTTTTGAACAAGGTTTGTAATAATATCTACATATCTGTAAATTAAAAGTTGGTGAGCTGTACTGTGATTATAAACTCGCCATCGTGCGAGGTAAGCCTGCTTCAATCCTGCTGAACCGTGGTTGTATCGAGCGGAGACCCGACAGACCAATGGATTGTTCCATTTGAAGTGTGTTAAGTTAGTATCAGCTAAACAGCGATGACTAGCGCACTTGAGCCGGAATAATTCAGGCGGTTCTGCCACAAGAGGGTACCGACTACAGCGATCATTTTCTAGCGTTCACCACACGGTTCAGCAGTTACAAGTACCCTGAGGGCTTCAAGCCGATCAGGATCACCAAGTATGATGGCAAGCAAGCTCCTCAGCAATGGCTACGTTGTTACTCCACCGCCATTGAATTCGTAGGAGGCTCCAACATCACCAAGGTCATCTACTTCCCGATGGCTTTGGACCCTGCGCCGCTCACGTGGTTGGAGAGCCTCAATAACAACTCGATCGACTCCTGGGAGCAGCTCAAGAAAGTCTTCATCGACAACTTCCAGGGGGCGATCACCCATGCCGGTACTCATCACGATCTTGCTCAATGTAAATAGGAACGTAATGAGCTCCTACGTTCCTATACACGCCGTTTCTTTGACGTGCGCGCCACCATTACGAATATCTCGGAGGAAGACATCATCGACTGCTTCTACAACGGCAGCACCGACCCAGGCATCTACAGAAACTTTGGGCGGAATAGATCGAAAACTATTGCAGGGCTTCGCGACATGATGCACGACTGGTCCGAGCAGGAGGAAAAGATGCGGGAGCAGTTCCCGAGGCGCAATGATAGCAACCTGAGGCGCCCAAATGACAACCGTACTGACAAGAGCCAGCGAGACTACTCGGGTCCACCCCGAAAGCGCAAGCCAGACGATCTCGTCGCGGCTGTGGATCATCCTTTGTGAGGCAAGAAGACAACAACGCAGGAGGAGTTCGAAAAGCTCCTGCAGAAGAAATGCCCATGGCATCTAGGTGCCAATCATGCGGCAATTGATTGCTACCACGTCCGGAGGACATTCAACAATCCCAGTGGTGGCAAGGAAGAACAAGCCAGCGGACAAAGAACCCGAAGAGAAGAGGACAAATCGCATAGCACGAATTTCCAGGATGCCTCAAAAACCATCAACATCATCTTTGGGGGAGATAAGGACTTCAGTTCCAAGCGAGAACAGAAACTGCTCCTCCAAGAGATCATGTCTGTCGAGCTGGCGGTACCACGACCACTCTGTTGGTCGGAGGTCCCCATCTCATTCTCATGCGATGATCAGTGGACAAGCTTCTCGGAGCCTAGCAAGTTCCCCCTGGTCCTGGACCCGGTGGTGGCAGAAGTCAAGCTCAATAGAGTACTCGTCGCCAGCACCTTGAGAAAGATGGGCTTGGACTTAACGGACATACTCGTTCCAAGCAAGTCTCCTTTCTACGGCATTGTCCCAGGTAATGCAGCGCACCCACTTGGCACGGTGGTTCTTCTAGTCACCTTCGGCACGAGGGAGAACTACCGCACCGAGTTCATCAAATTCGAAGTTGCCAACTTCGAATCTTCTTATCATGCCATACTAGGCAGACCGGCACTGGCCAAATTCATGGCAGTGTCGCATTATGTTTATTTGCTTCTCAAGATGCCAGGATGAAGTGGGGTACTCACTCTCCGGGGTGACTTGAAGAAGTCGTATGACTACAACTAGGATGCGATCCAGTATGCTTCAACTGCGCGTGTACCGGATGCTTCAGGAGAAGTACTCGCGGCAGCGCAACAACTCTCCCAAGCAGGGCTGGAAATCCCTACGAGAAAGGCTAGCAAGTCGAGCATCCAGTCAACAGGCGACGTGGCCCTCAAGACGATCCAGCTCCAGGAGGGTGACTCATCCAAGACCGCCGTTATCGGTGCAGGCTTAGATGAGAAATAGGAATTCGCGCTCGCTAGTTTTCTTCGGGCTAACCGAGACATCTTCGTGTGGAAACCAGTGGATATGCCAGGGGTGCCTAGGGAACTGATCGAGCATAGCTTGAATGTAAACCCACAAGCTGTGCCCAAAAAGCAACGCCTTCGAAGGTTTGCTCGCAACAAACATGAGGCAATTAAATGGGAAATAGCTAAACTCCTTGCGGCTGGTTTCATTAAAGAAGTAATCCATCAAAATTGGGTAGCTAATCCCGTCCTTGTAAAGAAAAAGAATAATGAATGGAGAATGTGCGTTGACTACAACGATCTTAACAAGCATTGCCCAAAGGATCACTTCGGGCTACCGCGCATTATTCAAGTTGTCGACTCGACGGCGGGTTGTGTACTCCTCTGCTTCCTTGATTGCTATTCGAGGTATTACCAGATCACGCTCAAGGAGGAAGATCAAATAAAAACCATGTTCATCACCCCGTTCGGGACATACGCCTACAAAACTATGTCTTTCGGGTTGAAAAACATAGGAGCAACCTATCAACGTGCAATTCAGATGTGCTTCGCTGATCAGCTGCATCAGAATGTGGAGGCCTACATGGATGATGTGGTCATCAAGATCAGGAATCCCGACGACCTGATTGCAGACTTGGAAGAGACGTTCAGCAGCTTACGCAGGTTTCGGTGGAAGCTCAACCCAACTAAATGCGTTTTCAGAGTACCATCAGGGAAATTGCTCGGTTTCATCACCAGTAACTGGGGAATTGAAGCCAATCCTATGAATATTACGGCCATCACTGACATGGGGGCTCCGGCCACAATCAAGGATGTGTAGAAGCTAACAGGATGTATGGTAGCCCTAAACAGGTTCATCTCCCGACTCGGGGAGAGAGGACTACCCTTCTTCAAGCTCCTGAAACGCCAAGACAAGTTCCAGTGGATGGAGGAGGCCGAGTGGGCCCTGCAAGATCTAAAACAACACCTTCAGTCACCTCCGGTCCTTACAGCACCACTGCTGGGAGAAGATCTACTACTCTACATTGCGGCGACAACTCATGTTGTCAGCAGTGCATTGTAGTCGAGCGTAGCAAGGAGGGCCATGCATTTGGAGTGCAGAGGCCCGTGTACTTCGTCAGCGAGGTACTCTCCGAATCTAAGGTACGATACTTGGCAGTTCAGAAACTTTTATATGCAATACTGATTACTTCGAGGAAGTTGCGCTATTACTTCGACGAGTACAAGATCACTGTTATTACGGATTTCCCGTTGGCGGATATTCTTCACAATCAAAACGCCACGGGGCGTATATCAAAGTGGGTAGTGGAACTGGGGGCTTTGTCAATTGACTTCAAGCCACGCATTGCAATCAAGTCTCAAGCTCTAGTCGATTTTATAGTCGACTGGAGAGAGAATCAAATTCCAACCCTAGTCGACAAGCTAGAGCACTGGACCATATATTTCGATGGGTCTCCTAAGCCGAGTATGAAGCCTTGCTTCACGGGCTGCGTTTGGCGATATCACTAGGCATCAAGCACTACTTGTTTACGGCGATTCACTTTTGGTTGTTCAGCAAGTCAACAAAGAGTGGGACTGCAACAAGAAGACAATGGACGCCTATATACAAGAAGTGCGCAAGCTGGAAAATAAATTTTTCGGCCTGGAGGTTCATCACGTGATACGGGAACATAATGTTGGCGCAGATATACTATCCAAGCTAGGATATACCCATGCACATTTTCTAGCGGGAGTTTTCATCTAGGAGCTGAAGCAGCCATCCATCAAGTTCCCACCTCAGATAACCACTGATGCTGGCCTTCAACAGCCCGATCGGGAGGTTATGATGCTTGGAGAGGACTGGAGAGAGGCTTATATCGACCTCATCTGGGACCAACGACTGCCAGCGAGGATGGACGCAAGTAGCGCAGCGGCTGCTCGTGTCATGCGCAGAAGCAAAGGTTTTGTCCTAGTTGACAATAAACTCTATCAGCGTGGCGCATGATCGGGTGTACTCATGTAGTGCGTCGGAGAAGACGGCTATGACATACTGCAGGAGATACATGAGGGCATTTGTGGCAACCACGCGGCTTCAAGAACGCTGGTGGGGAAAGCATACAGAGCTGGTTTTTGGTGGCCCACCGCAGTGTCTGATGCTAAGGACCTCATGCGGAGATGCCAAAACTGCCAATTCTTTGACAAGCAATCTCACGTCCCAGCTCACAATCTTATCACCATACCGCCATCCTAACCATTTGCTTGTTGGAGCCTTGATATGATTGGGCCCTTCACAACGGCGCCAAATGGTTTCACTCATGTATTGGTGGCTATCGACAAGTTTACCAAGTGGATCGAGTACAAGCCGATAGCCAAGCTCACACCAGATAGAGTTGTTGATTTCATCTCCGACATCTTGCATCGCTTCGGCTTCCCAAATACCATCATCTCGGACTTGGGATCAAATTTCACAGCTAACCAGTTCTGGGAGTTCTGTGAAAATGCGTGCATCGAGGTCAAGTACGTCTCCGTTGCACACCCAAGGGCCAATGGTCAAGTCGAGAGGGCGAACAGCATGATAATCGAGGGCCTCAAGAAAAGACTTTATGATGAAAACAGCAAGAAAGGAGGGAAGTGGATACACGAGTTGCCACATGTCATCTGGGGGCTCCGGACTCAGCCGTCCAAAGCCACAGGACAAACACTGTTCTTCCTTGTCTACGGCTCTGAAGCTATCTTACCGGCCGACATCATGTGGAAATCCCCAAGGGTTGAAATGTACAATGAAGGCGAGGCAGATGAAGCAAGGCAGCTAGAGCTTGACTCTGTCGAAGAGGCTCGCTGCACCGCTCTTGTCTAGTCAGCATGATACCTGCAGGGGATCCCGCGATATCATGACCGTAACGTGAGAGAACGGTCATTCAGTATAGGCGATTTGGTCCTACGCCGTATCGAAGATGAGTCCGGCTTACACAAGCTCAACTCGAGATGGAAAGGACCGTTCGTCTTCAAGCAGATTTCAAGACCGGGGTCTTATCGACTACAATACCCCGAGGGCCAAGACGTCCCAAATTCTTGGAACGTTCAGAACATGCGCAAGTTCTACCCATAAGAAGATGTGCAGAGATAGCTGTTCTCCGAGCACCTAGGCGGTTTTCTTCCGATTCAATTTGGAGGCTATGTCCTACAGAATTCGGAATGTAAATTTTCTGTTAAAATACGGAGGCTATAGCCACGTTCATATTTTATATGAATCGACTTCTTGCCATGAGCTTTGACGGTCGTTAAATACGGAGGCTACCGCCACGTTCATATTTTATATGAATCGACTTCTTGCCATGAGCATATCAGTCGTAGCAATGAGGATTGCATTTTTTCCTAATAGGTTAGATCCGCTTGATCGGATTCTATCTAACTTGTTGGACGAGCTCACATGAGGAGCTACATCGACTACTCCCAGAGTCGCTGCACTCGGGGTAGTTTTGATTTCTTGCTAGGAGCATGACAGTCGTTGCGATGATGATCGCGTTTTTTCCTAATAGGTTAGATCTGCTCGATCGGATTCTATCTAACTTGTTGGACGGGTTCCTATGAGGAGCTACTTCGACTACTTCCAGGGTCGTTGCACCCGGGGTAGTGTCTACTACTTAGCCTATGAACATGGATGAAAATCGAGAAGTCACAAGGCAAATACAAGTAGAGATGTTAATGACAGATATATTACAAGGAGAAGAGTACTTGTTTTTACATCTCAATCCTGTATTACACTTTCTACTATTTTTTCATCTACAGGCTGGGCTTCTAGGAGGTACTCGCTCAATTGCTCTTCAGAGCAGTCTGCAGCCGCACCCTGTGCGAATACCTCTAGTCGAGCCTGAGGCCAAAAGGACTTTACAAAACTAAGCGCGTGGCTGACACATGTGATGGGGGCTTCGGCGATGAAACTGAGGACCTTTTGCGGTGCTCCAAGGAGTCGCTCCATCAGGGATCGCCCGTCTGTTTCACCGCCTTCCTGCGGATCTACATGTCAATAAGCTCTTTCTAGCGCTGCTCCTTTTCTTCGCCTAGCATCTTGATCTGCTGAAGGCAGTCGACGAACTGTTGTTCCGTGTCGGCGATCACCTTCTGCAGCCTCTCGACATCATTTGTGCGCGATACAGCATATTTTTCACATCAGTAAGCAACTCTTCTTTATATGTTAAGATTTTCCTAAGCTCTGCGGTGAAGATAGTTTTCAGAACTCAAGATAAATTGCTAAGAGAAAGTACTCGAGTGAAGAAAGGGCTTGCCTTGGTGCGCCTTTTTCTGCTCTTTGAGCTGTTCTTGGAGCTCTGAGTTGGACTTCTCAAGGTTGCGGAGATCGTCCTTGAGGAGCTATGTTTCTCGCGTCCGCTCCAGCTTCAGCTTATCGAGCTCTCTCTGAGATACATGTTCTTCTTATGCTCTTCTGATATGCGTTGATCCTTTGCTCGGAGTTCCTGGAGGCCACTCATGACTGCTTTCAGCTTTTCGGATTTTTGATGTAAGAGTTTGGCCACATCCTGCATAAGGGGAAAGATTAAGACAAGCATGCCTTTTGTATCCTGGAGGCAACACAAGGCGCAACTCGACAAAGTACAATGGCAGAAGAGTAATCATGTCTTACTAGGGTAAATTGGTACCTCTCCTTGGAGATCTTCTGGAAGTATCGCATGTTGTCGACCGTCAGGAGCGGATCATCCACTAGATCTGTGGTGATGATGTTCTAGTATCCACTCACGGACACCAGCAGATCTTCAGGGTTTCTTGAGGTACCTGCAGCTTCTTCAGCTGATGGTTGTGGGGCACCTGCAAGTCGAAACGCATTCAGTACATGAAGTTTGTGGTCTAAGCAGTTAGCCACGGGAGGTCAAACACTTACTTGAGCCATCTGCAGGAGGGGCATTAGTGGCCTCGACTTGTTCTTCACCACCGGCACTGGCTTCAGGTTACTGGGGCTTGGGGGTGGTGAGTCGGGCAGTGTCGTGTCCTCCTTGGGGGCTGGCGGCTCGAGGGCTGGCGGCTTGGGGGCTGGAGTAGCTGAGATAGGCTTTGGCTTAAACCCCAAGGCAGACGCAGTCCTAATGAAGCCTTATCAGTTATATCATTAAACAAGTCAAAAAGAACAGAATATGCATTATGAAAAAGGATCTGCACTTACAGCTAAGATTTCTTCATGGCGGATTTCTTTAGTCTCGAGGCCTGTGGTTATATAACCACGGTACTCGTTGCCGGTGGCGGGGTCACACCAGCCGATTGCGAGGTACCCGCCACGGCAACGGTTACCATCCCTGTTGAAGTAGTCGATGGGTCTGTCCCAGCAGTTTCTGCGGCGCCACCTGCTAGAACATCATCCCCAGCGAATTCGGTCCCAATCACCTTTTGGTGCTTGGGGTCAGGTGGAGAAGTAGAAGGACTGCAAAACAGATAATGTAAGCATGCAACAACTTCAATATTTGACAGTTCTACAGGACAGCAACTTCATACCTGGGGAGTTCAACTACATGTGCTTTACGTTTGTGCACTACCCGACGACCCCGAGGGACCAATGGCAAGGCCGTTAACTCCACCGATGATCTAGGGGAGTTCTTCTTCTTCGCCTGCCCTTCGGTTACCCTTTCCGCTAGGGGGCTCCCACTTTCGGTCGTCTCGCCGCTGGGCAGAGCATCAGATGCTTGAGCTTTTTTTGCTTCAGCCGCGGCGCTGGGAAGAAGGTGGTCCGGTCGGGGGATGTCGGGTTGTGGTGGATAACTCCGGTACAACTCTGTGTGTCCCAGCAGAGGATTTTTTAGTCAGCGGTTACAGAAAAATAGAACTTATTCCAAAGAAGTTGAACACTTAGCGGCTTTGGAGGATTTTGTGCAGAAAACAACTCCGGGACGTAGGGAACTGCGTTCACATCCAGCAGCACTCGCTTGACCCGGATGAGCGCGGCATCATCAGTCAGCTCCTCTGCGCACATCCGAGATGGGTCATCACCACCTATGTACTCGAAGCCTAGCGTATGGCGTTGTTGGATTGGCTGGATCCGGCGTTTGAAGAAGGAAAACATTACGGACGCGCTAGTCACTCCTATTTCTTTATGGGCTGCTATGATGGCTAGCAACTCATCGACTTGATCCATGTCCCCTCTGGAGAGTTCGATGTCCATTCCGGCCTCACGACAGGGGTTTCCCCAGATCTTTCAGGAAGTTGGGGGACATGGTTTCTGATGTAGAACCAATGGCTCTTCCATCCAAGAATGTTGGAGGGGAATTTGTAGGAAAGGTATCTATCACCGGCTTGTCGTCTAAGCTGGATGCCGGCTGTGACATTCAGGTAATCAGAAATATAGACACTAGATCTTAGTGTGAAAAGGGTATGCTTACTATCGTGTATGTGTGTACTACAAAGGAATAGGGGTATAATTGTAATTCTGAAAAATATAGGCCCTTTAGTGATAATTGGGTAAGAATGGGAGATAGCATCAAAACCTAGGAAAAATGTGACACTAGGTGTCAAATTTATGTCACCATAGGAAAGAAAGTACAAAAGAAAGGTTGAATTCTATGAAAAATGGGTCTTTAATGTGAAAATAGGGAACTAAATGTGATTAATGCAAAAATATGGGTCCTTTTATGCAAATTAATGAGGTTTAAAAGTAACTCTCAAAGTTTACTTAAGGGCCAAAATGTAAGAATACAAGTCATCAAGACATCCCATAAAAACTTACAAATGTGCCAAAAATTATATGAAATCTACCCCAGTAAGGACAAAAGTAATTCAAATACAACCTTTGTTCAAAATTTAACATGTAAAGCTACAAGCTTTGGATTTTTGAACTTGAGCCTTAAAACAATATTGTAGAGTTTGAAAAACTCTCCAACTTTCATTTTGGGCATTTTCTCATTAAACCTCTAGATCAGTGGGAAATCTTGCTTTTTCTATAAGTCCCTAAGATTTTGGAAATTTCCAAACAGGTCCCCCGGACCCCTTCCCTCTCTTCTTCTTCCTCGGGCACGTGCTGTTCTGCTCTGTTTTCCCCTGCCGCTGGCGCAGTGCTTCACCCCAGGCCACCGCCGCCACTCCACCTCCTGCTGGGATGATCCCCACGCGACGTCCTCTCCCTACTCCGGCCCTGTTCCCCTCCCCTGCTGCCCTCCTCCGCACGCGCCACGACTTTCCCGAGCCACCGTCGGACGCCACATCATCACCGCCATCGCCAGCTCCTGCTCGCACGCGCAATGCCCCTCCTGGCCTTTAGGCGCACTTAGCTGTTGTTCTACGACTTGCTTTACTCCCCCAAGCACCCCCAGGCCACAACATTTCCTCTTCCCCGAGCTCACTCCCTCACCGGACCTCCGCCGCCACCACTGCCCACCGTCGACAGCCGCTACCGCTGCTCCCCATCCCTGATCCAAAGCACAAACAGCACCCAAACGACCCACCGAAGCTCACCGAGCCAACCAATTTCAAGTTCCCCCACTGGAATAGCTAGACCATGATGCCGACGAGCTGTTGTTCCGCCGCCCGTTCAGCCTCACCGTCGCCCCATTGTTACAGAGCCCCCTGACCCCGGCCACAAGCACCAGCCGCACCACACCGACCAGTAGACGCTCCTCGACTACTTCCCCGCCACCCTCCGGCATCCCAGCCTGTAGAACCCTGCGTCGCCATCGCCGCCGGTGAGAACTCAAGCCGCCCCACCGTCGAACACCTCCCTCTGCCCCATCTCTGGCCCAATTGAGTACTGCAATAGCATTCCCGCACTCCTGCAAAGCTCATGCGCGCCTGGTCCATCCATGTTCGCCGGCCCCTCACCGGGAACGATGACGCGCCGCCACGGCCGCCACCATCTCTCATCGCCAGCCATTCTCCGTCACTTGTCTTGGTGCACATCACCCACCCGTGAGCATAGTAGATCATGTAGATCGTGTAGGACTAGTTCTTCCCCGACCAAACCCTCATCGCCGGCGAGAACACGCCGGTCAGACGCCACGGCCGTCGTCTTCCCCCGGCAAGGACTCAATTGTAGTCTAGGTTTATGTATTAGGGTCCCATATGCAAGAAACCAGGGGCCTCTCTGCGAAACTCTTTTGTTATTTCATGTGTGCAAAGCAGCTAAATTGTAAAATTCGTAGAAAATTGTAGAAAACTCCAAAAATTACCAAACCAGTTTTGTTGGAAACTAGAATTTGAGATCTACAGATTTTGTGAATAAAGTTTGGTTTGAAACTAAATGCATTTTGATCTATTTTAAACTCAAAGTAAAAGAGTATCTTATGCATAACTTGTGCATATAAACATATTTTCTTGTAATTTTTGGTATGTAGCTTCTTTAGGCCATGAGTAAGCTTATGTAAAAAGTTCAAGTTTAGTATTGCGCTATAGTTTAAGTTATTTTAAACTTTTGTAAATCAAATTAAAAATGGATTGAATTTAATTAAGCATGTTCCTAAGGTTTATTTGTTTAGATCTTTTTACCATAACCTAATATGTTAATAATGAGTGCATAATTAAATTTTCAAGAATTTATAATTCTATTTACTCAGGATTTGAATTTAAACTTGAAGTTTGAATTCAAATTCAAATGTTTTAGTTTTTGTTTCCAGAAAATTATGAAAATTCACCATAAGCTTATTTATTGAAAATAACCTTATCCACAAAAATTCAAGGTCAGAATCTTTATGGTTTTCAAAATAAAAATCAAATTGGTCGAATTACTTCAAAGTAATTCCATTAAAATGACATAACCTAAGTATAAATGGTAGTTTGGAACCCCACCCCCTTGTTACATGAGTTTATGTTTGTGAATTTATTGGATTGCAACTTTATCGTGAAGTAAAATCTTTAACTCAAGGACCATCTTACTTAAATCTTTGCATATCATGTAGACTCGACTACTCTCGCCGACAGGGACTACAAACTAATCCTGGAACAAGGAGCGGAATCAGCTAAAGTCCCCGGGAATGCCATCGAAGATCTAACTGAAGCTCCGAACCAAAGTTCGGAAAACCTTGACACTGCTGCCCCCAACACCCCTCACGAAGGCAAGCCCTGGTGCATAACCCAGTATTTCAATCACTACATTATGCAATCTTCTACTTATCTATTATATTTTGCATTAAGTCTACGAGTTGAAATGGAACCCTAGATGCATTGAATCCTAGGAACCTATGTATTGGGCCTGAGTCCTTCTCGAATATATGCTCTGCTAATAGGACTGGTAGAAGTCGGGTGATTTCCTGTCACTCACGCGATATAGGAGTTGCAATGTTTACATTCCTGTAATCACTATAAGGATGACGGACGGGATTTATGTGAAGTATCATGGTTGAGATGATACCCCGTCTGGGTTGGAGAATTTGATAAGGTTGCAGTGTGTGGTAGCGGTGGTTAAGCGTTTGAAAGTACTAGCCATATGCCGCGAAATATGGGAAGCGGTAAGCCTAGTAACCAATCGGCCCGAGGAGTGGACATACCTCCACCACTCGTATTTGGTTTTTCCTGTTACTCGCTTCGATGTGTGGGAATACGTGTTGCCGGGCAACCAGGAGTACGGTCGTGTAGTCACTCTACAGACATACGTCCTGCACATTGGATGTGCGTATGGTCCTGCAGTCGCTTGTGGTGGCTCTGATCCACGAGTCGGAATGAAAGGCAAACGGTTGCTTCGTTACAATCGATGGATGTTCCAAGCGTGTGAGTTAGGTTTACCCTTGCAAGGCTGAAATTCGATTCAGGAATCGTCCGTTTCTCGCGAAAATTGAGACTGCTTGATCCCTTTGCCATATAGAGTAACAAGAGCAACTTTATGGTTATCAAAGATGATGTTTGGCTAAAGATTCTATCATGCTTGAATAGTTATAGGTGCTTATCTAGAATGATTAATCATATAGAACTTGAAAGCTAAAATCTAAAATTAAGGATCTACTCTTTATTGCTTTTCAGCTGAAAACTTTACCCATAACCATTAAAGCTGCCATAAGTCTAGTTACATGGCTAAGTATACCATAAACGGGTAAGCCTTGCTGAGTATTAGAATACTCAGTCTTGCATTGTAACTTTTTGTTCAGGTAATCCCCCTGACGACTCTGCTCTGCCTATGGCATGGCCTTACCCTCTGCCCGATGGTTGGTCCGTGGAGTGGGGTCCGTCCCCGGCCAACACAGATCCCACCGAGTGACATCATGCTAGGGCTAGCATGATATCCGTACCGGCGACGTGTACAGTGTTCGTGTTTTAAACTTCGCTGCCAGGACTTGGAACTTTAAACTATTTGTAATAATTCCCATCAGTTGGGAACTGATGTTACCTTTAGACACTCATGTAATATACTTGCCTGTGATGTAAATTGTGATGGCAATTGTATCTCTGGACTCGCCTTCGTGCGAGGTACCTTGTTTGATCCTACAATCGGTGATTTATCGGGACGTTACCCGACAGGCCAAGGGTTTATACTGTTTGAAGTACGTTGGAGCCCTCAAGAGTAGACCCCCATACTTGAGCCGGTGTAATTCAGGTTGGTTCTACCACAGCTGGTATCAGAGCTAACAAGTGTACACTGGAAATATGGAATGCCTTAAAAATACTTTTAGTATAAAATTTGACTAATCAAGTATTTTGCAAAACTATGATAGGTTTGTTAAGGCTTGTGCTTAGTATGTAAGGCCCTAAGGTGACATTTAAAGGAATTAGAGGTGGCTATAGTATATATAACTCTAACTCCCAGCATAACTTTTCTATCAAAACTTAAATTTATGCATAACCCAACTTTACATTCTGTAACAACATCTTCGATGATGAGGTAAGAAGGTAAGGATCCTCAGCTAACTGGGGAGTTAGCCCTCCCGTCGGTGATGCGAACCGAACGCTGTTTCTCAAGCAGCGGCTTACTTGAGATGCTGCCAATATATCAATCTAGGTTGATTATATTGGGAGTAGATGGTTCGGCGCAATGTCTGGCGATTGCTGTTCATACGCCCGCATTTTGCGGTACCCTCGTGAATACGTTGTTTTGATAACGTATGTTAACGTTGTCTGTACGGCGGTAATGGTACAGATGCTATTTCTATAGTGAACAGTAATGATTGGGGATGCTTTCATGACATGCTGGCATGAAAGGTTCATTGGATATATATTGTGATTTTCTGCAGGTACACTAACCACGATTTCGAAATTAGGACGGATAGGACTTATCGATTAGTTAATAGTGAGAGACGTATATATTATGCCACTGAAACTAACCACGTAAGTCCGGAAATATTCGGCAATTGTTTTGGTTGTGAGGTCGAATAGTACGAGCATGCATAATACATTAACCAACAAAATGAGTGCTTAAATTTGTTGTTTTTCTAAGGATAGGTAACATGTTGGTTATTCTTAGTATGGGTCCAATAAAATCTTTAGTTGAGTACCTTAAGTATCCATCTGATTTCCAGCCTTTGCTGTTATTAGAATTGATTGTCTCGTTCTATTTACCTTGTGAGTTCTTAGCAAGGTAAATATATCTTACCATTTGCATTCTTGTCGCAGATGGCCGCTCCTTCGAACGTCTCTTGGGATCATGCAGGGCATCTTCACACTAATGCCTTGCATTGGGAAGGTTTTCCTCGTCTTCTATGGGAATCATTAAGTCTGTTCCATTACACTAAGCCTCCCCAATACGACGGAGTGGAGTATCAAGAAGAAGGTGTTCCTCGATGCCGAGTTAGGATGACGATTCCTCAACATCCTTTCCGCTCGCAGTGGCATCCCATAGAAGTTGATGTGGTGGGGTATCATCTTGTTGATACCATCGAGATTGCTGCTCTGGAGGCTATCAATATCTTCTGCAATCAGCATCCAATGGAGGTTGCCGGGTATCCCATTGGTCTGTTCCCTGCTATAGACTCCAGTGATCCGGAATGGAACTTTCGGATAGACCATATTGGTCACTTGTTGGGAGATCTGGCTGAAGAAACGATCCGTAGCATCACCAGGTTCATGAATGTTCAGCACCATTATCAGATTTTGCTACTTCGTAGCATGGGTCAGTTGACTGGTGTGGCTCAAGGTCACTATCGGATTGCTCACCGTCAAGTCACTCAGATAGTGGAACTTCAAGCCTTGGTGACTCAGAAGGATGAGATCATCGCAGCACGAGATGAGACAATCCTTCATCGAGAAGATCAGATCAACGAGAGTGATGCTATCATCACTCAGCGCAATACAATCATTGAGTTTCTTCAGGAACAAATTCATGATCTGATCCTTGAGGCTGACGATTCCTAGGCTCACATTGAAGAACTGCAGCAGCAACCGGTACCTCCTGCTGCACCCGTAGTACCTGGAGGTGGAGAAGAAGATCCGGAAGAAATTGAGAGAGTCTCAGATCTCGACTCTGAGCATGGAGATCTGGAGCCCAATCCTCAGCCAGATTACTCTTCATCTGGCAGTCAGCCTTCTGTAGGCAATTTCGACTATTTCTAGTTGTCAAATCGTCGACTCTCTAGATGTAACCCGTGTAAAGTGTAATGGCTTAGGTAGTAAGTAGTTTACTTAGACCTTGTGCCATTTGTTATAATATAGATGGCCTATGTATAGATCCTTCGGATGTGCGATGTTAAGGACAACAAGAATTTGTGATGTAATATAAGCCGGGTGTTTTATCATCTTGTCCAATATCTTTATTCTCTGAAATGAGTTGGTTGAATGGGAGTATATGTATTGCTTATCTGAGTGGTGTACCTTCTGAAATTGGGAGTAAGGCTATATGGTTAATAATGGATATCTCCTTTGTTTCAGATGGTTGGAGCCACGCGCGGAACCCCGGAAGGCTTCCAGGCAGATCAAGCCAGTGGTTCTCAACAACCGCCACCGCCACCTCCAAATCTAGCCGAGGTTATGGCTTGGCAGACGGAACTTCTCAATCTGCTAGTACAAGCACAGCAGAACTAGCAGCGCCAGCAATCAAGAGGAGGTCGTGATGAACCTCAGGTGGCAAACTACCAGGATTTCTTCAGTACCCAGCCCCCGCTGTTCAGTAAAGTGGAGGAGCCCATTGATGCCGATGCTTGGCTTCGCACCATTGAATCCAAGTTTGCTCTTCTTACGATTCTATGTGCGGACTCTAGCAAGGCTCACGTCGCTACCCAGCAACTACATGGAGCTGCCCGTATCCAGTGGGCTAACTATTGTGCCATGCAAGCTGATGGTCATGTTATCTCCTGGGAAGAATTTCGGAATGCTTTCCGAGCACATCATATACCCGAAGGGCTAATGGAGCGGAAACTGAATGAGTTCTTGGCACTTACTCAAGGCACCCGCACCGTACTGCAATATGCACAGGCTTTTAATCACCTGTGTCAGTACGTGGGCTATCACGCGGATAGTGACACCAAGAAGCAGGACCGTTTCCGTCGGGGCTTGAGCACTAAGCTCAAAGAACGTCTGAACCTTGTAAAGGCAAATATCTTCAGCGAGCTGGTTAACATGGCCCTGACTCAGGAGGGTTGCATCACGGCACACCGTGCCGAAAAGAAGCGAAAGATTTCCACTGGACCCGCGGGCATTCAACCCTCGCGGTATCGATTTGTTCAGAATGCACCGTCTAGAGCGCCACAGCGGAATGCTCCGTTTGGCAGACTGGTTTTCAAGCTGCCTCAACAACAAGGAGGGTATAGACCTCCCGCACCTCCGCAACAGCCACAACAACTTGGCCCACGACCAAATGTTCAACAAGTTCAACAGAGAAATAACACTTATCGCTGTTTCAATTGCGGGAGTGTGGATCACTTCATCAGAGATTGTCCGCGGCCCAAGAAACTTAATCAAGGGCAGAGTTCCAATCAGGGCAATCAGAATAAGGGCAAGAGGCCGATGATACAAGTCCAGCAAGGGCGAGTTAACTTCACCACCCTTGCAGAACTTCCAGATGGAGCTCCTGTCATGTCGGGTACATTCTCTATTCACCATAAACCAGTTGTTACATTATTTGATTCAGGAGCAACTCATAGTTTTATTAGTAACAACTGTGGTACCCGAATAGGACTTGATCCTTGCCCTACACAGGGGTCATATATGATTTCTATCCCCGGAGGAAAGATCACTTCCAACCAAATGGTTAGAAGTATGCCGATTCAGTTAGGTAGCAAAGTAAGCAAAACTGATTTGGTTCTGCTAAACTTAGAGGGTATTGATGTTATACTTGGGACAAATTGGATGACTGAACATAGAGTACTGCTAGACATCTCTTCCCGAGTTATTGAGATTAATTCACCATATCAAGGAGCCACTACCCTCTATCTACCTCAGCAGGAGTATCTGTACTAGAGACATCGAGTTTATTATCGAACTTCAACCTGGCACCGCTCCTATTTCAAAGAGGCCGTATCGCATGCCTTCAAATGAATTAGCCGAGTTAAAAATCCAACTCCAAGATCTTCTGGACAAAGGTTTCATACACCCAAGTGCTTCACCTTGGGGTTGTCCTGCTCTCTTTGTAAAGAAAAAGGACAATAGCCTAAGGCTATGTGTCGATTATCGTCCACTCAATGCGGTCACTATCAAAAATAAGTATCCGCTTCCCCGCATTGATATCTTATTCGATCAACTAGCTGGAGCTAAGGTCTTTTCCAAGATTGACTTACGCTCTGGTTATCATTAGATCAAAATCAAGCCTTGTGACATTCCAAAAACGGCTTTCTCGACCAGATATGGACTATATGAATATCTGGTTATGTCATTTGGGCTTACTAACGCGCCGGCATATTTCATGTATCTCATGAATTTAGTCTTTATGCCGGAACTCGACAAATTCATTGTGGTCTTCATCGATGATATTCTGATATATTCTAAGGCTAAAGAAGACCATGCTAATCATATACGTGTCGTTCTTCAACGACTACGTGATCATCGCCTTTACGCCAAATTCTCGAAATGTGAATTCTGGCTGGATAGTGTGAAATTTTTGGGACATACTATCTCCAGTGAAGGTATATTGGTTGATTCAACCAAAGTCCAGGAGGTTATGGATTGGAAACCTCCAACTTCAGTCCATCAAATCCGAAGTTTTCTTGGATTGGCGGGATACTATCGCCGATTCATTCTAGACTTCTCCAAGATAGCCAAACCCATGACTAAGCTACTTAAGAAAGAAGTTAAATTCTATTGGGATGACAAGTGTGATAAAGTTTTCCACACCTTGAGAAAACTTCTAACAACCACTCCAGTGCTAGCTCAGCCAGATAATACCTAGCCTTTTGATGTCTATTGCGATGCTTTGGGAACTGGCCTTGGTTGTGTTCTTATGCAAAATAACCGGGTCATTACTTATGCATCCCGAGCACTCCGAAATCACGAGCAAAACTACCCAACCCATGATCTTGAATTGGCAGCAGTTATTCATGCTCTCAAGATCTGGAGACATCATCTTATGGGCACCAAGTTTAACATTTACACTGACCATAAGAGCCTCAAATATATCTTCACGCAAGCTGACCTGAATATGAGGCAAAGGCGTTGGTTAGAACTGATCAGAGACTACGATCTTGAGGTACACTACCATCCTGGCAAGGCCAATGTGGTTGCGGATGCACTTAGCCGCAAAGCACATTGTCATTGCTTATCCATAGAAGCTTTCAATGACACTCACTGCAATCAGATGAGAAAACTTAATCTAGAGATCATTCCTCAAGGTAGTCTAAATCTATTATTTATCGAGTCTACTCTACAAGATAGAATCATCATGTCGCAATTACATGATGAAGGTATCAAAATTATCAAGTTAAAACTATCTTAGGGAGAAGCCAAATATAAGTGTTTCCACACAGATCATCAAGGAGTTCTATGGTTCAACAACCGTATTGTTGTACCTAAAGATCATCAACTTCGTAAACAAATTCTTGATGAAGCACATCTATCTAAATTCTCTATTCATCCTGGTAGTACCAAAATGTACCAAGATCTTCGACAAAATTTTTGGTGGACCAGAATGAAAAGAAAAATTGCTAAATATGTATCCGAGTGTGATACGTGCCAGAGAGTTAGAGCCAGTCATCTAAGAGCCTCTGGTACACTCCAACCACTACCCATTCCATCATGGAAGTGGGAAGACATTAGTATGGATTTCATTGTTGGTCTTCCTAACACATCCTAAAAATATGATTCCATATGGGTGATCGTTGATAGACTTACCAAAACCGCTCACTTCCTTCCGGTACGTACCACTTATTCTGCTAAGAAGTATGCCGAAGTCTATTTTGATCAAATTGTTCGGTTGCATGGTGTCCCTAAGAACATCATTTCTGATCGAGGGGCCCAATTCATTGCACGCTTCTGGGAACAATTGCAGTCTGCTCTTGGAACCAAACTCATTCGGGGCTCTGCATATCATTCCCAAACTGATGGACAGACTGAGCGGGTCAACCAAATTCTTGAAGACATGCTCCGAGCTTGTATTATTCACTATGGTGCAAGCTGGGACAAGTGTCTTGCCTTGGCCGAATTCTCTTACAACAATAGCTATCAATCTAGTCTTCAGATGGCTCCCTTTGAAGCGTTATACGGTCGAAGATGTTGAACTCCTTTGACTTGGTCTGAGATCGGCGAACGCAAAATCTTTGGACCAGACCTAGTTGTCGAAGCCGAAGATAAGGTTAAGGTTGTTCAAGCCAATCTTAAAATAGCCCAGTCTAGACAAAAGAGTTATGCAGACCAAAGAAGGAAACCTCTACAATTTCAATTAGGAGATTTTGTCTATCTCCGAGTATCTCCTACCAAAGGTGTTCAACGTTTCGGCATAAAAGGGAAGTTAGCACCCCGATATGTCGGACCCTTCGAGATTCTTGAAGTCTGTGGCCCAGTGGCTTATAGAATTCGCCTTCCATCTCAATTGGCTGCCATTCACGATGTCTTCCATATCTCTCAACTCAAGAAATGTATCAAAGTACCTACGAAGATTGTTGAAGCACCCGCCATTGAGATTGAACCTGATCTAACTTACACTAAACACCCTATCCAAATCCTGGATACCAAAGAAAGAGTCACTAGAAGGAAAAGGATTAAGATGTACAAGATCTTATGATCACACCGAAGAAGAAGCAACTTGGGAAACAGAATCCTATCTTCAAAGAAATTTCCCAACCTTCCTTCCAACCAATTCCCAAATCTAATCATCTGATTCTATTTTGCTTCAGAATCTCAGGACGAGATTCTTTTTAGGGGGGAAGGCTGTGATATTCAGATAATTAGAAATATAGACACTAGATCTTAGTGTGAAAAGGGTATGCTTACTATGGTGTATGTGTGTAGTACAAAGGAATAGGGGTATAATTGTAATTCTGAAAAATATAGGCCCTTTAGTGATAATTGGGTAAGAATGGGAGATAGCATCAAAACCTAGGAAAAATGTGACACTAGGTGTCAAATTTATGTCACCATAGGAAAGAAAGTGCAAAAGATAGCTTGAATTCTATGAAAAATGGGTCTTTATGTGAAAATAGGGACCTAAATGTGATTAATGCAAAAATATGGCTCCTTTTATGCAAATTTATGAGGTTTAAAAGTAACTCTCAAAGTTTACTTAAGGGCCAAAATGTAAGAATGCAAGTCATCATGACATCCCAATGAAAACTTACAAATGTGTCCAAAATTATATGAAATCTACCCCAGTAAGGACAAAAGTAATTCAAATACAACCTTTGTTCAAAATTTAACATGTAAAGCTATAAGCTTTGGATTTTTGAACTTGAGCCCTAAAACAATATTGTAGAGTTTGAAAACTCTCCAACTTTCATTTTGGGCATTTTCTCATTAAACCTCTAGATCAGTGGGAAATCTTGCTTTTCTGATAGGTCCTTGAGATTTTTGAAATTTCCAAATAGGTCCCCCGGACCCCTTCCCTCTCTTCTTCTTCCTCGGACACGTGCTGCTCTGCTCTGTTTTCCCCTGCCGCCGGCGCAGTGCTTCAACCCTGGCCGCCGCTCTGCCGCCGTCGCCGCTCTGCCGCCGCCGCCGCTCCACCTCCTGCTGGGATGACCCCCATGCGTCGTCCTCTCCCTACTCCGGCCCTGTTCCCCTCCCCTGCTGCCATCCTCCACACGTGCCATGACTTTCCCGAGCCACCGCCGGCCGCCACATCATCGCCGCTGTCGCCAGCTCCTGCTCGCACGCGCAACGCCCCTCCTAGTCTTTAGGCGTGCTCAGCTGTTGCTCTGCGACTTGCTTTACTCCCCCAAGCACCCCCAGGCCACAGCATTTCCTCTTCCCTGAGCTCACACCCTCACCGGACCTCCGACGCCACCACTGCCCACCGTCGACAGCCGCTACCGCTGCTCCCCATCCCTGATCTGAAGCACAAACAGCACCCTCACGACCCACCGAAGCTCACCGAGCCAACCAATTCCAAGTTCCTCCACTGGAATAGCTAGACCACGACGCCGACGAGCTGTTGTTCCGCCGCCCGTTCGGCCTCACCGTCGCCCCACCGTTACAGAGCCCCCTGACCCCGGCCACAAGCACCAGCCGCACCACACCGACCAGTAGAAGCTCCTCGACTACTTGCCGCCACCCTCCGGCATCCCAGCCTACAAAACGCCGCGTCGCCATCGCCGCCGGTGAGAACTCGAGCTGCCCCACCGTCGATCCCTCTGCCCCATCTCTGGCCCAATTGAGTACTGCAATAGCATTCCCGCACTCCTGCAAAGCTCATGCGCGCCTGGTCCATCCATGTTCGCCGGCCCCTCGCCGGGAACGATGACGAGCCGCCACGGCCGCCGCCATCTCTCATCGCCAGCCATTCTCCGTCACTTGTCTTGGTGCACATCACCTACCCGTGAGCACAGTAGATCATGTAGATCGTGTAGGACTAGTTCTTCCCCGACCAAACCCTCAACGCCGGCGAGAACACGCCGGTCAGACGCCACGGCCGTCGTCTTCCCCCGGCAAGGACTCAATTGTAATCTAGGTTTATGTATTAGGGTCCCAAATGCAAGAAACCAGGGGCCTCTCAGCGAAACTCTTTTGTTATTTCATGTGTGCAAAGCAGCTAACTTGTAAAATTCGTAGAAAATTGTAGAAAAATCCAAAAATTACCAAACCAGTTTTGTTGGAAACTAGAATTTAAGATCTACAGCTTTTGTTAATAAAGTTTGGATTTAAACTAAATGCATTTTGATCTATTTTAAACTCAAAGTAAAAGAGTATCTTATGCATAACTTGTGCATATAAACATATTTTCTTGTAATTTTTGGTATGTAGCTTCTTTAGGCCATGAGTAAGCTTATGTAAAAAGTTCAAGTTTAGTATTGCTCTGTAGTTAAAGTTATTTTAAACTTTTGCAAATCAAATTAAAAATGGTTTGAATTTAATTAAGCATGTTCCTAAGGTTTATTTGTTTAGATCTTTTTACCATAAGCTAATATGTTGATAATGAGTTCATAATTAAATTTTCAAGAATTTATAATTCTATTTACTCAGGATTTGAATTTAAACTTGAAGTTTGAATTCAAATTCAAATGTTTTAGTTTTTGTTTCCAGAAAATTATGAAAATTCACCATAAGCTTATTTATTGAAAATAACCTTATCCACAAAAATTCAAGGTTAGAATCTTTATGGTTTTCAAAATAAAAATCAAACTGGTCGAATTACTTCAAAGTAATTCCATTGAAATGACATAACCTAAGTATAAATGGTAGTTTGGAACCCCACCCCCTTGTTACATGAGTTTATGTTTGTGAATTTATTGGATTGCAACTTTATCGTGAAGTAAAATCTTTAACTCAAGGACCATCTTACTTAAATCTTTGCATATCATGTAGGCTCGACTACTCTCGCCGACAGGGACTACGAACTAATCCTGGAACAAGGAGTGGAATCAGCTAAAGACCCCGGGAACACCGTCAAAGATCTAACTGAAGCTCCGAACCAAAGTTCGGAAAAACTTGATACTCCTACCCCAACCCCCCTCACGAAGGCAAGCCCTGGTGCATAACCCAGTATTTCAATCACTACATTATGCAATCTTCTGCTTATCTATTATATTTTGCATTAAGTCTAGGAGTTGAAATGGAACCCTAGATGCATTGAATCCTAGGAACCTATGTATTGGGCCTGAGTCCTTCTCAAATATATGCTCTGCTAATAGGACCGGTAGAAGTCGGGTGATTTCCTGTCACTCGCGCGATATAGCAGTTGCAATGTTTACATTCCTGTAATCATTATAAGGATGACGGACGGAATTTATGTGAAGTATTATGGTTGAGAAGATACCCGGTCTGGGTTCGAGAATTTGATAAGGTCGCAGTGTGTGGTAGCTGTGGTTAAGCGTTTGAAAGTACTAGCCACATGCCGCGAAATATGGTAAGCGGTAAGCCTAGTAACCAATCGGCCCGAGGAGTGGACATACCTCCCACCACTCGTATTTGGTTTTTCCTGTTACTCGCTTCGACGTGTGGGAATATGTGTTGCCGGGCAACCAGGAGTACGGTCGTGTAGTCGCTCTACAGACATACGTCCTGCACATTGGATGTGCGTATGGTCCTGCAGTCGCTTGTGGTGGCTCTGATCCACGAGTCAGAATGAAAGGCAAACGGTTGCTTCGAAACAATCGTTGGATGTTCCAAGCGTGTGAGTTAGTTTACCCTTGCAAGGCTGAAATTCCATTCAGGAATCGTCCGTTTCTCGCGAAAATTGAGACTGCTTGATCCCTTTGCCACATAGAGTAACAAGAGCAACTTTATGGTTATCAAAGATGATGTTTGGCTAAAGATTCTACCATGCTTGAATAGTTATATGTGCTTATCTAGAATGATTAATCACATAGAACTTGAAAGCTAAAATCTGAAATTAAGGATCTACTCTTTGTTGCTTTTCAGCTGAAAACTTTACCCATAACCATTAAAGCCGCCATAAGTCTAGTTACATGGCTAAGTATACTATAAACGGGTAAGCCTTGCTGAGTATTAGAATACTCAGTCTTGCATTGTGACTTTTTGTTCAGGTAATCCCCCTGACAACTCTGCTCTGCCTATGCCATGGCCTTACCCTCTGCCCGATGGTTGGTCCATGGAGTGGGATCCATCCCCGGCCAACACAGATCCCACCGAGTGACATCATGCCAGGGCTAGCATGATATCCGTACCGGTGACGTGTACAGTGTCCGTGTTTTAAACTCCGCTGCCAGGACTTAGAACTTTAAACTGTTTGTAATAATTCCCATCAGTTGGGAACTGATGTTACCTTTAGACACTCATGTAATATACTTGCCTGTAATGTAAAATGTGATGGCAATTGTATCTCTGGACTCGCCTTCGTGCGAGGTACCTTGTTTGATCCTGCAATCAGTGGTTTATCGGGACGTTACCCGACAGGCCAAGGGATTATACCGTTTGAAGTATGTTGGAGCCCTCAAGAGTGGACTCGCGTACTTGAGCTGATGTAATTCAGGTTGGTTCTGCCATACCGGCGCCCCCTACAACGGACAGATTTTTGGAGGTGGGTTGCGGCTTTATCCGGAAAAGAAAGAGGAAAAGATCCCAATGGGGTTCAATTCCAAGAAAAGCTTCACAAAAATGGATGAAGATAGCAATGTGGCAGATCGAATTCAGGTTGAGGTGCTGGAGCTTAAGCCCGTAGAAATAAAGAAGGCCCCGGAAGAAAGAGCAAGAGGGGAGAGCCGAACCCCGTTCAGAGAAATTGTAAAATGAGACGATTTTGTCCATATTTTCCATAGGAAGAAGTTTGCGAAAAGAGGGGCGCCAATTGACAAGACTTTTCTCCTGAAGCAAACCCTCGGAAATAAGATTCATGAGTTCGTTGTTGGAGCACTTACTGTAAGTCCACTCCCCAGATGGCGGCTGCGACTCCTTCCCCTTCCCATCCTTCTCGTTGGATCTCTTGGGCGCCATTTCTAGATCTGTTTGCCATGAGCTGCTCGGGTGCTGCAGAGAAGGGGCGGAGAGATTCGGCTAGTTTGGGGCTTGTCAAAGGGGATGAAGGAGGAGCACAGATCTGATTGGGGATTCGGAAATTTCTCGGCAGATTGAAGATTGGAAGCACGGATTTTACCTTAACTTACCGTGGGGTTAAATAACCAGTGGCCGGATACAGGTTTACTGTTCCGAAGTTGAAGAGTCGTCTCAGGGAATATTCAGAAGATGAGGGGTCATTTGGTGGATTTTTTACATAACTTATTCGATTAATCATTTTTTCAGGGTTAATTGTCCCCAAAAAAAGAGGTTTTTCGAATTCCAAATCTAGCTTCCATCATCTGTATCATCACACCAATTATCTCCCAAGGGATTTTTTCATTGCATGCCACGACTTTTGGATCCTTTTTTCCAAACCTAAGAGATTTGGATTCAAGGCTCAGGGGTTGCGGGATACGTGGCATCGACTATTTATTTTTTGAATTTATTCGAAAAGTGAGGAAGATTCAAGACTACTGTGACCCTCAGCCTGATTCTTCGATTCAACCTGAGGCTCGGGGGCTACTCCATATGGGGTGCGATTTTTCATAGCACACCATACCAAAGAAGTAATTCGGGGCATGAGCACCTCATAGCTTCGATGTAGCTAAGGAAGTACTCGAAGAAGAACTTCAAGACGGAGCTTCAAAAGAAGCCAAAGACTACTTCGAAAGTATTCGAGGAGCCTGCAATACTTAGCTACGAAGAGCTCGGAGGCTTGTCAGACCCGGGACTACGGGACTGTATACATAACGTAGTTCATACGGGATTAGGGGATAGGACATGTCCTATACCTTATCTATGTTGTACTCTACTCGCATGCGAAGTAGGACTAGCCGGTACAGAAGGAAAGTACTCGAGTTATAATCGAGTACGATTCCTAGGCTAGTGTCGGACTAGGATTCATGTCACCCTGTCCACCTGGATATATAAGGGCAGGCAGGGAGCCCCTCAAAACATAACATCAACACCCAAGGTAATACAAACCACCAAACAGGACGTAGGGTATTACGCACATCGCGGCCCGAACCTGTCTAAACCTTGTGTTGCTTGCACCTTCGAGTTCCTGATCTCAGCGTCACCCTACCTAAAACTTACCACATTGGGTATACCCCTCGGTGGGCAGGCGCTAAAACACCATCACTCTCCATGGGTTGACAAAGAACGGAGTGCCGTTTCGATGGGGACCAGCACAACAACAAGCTTTTGATGCTCTCAAGTCGAAGCTCACACATGCACCATTGCTGCAACTTCCTGATTTTGAGAAGATCTTCGAGCTTGAGTGTAATGCAAGCGAGATTGGCATTGGAGGAGTGCTCATACAAGGAGGTAAACCTATTGCTATTTTAGTAAAAAATTGCATGGTCCTTCGTTGAATTATTCTACATATGACAAAGAACTTTATGCTTTAGTGCGAGTCTTACAAACTTGGTAACATTACCTATGGTCTAAAGAATTTGTCATACATTCACATCATGAATCTTTGAAGTACCTTAAAGGGCAAGCTACTCTGAACAAACGTCATGCTACATGGATTGAGTTTATAGAGTCATTTCCTTACATCATTAAACATAAGAAAGGGAAAGGCAATGTAATTGCCGATGCTTTATCTAGACGTTATACCATGCTATCCCAACTTTCTCATAAAATCTTTGGTTTAGAGACCATAAAGGGATTATATGCTACTGATTTGGACTTCAAAGATCCTTTTGAAAATTGTAGAGAGGGAAGAACATGGCAAAAATTTCTTCTGCGTGAAGGCCTTCTCTACCGTGCTAACAACCTGTGTGTTCTAGCTAGCTCCGTTCGTCTTTTGCTGTTGCAGGAGGCGCATGGTGGTGGTTTCATGGGACATTTTGGTGTTAAAAAGATGGAGGATGTGCTGGCCGCTCACTTCTTTTGGCCACAGATGCAGCATGATGTGGAGCGCTACATCTCGCGTTGCACCACATGCAACAAAGCTAAGTCTCGACTTAATCCACATGGTCTTTATATGCCTCTTCCTGTTCCTCGTGCACCTTGGGAGGATATTTCTATGGACTTTGTTTTAGGATTGTCTAGAACAAAGAGGGGGAGGGATAGTGTCTTTGTGGTTGTTGATCATTTCTCTAAAATGGCATATTTTATACCCTGTCACAAGGCCGACAATGCTTCATATGTTGCTGATTTGTTCTTTAGTGAGGTTGTGCGTTTGCATGGTGTACCAAATACTATTATTTCTGATAGGGATGCTAAGTTTTTGAGCCATTTTTGGAGAACTTTATGGAACAAATGGGGAACAAAGTTGCTGTTTTCTACTACTTATCATCCATAAACTGATGGGCAAACGGAGGTAGTTAATCGTACCTTGTCTACTATATTGCAGGCTGTTTTGAAAGATAATTTGAGGTTGTGGGAGGAGTGTTTGCTACATATTGAGTTTGCTTATAACAGATCTATTCACTCCACAACCAAGTTAAGTCCATTTATGGTAGTATATGGTTTCAATCCTCGTGCTCCAATTGATTTGCTACCTTTGCCACCCTCTGAAATTGTGAACTTAGATGTTACACAACGTTCTGCATTTATTCTTAAGTTGCATGAAACTACTAAGATGCAAATTGAAAAAAATAAATGAAAGGTATCGAATTGCTGCTAGTAAAGGTAGGAAGGGGGTAAAATTGGAACCCAATGATTTGGTGTGGGTTCATTTGAGAAAAGATAGGTTTCCGGATTTGAGAAAGTCCAAGCTCATGCCACGTGCCGTTGGACCTTTTAAGGTTCTTGAGAAGATAAATGACAATGCATATAAACTTGAGTTGCCTCCTGAGTTTGGGGTTAGTCCCACATTTAACATTTCAGATTTGAAGCCATAATTGGGTGAGAAAAATGAGCTTGAGTCAAGGACGGCTCCAATTCAAGAGTGGGAGGATGATGAGGACATCTCTCCTTTGCATACAATGCAAGGACCGATCACAAGAGGACGTGCGCAATAGTTGGATCTCCAGATATGTTCTAACCTTGTCAATTGTTTTTTAGAACTTACACTTGGTTCCATGCATGTTTTATTGATTAGGAACAATAGAGAGAACCAGCAAGGACTTGGAGAAGGCCAAAGAGTCAAGGAGGAGGAGCTAGGACGTCCACACCAAGGAGGAGTCCAGATCCAACTCAACTTCAACTCCACCTTAGATTCCGGAACCTGACTTCACCAAAATTGATTCCCTGGCCACATACGGAGTCGGATTTGGATGTTCTATATATGGTTGGAACTATAATTTCAAAGAGCTTCCAATGGCACTGATTCCAGCTCAAAATTCCTTCTGGGTCGACGGGAATCGTCGAAACAAGTGGGCGTCTAGAATCTGTCAGGGTGCTGTGTCACCGACTGTTGGGCCGTTGGCCTGAGTACCATGTTGGAACCCATTAGGGTTGTGTCCAGGGGACTTGCATGCCCCTAACTCCTTTTTATTCAGTAGCTGTCGCCACATTAGGGGTGGTTTTTGCTTAGATTTAATTTGTCATCGAACAGTGTCGCCGTTCATCGGTTTGTGAGACCCTATCTCATAACCAAGTTTGTTTGATTGCATCTCCTGTTCTTGCTTGTGTTCTTGATTGCGCTTGTAGGGACAATCCTTCATAGCGAGGTCATCCGTGTGACATGGGTGATAACCAATGGATCAGTGGTGTAGTGATTGTGAGGTTCCGATCGTTCAGAGCCTTGGTTCATCAACGTCGAGTTCTCCACCAATCAAGTTACCATACCTCGGAGGTGTCAACGCCAACATCTAGCCGTGACATCAACGAACTCGCCGACGATCTCGGCAAAGTCCAAATTTCTGATCTAATCAGAAATAGCGAGAGCGAGTTCGGGTCCAACTCGGCTCCTATTCGTGATGGGTCCGCACTCCAGTTTCAATTTGGACTTCACAACACATTCACCGTTTATCAGGAGATGATGCAATCCGAGTCTTTTTCCACATTAGAAAAGGACTTGGATGACCTGCTTCAACTCGGAGCAGTAAAGAAGGGGCAAGCCACCACAAGCCGAGAGGCTCCCATCTGCGACGACTACTGGGACTCCAATGACGATGTTGAGCCCTTATTGGGTGGTCATCAGGGTCTGACGATTACACAAACTCCACGGGACAGGCTCGTGTCCTAGAAGGGCATGAAACCCTCCAAACTACCCGATTACAGCGAGCCGTGCCCTGTTGTCGGCCTCGATGAACTTCCGTTCCAAGAAGGCAGGCCTCTCATACCTCTGGAGGAAGAAGAAGATTCAACCACGCTGCTCACCTCGAGAACTAGGAACTACTCGCCAGAACGAGAAGTATTCATGGTAGGCATCGTAGGAGGCCAGCAAATAGATGAAAATGGTGCAGGGGATGCCAAACTAGATGACTCCTGCACCAAAAAGTAAATCCCTGGTGTGCCTGACCAATACGTGCACATGGCGAGCGAACAGAACGGCTCCAGTGATGACGAGCTACTAGAGGACATCTCCGATGACGTGGGTACTGGGAAAATAGGAGACGAAGACAATGCTCAGAAGCTAAGGAACTCTGCAGGCTCAAGAACGTCAAATGTGCCGAATGCAGGCAGCACGTGGCGGAGCAACAACAGCAGGGACACCACAACCCTAGTAATGCCGGCAACCTCTACAACCTCTCCATGGCTGATTTATGCAACGTCATCAACACTGGACGTGACACCCACAACATCATCATCGCTAGGAAGCAGGAGCGCACTGCAGAAGAAGACTACTGCTCCTCCGACTACCAAGACCATCAAAACTACTCGGTTTCAACCCGAAAGTGCAAGCTCGACAACCTTGTCACGGCTGTAGAGCATCCACCACAAGGCAGAAAGATGGGCATCACACAGGAGCATTTTGAAAAGCTCCTCCACAAGTACTGCCCGTGGCACCCGAACTCCAAACACTCAGCAATCGAATGCCACAACCTCCGAAGGGCTTTGGGTGCTCCACCACTCATCAAGGGCAATGCAAAACTACTCGGATGAGTATTTACGCGAAGATTAAAACCCAATTCGAGGGGGGGTTTGATGATTTTTAGGGATTCATTTGTGTAACCATAGTTTCAGGGATTTTATCTTGGAATGAGGGCTTTTTCAAATTTAAACCCACAAATCTCATTTAACCACTCATCCAGGGAATTAATTGATTCTTTCGCAAGATAGTAACTCTATTTTTTGCTCCTTTTATCCCAATCGAGGAAGTGGCTACTTTGCAACAAACTACAGCACCCGGCAGTGGATAACACGCTGCATATTAGATCAAGGTAATATTCCACCAGATAGCCAGGTTGAGTGACCAACGCTCGAGATTCCTTCTGGACCAGACCGAGAGGCCACGATGATCGAGGCTGGCCGGAGGGAACCCATCCTCGACTACACCAAAAGCAAGGGACTACTCACCGACAATCACAAAAATCCATGAGGAATCATATGATGGCTATGCCAGGGAGGTCTATTCAATTACCATCCAAGACCCATGAGGCCATGGTAGGATTCCAGTAACAGCTCCAAGTACTAGTCCTATCATAAGCAGTAACTACACAAGGCGAATTCTGAACGGGTCATCAAGCCCATAAAATTCCAACAGCATTGTGTACTAGCCTGCCCAGTTCATCAGAACTACATGAGCAGTATCTATGAAAAAGTTGAAGGGGTCACCAAACCCGCAAAATTTCAGAGCAAATCACGAGTAGTTGCGACAACCTGATTTGTTTGAAGGATCCTCAAAGGAATCATCTACGAAGAGCCAAGTCGATGACTAAATTCAAGAGTCGTTGTACTCTGAGTAGCTTTGACCCAAGCAACTTGCATTGTATTTAAGTCCTCTGACCGTTGGTACTGTGGCAGAACCAACCTGAATTATACCGGCTCAAGTAGGCGAGTCCATTCCTGAGGGCTCCAACGCACTTCAAACGGTATAATCCCTTGGCCTGTCGGATAACATCCTGATAAACCACCGAATGCAGGATCAAACAAGGTACCCCGCACGAAGGTGAGTCCAGAGATACAAATGTCATCACATTTTACATCACAGGCAGATATATTACATGAGTATTCAACGTGACATAAATTTTCCCAACTGAGGGAATTTATTACAAAACAACCATAAGTTTCAAGTCATGCAGCGGAGTTTAAAGTACGGCATTGTACATGTCGTCAGTGAAGATGTCATGCTAGCCCTGGCATGACATCACTCGGAGGAATCTGCGTTGGCCGAGAATGGGTCCCACTCCACGGACCAACCATCAGGCAGAGGGTAGGGCCGCGGTACAGGCAGAGCTGAGTCATCAGGAGGATTACCTGAACAAAGTTACAAGGCAAGACTGAGTATTCTAATACTTAGCAAGGCTTACCTGGTCATGGTATACTTAGCCATGTAACTAGACTTATGAAGGCTTACACAGGTTCTGGGTTTAGTTTTTAGCTGAAAAGCAGTAAAGAGTAAATCCTTATTTCAACTTTTAGCTTTCAGATTCTAGTTGATTATCCATTCTAGGTAGGCACCTATATCTAAGCAAGCATGGTATAATCTTTGGTCAAACATCTTTTTTTTAATAACCATATAATTGCTCTTGTTACTCTATGTGACAAAGGGATCAAGCAGTCTCAATCTCTGCGAGAAATGGACGATTATGAATCGAATTTCCAACCTTGCAAGGATAAACCTAACTCACACGCTTGGAACACCAAAGGGTCATTCCGAAGCAACCGTTTGCCTTTCATTCCGACTCGTGGATCAGATCCACCACAAGCGACTGCAGGACCATACGCACTTCCAAAGTGCAGGACGTAAGCCTGTAGCGCGACTACATATCCGTACTCCTGGTTGCCCTTGCAACACATATTCCTACACGTCGAATCAAGTAACCAGGAGAAGCAAATACGAGTGGTGGGAGGTATGTCCACTCCTCGGGCCGATTGGTTACTAGGCTTGCCGCTTACCCAAAACTCACGGCATGTGGTTAGTACGCTTAACCCCGATCACCACACACTGCGACCTTATCAAAATTCAACAACACAGATGGGGTATCATCTCAACCATGATACTTCATATTCTTCCCGTCCGTCATCCTTATATTGATTGCAGGAATGTAAATATTACAACTCCTATATCGCGCGAGTGATAGGAAATCACTCGACTTCTACCGGTCCTATTAGCATAGCAGATAGTCGGACTCAAGTTCTAGTGTTCAGTACATTGGTTCCTAGAAATATGCAACTAGGGTTTCTCATACAATTCCTATGGACTTAATGCATGGAAATATATAAATAGATATAGATTGCAGTGTAAATAAAATAGTGGGTTATGTCCGGGGCTTGCCTTCTTATGTAGGGTTGGGGGCAGTAGTGTCAAGGTTTTCCGAACTTTGGTTCGGAGCTTCAGTTAGACCTTCGACGGTGCCCTCGGGGTCTTCAGGAACTTCTACGGCTTGATCCGAGATTAGCTCGTAGTCACCGTCGGCGAGAGTAATCGGGTCTACATGATATGCAAAGATATAAAATTAAGGAGTGCACACTCTTTTATTTTATTTCACGATAAGGTTGCAAACTAACACGCAAAAACATACTAAACAAAAAGGGTTTTAGCTTTGATTTACCATTTATATTTAACTTATGACTATAGCATTGAATTTATTAAAAATAGGGAACAAAATATTTTAAGTTTAGACTCAAATCCCAATTTAAATTCAAATCTTAGGTAAATAAAATTATAAAGTCTTGAAAATTTAATCATAGGTTAATTATCCATCTATTAGATTATGACAAAAAATCTAATTAATTAAGCTTTAATAGACATGCTTAATTAATCTCATTACAAATCAAATTGAATTGCCCAAATTTAAAGAAATTCAAGTTACAAAACAAGGCTAGGTTTGAAATTTCTACACCAGTTCATGCATAACCTATATAAATTGCATACCAAAAATCATGACTAACAAAGTCAATATGTATGAGCTATGCATATTAAACTTCCTTCTCTTAGATTTAAAATAGATTCAAAAATACTCAGTTTCAAACCAAACTCATTTAACAAAAGTTGTAGAGTTTAAAATCTAGTTTCTAACAAAACTTGTTTTGCAATTTTTGGAATTTCCTACAAATTCTTATCGAATTTACAAACCAGCAGCCTAGTTCACATAAAATCATAGATACATTTACATAGGGGTCCTAATCAGCACTATTCCCCGAAGTCTATTGGTTTACAAACAGCCCCCCGGGCTTTAGCTCCTTTTAACCTGAGGTCCTCAGTTCAGTCAGAGGAAGGGCGTGAAAGCTTGACCGTCGTGATCTGTCGCCGGTGATCGCCGGCGGCGAGGGACAAGGGAAGGGAAGGCACCAGTGAACCCTTGCGCACCTGGAGGCACTTGGAATTCGTGCGGGGGGACTTGTAGCGGTGGCACGACTAAGACCGGTAGCCGGCGGTGGGGGAGCAACGTCGGGGGGCCGTACTCTGGTGCTCTTGGGTGACGGAGGAAGGGTCGAAAAGCATCCTAGCGGTGTAAGAAGGCTCGGGGCGAGGTCAATTGGGGTTAGGGGAGGCCGGAAGGGGAGGTTCCACGGCGAGGCCGAGGCGGCGGCGGCGGTGCTTCGTCGATAACCAAGTTTCGACCAAAATTGGGGAGCACCGAGGGGTTGGCGAGCATCAGCAGGGCACGGGGAAGTTCCTACGGGGGTCGATGGGGGCGAGGAGTGCCTGGTGGTGGCTGCCGACGGCAATGCCGAGCGCGGCCGGAGTTGGGAGGGAGAGGCGACTGCGGGATGTGGGTTGGGCGCTTAGGAATTGCCAAGGAAATCAGGGGAAAAGGATATAGAGACTCCCGTGGTGTTAGTGCGCGCGAAAGATAGGAGTTCTGGGGCTTGCTCGTGGGTTCTCCACGGCGGCGATGAGGTGGCGGCCGATGGGCGTCCGGGGCAACCGTGGCGCGCGCGGGACAGGACAGCGAGGAGGGGCTACGGTGGCGGGCAAGGCTAGGGTGACGCGTGGGGAGAGGGAAGGCAGGAGATGAATGGCGGCGACGAGTGCAGGGCAGCGGCCAGGGGGAGGGAGCTTCTGCACCGGCGACAGAGCAGAGGAGCAGGAGCGCAGAAGGGGCGCAGAGGAAGAAGAAGAGAGGGAAAAAGTCCCGAGGACTGGTTTGGAAATTTTAGAAAGTTCAAGGGTCTCTTGGAAAACTAAAAGTTCCCACTGATATAAAGACTAAATGAAGGAATGCCCAAAATAAAAGTTGTAGAGTTTTTCAAGCTCTACAATTTAGCTTTAGGGCTCAAGTTCAAAAACTCAAAGTTTACAGCATTACATTCTGAATTTTGAACAAAGTAGAATTTTGAATTACCCTTGTCCTTACCAAGGGGGGTTTGATCAAACTTTTGATATACTTACAAATGTTTTAAAAAAATGTCATGATGAAAAGTACTTTTACAAGTAGGCCCTCAGGTAAACATGAAAGTTACTTTTATTCCACAATTATTTTGCACAAAAGACCCAAGGCTTATGTTTTATTTACATATAGGCCCCTACTTTACTTAAGGGCTTATTTTCCTTAGAACTTAATCTACCTTTTTACATTTCCTTCCTTATAATAATATAATTTTTCAACACCTAACATAATATTTCCCCTAGGTTTTAATGCTATCTTCCACTTCACCCTATTCCCATTCAAGGACCCATAATTTATAAAAAATTACAGATACACCCCTAGTCTTTTGTAATACTCACATTCACCATAGTAAGCATTATACTAAACCTAGTGTCCATATTTTCTAGTTACCTGAATGTCACAGGTACTACTTATTTAAGTGTACTTTGAATGGATTAAGTAGGCAAACATTGCATTAAACTTGTGTGAAAACCATTCCAGTAGCAGCTCCGAGTACTAGTCTTGACATAGACAGTAACTATACAAGGCGGCCTCTGAAGGGGATACCAAGCCCACAACCCTAGTAAAGCTCCAGTACTAGTCACTGACAGTAACTACATGAAGTGCTTAATACTAAAGGGGTCATCGAGCCCATGAGGCTAAGTCACAAGTGACACTTGTGCGACACTTCTTCGAGAGTCGAACTCTGAAGGGGACACCAATTCCATCATCCCAGTAAGGATTCGAGTACTAGCCGCAGGCAATAACTATGAGAAGCCTAAACTACTGAAGAGGCCATCAAGCCTACGGTCCCGAATAATCTAGAGTACCATTTGGCATAGGTAAAACTCGATTTGTCTAAAGAGCTCCACCTAGGAGTTATTAACCAAACGCCAAATTACTGACAACTTCCAGAGTCGTTGTACTCGGAGTAGCTTGACCCAAGCATACTGAATTCCTTGAAGTCCTACAATTGTTGATATTACTTATCTAAGAGTACTCTGAGCAAATCAACAGGCATTAAAGATAAAGATATATTACACACATATATTACAAACATAGCAGGACAATTGTTCATTACATGATTAATGTTTCTAATCTTGCTCCAAGCTATCCACTATTTTGTGAGCCAGTGGCTCAACCTCCTGCAGCTACTCTGCAAACTTTTCATCAGAGTAGTTTGCAGCCATACCATCGGCTAGTGGACCCATATTGGTGTTGGGGTAAAAGGACTTGAAGAGCCCGAGTACATGCGCCACAAAGTTCTTGGTGGTCCTAGAGATGTAGCCGAATATCCTCTGCGGCGCTTCACGATGATGCTCCAGCAAGCTCCTTGTGTTGACTACTCCTTCTAGGAGATCCACCATGTCAACGACTACTTGTGCAGCACCCTTAAGCCCTTCAAGCTCCTTCTGTTTCAGCTCTTTTCTTCATTCAATGTCTTGATCTACTGCATGCAGTCGAGGAGCTGCTTGTCAGAATCTTCAAGCTTCTTGTTCAAGGCTTCATTTTCTTCTGAAAGACAGTAAATATCATTCTTCCAATCAGTCAGCAAGTCCTCTTTATATTATCATATTTTTTAGTTCTGCAGGCAAAGAAGGAAGAAGTACTCATACTTTTCAGAGGATACTATTCAGCTATGGAAAACTTGGAAAAAACAGTCGAGAGAATATTACCTTTTTGTTTCTAGACCAAGGCTTTGTTCTTCTTGGATAAATCATCATGCATGGCCTTGAGGTCCTGCAGCTCCTTTTGATGCTCTACCTTGATGGCGTCGAGTTGCCTCTACAACATCAGACTCTTCGTCTTCTATTCAGAATATTTAGCTTCCAAGGCGACAACTCGACTAAGACCATCTTTGATGGCTTTCAACTTATTGGATTTCTCCTTGGAGCGATTGGCCAAGGCATGTTCATCATGAGTAAAACTCAAAATAGTGTCAGCAAAACATCGAACAATGCATCAAGTTGCGTTGGAACAGGATATGTACCTTCAAGAAGTTATGTAATTCGTGGTGCATTTCCATCATCAGCTTCAGCCGCGCAGGGTGCAACATCGGATCATCAAGCAACTCTGTCGTAATGGCGTAGTGATACTTTGGCGGCATAACCAATACTTCCCCTCTAGAAATACTGGCAGCACCTATATCTCCAGTGCTTTGCTGCTGCAGGATACCTGCCACCTCGTCCGCAGCAATCAGACATGCTTCGGAAAGAAAAGTACTCGCGCACAGGGGCGGCTCAATTGATTCACCTATGGGGATCTTGGGGGCCGGCTCCGCCACCCTGGACTCCTTCTCTACGCCTTGTCTTAGACCTGCCTCATCTTCTTCGACTTCAGCCATGACGGGTGCAGGAGACTTTTTGGGCACCGACGACACAACATCAATCATGGTTGCTGGTTCCGTATGCAACGCTGCAACATCAGTTGACTTCTCCGGCTTGGGGGACTATAGCAGTTGAGGTGATGATAGACGGCTTCAAGCCCAGAGCGGAGGATGTCCTGCGCTCAACACAGCAATTGTCAGCATTATCTATACATCTATGAACCTACAAGCCAGTACTTGAGAAGATTCAGGCACTTACAACATGGATTTCTTCATCGTTAATTTCCTTGGCACCTTGAGTACATTGGTCACCGGAGTAGTACCCAAGGTACTTGTGAACACCAGAACGCCAACTGAGGGCAATGCCTGCCCCGACTGCGATGGAGCTAGTTAGCAACAGGTCCACTATGACCGAGGGCACACCTTGCCCCGGCACGGCATCATCCCTGTCTATTTTTTTTATCATTCCCTAGCCTCGGGGGCTCAGGGTTTCTGGCAGGAGAGCTAAAAGAGAAAGGGATGAGCATTCGAAAAATGTCAAACATGAACTACGATTACAAACAGTGGTGTATACCTAGACTTGGCTGACGAGGGAGCTATGCGGTGAACTCGTGAGGTGTTCCTCTACTTCTACGATGGGCTTAGGGGTGCCACGCGTGACCCTGAGGGTGAATCCTCAGGGCCCTTGGCGGCAGCCTTCCCCTTGCCCTTGCCCCAAGTCACGCTACGAGCAGTGTGTCGTCATCGTGTGGCGAGCTCCAAACTTCTTCTACATTAGCCTCTTTGTTGCTAGGGGCTGGCCGACTATGTTTTGCTGCCCGAGGCTACAGATCTCTCTGCCTTGCTGCTTGTGTAGTCTTGATGAGCTCAAGCAGCGGAGGTAAACTCCAATAAATATTTACATTAGCCTACAAAAGATTAAAAACATCAGAATGAGTACAAGGAGCGCATTAAAAGTACTTAGAGTAAACAAAGTGAATAACTTACTTGTACCTATTTTGGTTGGTTTCCGGCATTGAAGAGCTTCGGAAGGTAGAGTACAGTGTGCACATCCAACAGTAGATGTTGTACTCAGTTCAAGGCTTCCTCAGTTGGCAATTTCTCTACAGATAGATGGGACGGGTCTTCAGTACCAAGGTACTTAAAACCAAACAGATCCCTCTTCTACAACTCATGCTGCACCAGGGCTTCCCGGATCAGACTCAACCGATCTAAGGAGGACCTTACCCGATTCCCGTTCGGGTTAGGCAATGCCACCTCGGTTTACCAGGAGGCTATGCAGTTTGAGTCCCTCTCCGACCTGGAGGAGGACTTAGATCATCTGCTCAAGATCGAAGACAAGGGAGCCACCGCTTGCCAGGGCGCCCCTATTTTCAACAACTACTCGAATTCAGACGACGACCCCGGATCCTTTTCGGGTTGTCACCTAGGTCTGACCATAACTACTACGCCGCAAGGCCGGTTCATGTACTGGAAGGGTATGGAGCACTCTGAGCTACTTGAATATGACTCCCACCTTGTGGCCTTCACGTGGGAACTGCCTTTCCAGGAAGGCAAGCCCCTTTCTCGCATCACTGAAGAGGAAGAGGGCAGCACAGAGCTAGTCAAGTACAGCCATACAGTTGAGACCTCGCCGGATCGCCAAGTCTTCATGGCTTTTCTCCAGAACGCGGAGGATGATGAGCCAGGTCCAGAGTACGACGCTGAACTACTCGCGGACGTATCCGCTGATGAGCACACGGCGAACGCTCCCTAGGTCGAGAACGAAGAGCACAGGAGGGTCCGACAGTTGAAGAACGCCAAGCGCGCCAAGCGCAGGTAGAACAAGGAAAACCTCGCATGCAACCTGCTGTACCGCAAGAACCTCAACAACACCTTCACAGCGGCCGAAGATCAGGAGTACGGCACCCCGATCGGCGCCATTGTAGAGGCAACACTCATAGTTCAACAACTACCACCAAACCCTCAGGTGCACAGGCTGCAGTACCTGACCTAGCGCGCGCTCGTGCAACTTGATGAACAGAATCCAATGTCTTTGACACGGAACACTCTCTCGAGATCCGAACGTCATGGTGATTCTGCACAGGTCAGTCGCACCCCCGGAGGTGGACTCAGACCCCAAGGGGGTGGGGGGAGGGGGCAACCGCCAACATGACAAGGACAATCAGGGCGGTCACAGCAATCGAGAAGGCTAGCAGTCCGCTCGTGGCAACATCGACCAAGAGGTGCAACAACATCCGCGAACACTCCACAGCTAGCACACCGCAAGGCCTCAGGTCGAAGCCCAGCCTGAGGCCAGCCTACAGAACGCCCCTACGGCTGATCTGAGGCAGAGGATCAATGATGGTCGTGATGTGCAGTGCGTCATTGAGGCAAGGAGAAGGGACCGACCTGATAGATACCACGACGCTGACCATAGTGACCACTTCCCCGCATTCACCTCCAACATCACTGATCGTTCCTACCCCAAGGACTTCAAACCAGTCGGCATCCCCAAGTACGACGGCAAGCAAGACCCATGCCAGTGGATTCGCTGCTACTCCATCGCCATTGAGATGTCATGTGGATCCAACTCCACTAAGGCGCTCTACTTCCCGGTAGCCTTGGAATCCGTGCCTCTCACTTGGCTCGAGAGTCTCAAGCTGAACTCCATCGACTCCTAGCAGGATCTCAAGAGGGCCTTCATTGACAACATCCAGGGATCCATGATCCAAGCATGTACTCATCATGACTTGTCCAAGGTTAAGCAGGAGATGAACGAGACCCTAAGGTCCTACACACGATGCTTCTTCGAGATGTGAGCCACCATCGCCAACATCACCGACAAGGACGTCATCCGCTGCTTCCAGAATGGCTTTTTCTTGAAGCACACCTACCACGACTTTGGATGCAACCGCCCAACTACTACCGTGGATCTTCACGACATGACGGCACGGTGGGCCGACCAGGAGGATGGGGAGAACGAGCGCTTCCCCAAGGGCAACAACGACAAGCAGGGCAACAACAATAACCACACCAACAAAGGCCAGCGGAACAACTCGCAAAACCCCCAAACACGCAAGCCAGACCATGAAGTCGCGGCTGTTGAGCACAATCCGCAGGGCAAGAAGTCGGGTAACAATCAAACTCAATTTGAGAAATTCCTGCACAAGCAATGCCCGATGCACCCGAAGTCCAAGCATTCCCTCTTCGAGTGCGTCAGCCTCCGCAAGTCACTCAACGCTCCACTCCCTAATCAAGACAGCAACCGGAAGGATTAGGAAGATGATGACAAGGGTGACAAGTCGGGGGCCAAAGATTTCCAAGATCTAAAGAACATCATCAACGTCATTTTCGGCGGCGACGGTGGCTTCCCCTCGAAGTGTGCGCAAAAGCTAACTCTGCACGAGATCCTCTCTATCGAGCTGGCCATACAGAAACCTCTGAGATACAATGAGGTCCCAATCTCCTTCACCAGGGAGAATCAGTGGACTAGCTTCTCTGAGCTGGGAAAATTCCTGCTTGTCCTAGATCCTGTCATGGAAGCCTCACAGTTGACTCGAGTACTCATCGACGGCAGCAGCGGCCTCAACCTGCTCTTCGCGAGTACATTGAAGAAGATGGGGCTGGACATCACCAAGATGCTTACCCCCAGCAAGGCTCCATTCTATGGTATCATCCTAGGGAACGCGGCTACACCACTCGGTTCGGTGGTCCTGCTAGTTACCTTTGGGACCAAAGACAACTACCGCATGAAGCAAATAGAGTTTGAGGTGGCCGACGTCAAGTCGTCATACTACGCCATCCTTGACAGACTGGCTCTAGCCAAGTTCATGGCCATACCCCGCTACATCTACCTGCTACTCAAGATGCCAGGCTAGACAGGGGTCCTCACATTCTACGGCGACTTGATGAAGTCATATGACTACGACCAAGAGGCGATCGAGTACACGACAACATCACGCATGCTAGAACCTTCGGCAGAAGTCTTCGCGGCCGCACAAAAGCTTGCCGACACAGAGATGGAGGTCTCGAATCAGAGATCCAGCCAGTCCAGGGTAAAACCCAACCCCAGCGACATTAACATCAAGACCATCTAGCTACGAGAAGGTGACCCATCCAAGATAGCTTTGATCAGAGGCGGCTTGAGTGAAAAATAGGAAAGCGCGCTCATCAGTTTTCTTATGGCCAACTGCGATATATTCATGTGGAAACTAGCAGATATGCCGGGCGTGCCCAAGGAGCTGATTGAGCAGTGCCTAAAAGTTGGCCCCAAAGCCACTCCAAAGAAGCAACGACTACGACGCTTCGCTCCAGACAAGAGGGAGGCCATCAAGAAGGAATTAGCAAAACTACTTGCGGCTGGTTTTATTAAAGAAGTCTACCACCTAGAGTGGCTAGCTAACCCTATACTAGTTTTGAAAAAGTAATAATGAATGGAGGATGTCTGTGGATTACACTGATCTCAACAGACACTTCCAAGGGACCCCTTCACACTCCCACGCATCGACCAAGTCAATGACTCCACGGCTGGCTGCGTCCTACTATCTTTCCTTGATTGCTACTCAGTCTACCATCAAATTGCCCTCAAGGAAGAAGATTAGATCAAGATAGCGTTCATCACCCCGTTCGGTGCATACGCCTACACAACTACGTCCTTTGGGCTGAAGAACGCAGGAGCCACCTATCAGCAGGCTATCCAATTATGCCTTGCTGACCAGCTACATCGCAATGTGGAAGCCTACATGGATGATGTGGTCATCAAGACCAGAACCCACGATGAGTTCATCTCCGACCTCGAAGAAACCTTCAGAAACCTGCGCAAGTTCTGGTGGAAGCTCAACCCGACTAAGTGCGTCTTCGGCGTACTGCAAGGGAAACTACTCCGTTTCATCATCAGTCACCGAGGAATTGTAGCAAACCCAGAGAAGATCATCGCCATTATAAACATAGGGGCTCCACGGACAATCAAGGATGTCTAGAAGCTCACAAGTTGTATGGTGGCCCTGAACAGATTCATCTCGCGACTTGGAGAACAGGGCTTACGCTTCTTCAAGTTGCTAAAATGACAGGACAAGTTCCCTTGGACCAAGGATGCGGAGCAGGCACTGGAAGATGTGGCAGAACCAAGCTGTATTACACCGGCTCAAGTACGCGAGTCCACTCTTGAGGGCTCCAACGTGTTTCAAACGGTATAATTCCTTGGCCTGTCGGGTAACATCCCGATAAACCACCGAAAACAGGATCAAACAAGGTACCTCATACGAAGGCGAGTCCAGAGATATAAATGCCATCACATTTTACATCACAGGCAGGTATATTGCATGAGTGTTCAAAAGTGGCATCAGTTTCCATCTGATGGCAGTTATTACAAAACGGTCTTATGTTTCAAGTCACGTAGCGGAGTTTTTTAAAATACGGGCCCTGTTCACGTCGTCAGTTCGGATATCATGCTAGCCCTGGCATAATATCACTCGGAGAGGTCTGCGTTGGCCGGGGATGGGTCCCACTCCACGGACCAACCATCAGGCAGAGGGTAGGGCCACGGTACAGGCAGAGCTGATTCGCCCGGGAGATTACCTGAACAAAAGTTACAAGGCAAGACTGAGTATTCTAATACTCAGCAAGGCTTACCCGTTTATGGTATACATAGCCATGTAACTAGACTTATGAAGGCTTATAATGGTTGTGGATTTAGTTTCAGCTGAAAAGCAACAAAGAGTAGATCCTTAATTTCAACTTTTAGCCTTCAGGTTCTAGTTGTTTAGCCATTCTAGATAAGCACCTACAACTATTCAAGCAAGGTAGAGCCTTTTTACAGCATACCTCAATATTACTCATCATAAGATTGCTCTTGTTACTCTATGTGACAAAGGGATCAAGCAGTCTCAATCTCCGCGAGAAACGGACGATTCTGAATCAAATTTTCAACCTTGCAAGGATAAACCTAACTCACACACTTGGAACATCCAACGATAGTTCCGAAGCAACCGTTTGCCTTTCATTCCGACTCGTGGATCAGATCCACCACAAGCGACTGCAGGACCATACGCACTTCCAAAGTGCAGGACGTACGTCTGTAGCGCGACTACATGACCGTACTCCTGGTTGCCCTTGCAACACGTATTCCCACACGTCGAATTAAGTAACCAGAAGAACCAAAATACGAGTGGTGGGAGTTATGTCCACTCCTCGGGCCGATTGGTTACTAGGCTTACTGCTTACCCAAAACTCACGGCATGTGCTTAGTACTTTCAAACGCTTAACCCCGATCCGCACACACCGCGATCTTATCAAATTCCTCAACACAGACGGGGTATCTCAATCATGATACTCCACATAAATCCCGTCCGTCATCCTTATAGTGATTATAGGAAGTAAGCATTACAATTCCTATATCACGCGAGTGACAGGAAATCACCCGACTTCTACCGGTCCTGTTAGCGGAGCATCTATCCGATAAGGACTCGGGTACAATACATTGGATTTCTAGTATCCATGCATCTAGGGTTTCATTACAACTCCTAGACTTAATGCATAAGTATAGATAAATAGACATAGATGGCAGTGTAAATAAAGTAGTGGGATATGTCCGGGGCTTGCCTTTACTGGTGGGGCTGAAGTCAGGGATGTTAGTATTATTATCTTCCGAACATTGGTTCGGGGCTTCCGATAATCTTTTGGTGACATTCACTTGGTCTTCAGGAATATCCTCTGCAGACTTCTGGGAGATCTCGTAAGTACCGTTTGCGGAAGTAGTTGTATCTACATGCAATGCAACATTACATTCAAAGTGTGCACATAAAGCTATTTTACTTCACAATAAAGCTACAATCCAACACTTATTTAACATACTACTCACATAACAATCAAAAGATCTGCAACTAAACTTGGATAGAGCTTTAGGTGGACAACCAATTAAAATGGGTTATTTGTTGAAGACTACAACAGAGTCGATTGGAAACAACAGGGGTTCAGTCGATAGAATTGGTAAAGAAGGGAGTTCTCTATACAGTTTTAGGAGATCTGCTGATTTCTATTTAGAAGAGAAATCGGCATGAGTAGTTTCTGTATATGAGCAGAAGAGATTAACCGGTTTGGTTTCACCAAAGGTTAAAACGGCTGATAGAGATAGGAATAATAAAGGTACAGTGTTACAAGGATAGATCAAGGGAGGATCTTGCCGATTAGATTATCAGCATGTTTTTGTCTATTCAATTGGTTGGTGCATTGGTTTTGGTCTTAACCAATGAGGATATATCATGTTTAGCCGATTGATGTGCTTTGGTCGTGCCTAACAGAGGCGTGTCTACTGTGTTAGCTTACTGATCCAGGGTGGTGCACTTTGGCCTGTGTAGCCAATTGATAGGTGCATCGGGTTCCTAATTGATCGATGAAAGCATCGATTACTTTAGCAGAGGGGTGACAACTAAAGCAGCTATATCTTAATTGAGATGTGCTTAAGTGCTATCCTAGGTAACTAGGTGTGGTTGCATCGGCTTGATTATGTCAGCACAACAATTGAGTGACGTACAACCGATGGGGTTATCTAAGCCGGACTTGCTACAAGAACTAGGTGGAACAGGACACTATTATCGGATTGGGCTGATGAGATCACAAATGCGGAATTAGACTAAAGAGGATGTGGCTGATGGGTTTATGCCGATGGGGATATGTCCTACAGATGTGCAGCCGATTGGAGTGTGGTTGAGGGTATGTGACCGATAGATATATAGCCGATCTCTTAGCCGATAAATCGGCTGATAGAAGTGTGCGGATAAGGATGAGAAAACAAAGGATTGATCGGCCATATTTGACTGATATGGAAAACAACTAGAATCAGCTTGGATCAGCCGATAGCAAGAACCCTAAGATCGTGTGTGCATCTCTGATACATCGACTGTGTGTAGCCGATGTAGGACAGAACAAAAGAATTGTATCGGCAGTAGCCAATATTAGAAGGGTAACAACCGGATCGGCTAATCAGCCGATGGTAGAAGTACATGAAAAGAAATGCATCGGCTGACAGCGGTTACACAGAAACATCATAGATTCAAAGGAAACGGATGTTTAGCGGCTGAGCTGATAGCCGTTGTTGAAGCATAGCTGCAGAGATGTATTGGATAAGCAGCAGATACACACGGACTAACAAGGATCCCTATACGAAAAGGACCTTAAGGAAACGGCAATCAAAACAAGGACAAAGTCTTAATGGTAGGGATATGGGCATTGGTGTGAAAGGGTTAACTAGATATCACACATCTCTACTTAAGACATACATCCTATGATTTACCTTCCAGCTACAACATATGCATATAATATAAGGTACAAATAAAGCATTCATTTCCTAATATTTAACCTAGACCACAAATCAAAGACTTTCAGCTCAAGATCACAACATAAAACTTGTAGATTTTAACCTAAGGAGTCAAACAAAACTGATTTTGTATTTTTATGAACTTCTTACGAATTTCTATGGAATGTAGAAGTTCACTGATTTGAAATAAAGAAGGCTTTGGAAATTTTACAGAGAACACCCTAGAACTTTCTAAATCGAAGCCATTAAGTCCCTGGTAGGGGAAAACAGAGAATAGGAAGATAACGACGATGTTCCGGCAAAGGGGTTGCCGGCATTAGGAAGATTCAATGGGTCAGGGCAAACCTTGGGGTAACCTTGGTTGTGGAGAAGAACGGGCGGAAAGTGAATTCCCGCGGTGAACAGAATTGGCGGTGAGAAGTGCTCGACGGTGGCGAGGTTCTGTGGTGACGAAGAAGCTTGCTAGAGGATTGTAGTGGGTGGAGGATGGTCGGAGGGGTACTCCTCACGGTGACCCGTGGTGACGGTAGTCGGTTGAGCGATCAACGAGGGGTAGGAACTGCTGGACGTCGTGGACTTATGGGAGAACCGATAGGGCCGGATTGGTTCGCTATGCTGATTCCTTCGCGAACCTCAGGGTTCTCCTATTCACGGGCTAAGCCTCCACTGCTCATACGCATGTGCTGCAGAAACACGGTCGGCACGCCCGCGTAGCCTCCTGCAGGACCGCCGCGCCTGGTCGCATCTCCTGCGCGCCGTTCCCGTACTGCTCCCGCACCACTGCCTCGCACGCGCACATGCCTGCGGAATCGAGCCGAGCCGGCCACCGGTAGAATACTCCCGCTCGCACCCGCGGACGCGCCGGTCCAATTCCGCTCGGATCTCCGGGTCCTGCAACTCCGCCGCCCTTTCCACCTGCTGTGACGCCATCAGGGCCGGCCTACCACCGCTGCCGGTCTTGCGCTGCGCATCGAACCCACGCCGCGTTGCTCCTGCTCCGATCTCCGCATGTGTGGAGGGAGCCCGCCATGCCTAGCTACACCGCGGCTCCTCCGAGCTCGTCACGCCCGGCCGTTGCCTTCGCTTCGCAGCTTCTCCTTCCGACTCGCCGTGCAATAATCACTCCTCCGCCTCTGCAAGGACCGAGGCTTGCCCGCTCCGGGGCTGCGCCCTCCCGCAGCGCGCTCCGGGTCACCTCCCGGTCCTGCACGCGCGGGGCCTTGCTGCCTCCGTGCGGAACCACGCCGAGCCGCCGAGCCGCGGCTACTTGTGCGCACGCGCGCCAATGTGGCAGTACCAACCTGAATTATACCGGCTCAAGTACGTGAGTCTATTCCTGAGGGCTCCAACGTGCTTCAAACGGTATAATCCCTTGGCCTGTCGGGTAACGTCCCGATAAACCATCGAACACAGGATCAAATAAGGTTACCTTACACAAAGGTGAGTCTAGAGATACAGTCACCATCATATTTTACATCATAGGGAATTACATTACAAGAGTTTCCAAAAATAGTACGAAGTTCCACATTTAGTAAAATTATTACAAACTGTTAAAGTTATGGTTTTTGGCAGCAGAAAACATACGCGATGATTTATAACACATCATCAAGATGGATGTCATGCTAAGCCCGGGCACGACATCACTTGATATCACCAATGTTGGACGGGGATGGATCCCATTCCACGGACCAACCATCTGGAAGAGCACAGGGCCAAGGCAAGGGAAGAGTAGGGTCTTCAAAGACATTACCTGAAAAACAAGTAACTAGCAAGACTGAGTATACTAATACTCAGCAAGGCTTACCTGTCTCATGGTATACTTAGCCATGTAACTAGACTTATGAAAGTTTATAATGGTTCTGGGTTTAATTTCAGCTGAAAAGCAACAAAGAGTAGATCCTTAATTTCAATTTTTAGCTTTCAAGTTCTATGGGATTATCCATTCTAGATAAGCACCTATAACTAAGCAAGCATGGTATAATCTTTAGCCAATCATCATCTTTGATAGCCATACAGTTACTCTTGTTACTCTATGTGGTAAAGGAATCAAGCAGTCTCAATCTTCATGAGAAGCGGACGATTCTGAATCGAATTCAACCTTGCAAGGATAAACCTAACTCACACGCTTGGAACATCCAACGATAGTTCCCAAGCAACCGTTTGCCTTTCATGCCTACCTTACAAATAATTGAACTGTCACAGCCTGCGCGCTGCCGTCGGTCACTCGGGGAAGGAATCCTCCGGTGCTGTACCCAAAGGCCCTGGGCGCCGCCGTCGCTTACTCGGGGGAAAGGAGGCCCTAGGCCCTTGCGCAGGAGCTCAGTGCCGGGCCATCTCCGCGCCACATCCGCCCCTGCGCCCAAGCTCGGCGCACCCGACGCCTCGCTCCGAGCCGCCGGTCCTGAGCCCGCTCCAACGCCGCCAGTGACGCGCCCGCTCCAGCGCGCCTGCGCCGCGCCCCGCGCACGCCGTCGCCTGCGCCGCCAGCTCCCGCGCCTGCGCGCTGAGCTGCACGCCCGCGCCGCCAGCCTCCGCGCCCGCTCGCGCCGCGCCCGCGCGCCCGCGCCTGCGCCTGCGCCCACACCACCCGAGCCGCATGGAGGAGAGAGAGAGGGGCGGCCGGGGTGAAGATAAGGATGGAGGCCAGGGAGAGAGACGCCAGGGAGAAGAAGAACATAGAGAGGGGAAAAATAGAGGAGAAGGAGAAAAGGGATTTCCCAAGGACTTGTGTGTAAATTTAGAAAATTGCAGGGACCTCTTGGTAAAGTAAAATTTCTCATTAATCTAAAACCCTAATGAAGAAATGCCCAAAACGAAAGTTGGAGAGTTTTTCAAACTCTACAACATTGCTTTAGGGCTCAAGTTCAAAACTCAAAACTTATATCTTTACACGTTAAACTTTGAACAAAGGTTGGATTTGACTTACTTTTGTCCTACAGAGTGTAACTTCATAACATTTAGGACCTAAATGCAAGCATTTATGACATGTCATGATGACGGGATAGACACGTCATAATGATTGGATAGACATGTCATGATGACTTGCACCTTTTACACTTTAGTCCTGAGTAACTTTGAGAATTACTTTTGTAATTCAACTACTTGCATAAAAGGACTTGTACTTTTATAAAATTACATAAACACCCTTATTTTCACAACTTTACCCAAATGTTTACACAAATCAACACATACATTTCTATTGCAACTTTTGGATAAATATATATATATTTTTACAGGGAATAAAGTAAGAAAAACATATTTGTAAAACCACCCTTCACTTATTTTGAAGTTAACTCCTATCCAATTACATTTTTCAAAAACAACCCTAGTTTTTCCCTAATTACAAAAATAACCCTTCTACTTGCACTTTAAATTTTCAAAAGCTTCACATAAACATACACAAGCTTTACACTAACAAGCACATACTTCACACTAACCAATATATGTCTAGCTTACAAGTACATGAACTGTCACAGAAGACCTCAAGCATCATCTGCAGTCGCCCCCCATCCTCACAGCTCCACAACCAGGCGAGAACCTGCTACTCTGCATCGCCATGACTACTCACATCTTCAGCATGGCAATAGTGGTGGAACACAAAAAGGAAGGCCATGCCTTCGGTGTGCAGCAGCTAGTCTACTTCATCAGCAAAGTTCTTTCTGAATCCAAGGTTCGTTACCTCTCAATTCAGAAACTACTCTACGCTATACTCATCACCTCCAGGAAGCTTCACCACTACTTCAAAGAATACAAGATATCAGTTGTTACTGATTTTCCATTGGCAGATATACTCCATAATCAGGATGCCACTAGACGTATCTTCAAGCAGGCAGTGGAACTGGGGGCTCTTACTCTTGACTCCAAGCCTCGCACCGCCATCAAGTCGCAAGCACTAGTCGATTTCATGGCAGAATGGCGAGAAAACCAAGTGGAAGCTCCAGCCAACTTGCTAGAGCATTGGGTGATGTACTTCAACGGTTTACTCAAGCTCGGAGGCGGTGGCGCCGGAGTACTCTTCATTAGTCCAATAGGAGAACAACTCAACTATATATTCCAGTTACTATTTGAGGTTTCAAACAACGAAGCCGAGTACGAGGCACTACTGCACGGATTACGCCTGGCAGTCTCTCTAAGCATCAAGCGACTACTTGTCCACAGTGACTCCTTGCTGGTGGTCCAACTAGTCACCAAAGGAGTGGGATATGAACAAGGACACCATGGATGTGTATGTCGTAGAGATACGCAAGCTTGAGAACAAGTTCTTGGGCTTGGAAATTCATCATGTGATTCGCGACAACAACATGGGGGCGGATGTGCTTTCGAAGCTAGGCTCCGATCGAGCAAATGTCCCACCAGGAGTTTTTGTCCACGAGCTACATCACGCATCCATCAAGATACCAGATCAAAGCACCATCGTTCAGGGTCCAATAGAACCCAACCAAGATGTCATGATGATCGAGGTTGACTGGCAGGTGACATTTAATATCTTTATAAAGGAGCACAAACTACCCCCCCCCCCCCCGGAAAGGCTGCACGTATCTTAAGGCGGAGCAAAGGATACGTTCTGGTCGGAGACAACCTATACAAGCGTGGATCAGCATCAGGCCTACTCATGAAGTGTGTTCACACGGAGGAAGGTAGAGAAATACTCCAGGAGATCCACAAAGGCGCGTGTGGGAACCATGCTACTTCTCACATGCTGGTCGGGAAGGCTTTCAGATCTGGGTTCTACTGGCCGACGGCTTTGGCAGACGCCGAAGAACTCATTCGCTGGTGTACCAATTGCTAGGTTTTTAGTAGGCAGCCCCACATCCCGGCTCACAATCTCATCACCATACCACCTTCATGGCCGTTCGCATGCTAGGGCCTGGACATGATAGGGCCCTTGACAACTACGCCAGGAGGTTTTACTCACATGTTGGTGGCCATCGACAAGTTTACAAAGTGGATCAAGTACAAGGCAATTACAAAGCTCTCTGCAGATCGAGTGGTCAGCTTCATCTGCGACATCCTGCACCGGTTCGGTTCCCTAACACTATCATTACGGATCTGGGATCCAATTTCAACTCACACGAATTCTAGGAATTCTGCTAGTGCAGCGCCATTGAGGTCAACTATTCTCAACAGCTCACCCGCGAGCCAATGGCCAGGTTGAGCGCGCCAACAGCATGATACTTGATGGATGAGAATAGCAAAAAGGGTGGCAAGTGGATCCATGAGATCTTATCAGTAGTCTGGAGGCTTCGCACACAACCAAGCAAAGCCACTGGACAGTCACCTTTCTTCCTCATCTATGAGTCCGAAGCCATACTACCGACTGATATCATGTGGCAATCTCCATGACTGCAGATGTACGACAAAGGTGAGGTCGATGATGCAAGACATCTCGAACTTGACTCAGCAGAAGAAGTCAGATGCAATGTCCTACTCAAATCGGTCCGCTACTTACAAGATGTTCGTTGTTACCATGACCGGAACGTTCAAGAAAGATCCTTCAACGTTGGAGATTTGATCCTTCACCGCTTCCAGGACGAAACTAGGCTGCACAAGCTCAACTTGCGATGGGAGGGGCCGTTCATCATGCTCAAGGTTACAAGATCAGGGTCGTATCGCATACAATACCCTAATGGTCAGGAGGTCCCAAACTCTTAGAATATTGAGCACCTACGCCATTTCTACCCTTAGATAACTTGTATACAAAGTTGTCAGCTGCAGCGCAGCATCTTGTCACCAATAAAGAATTGATTCAGTCTCAAAATGACTACTTTTTCTTTCGCTACATTGTAAGAATTCGGAAGCTGCAGCCACGAGTACTAACAATACGCTAACTATGATGAGTCTTCAATTATACTCGGAGGCTACACCACGACTACTTTTTGACACGACTACTTCGCAACGGCCCTACAGGTCGCCAAGCACTGAGTACTTGCGAACACTACCGACTACTTCAAGAACTACTCTACACAGTTCACCAGAACTAATGGCTCTAGTTACTATGATGCAGTTGGAGAGGCTTCTACGCCTACAAAATAATCTAGGACATCGCATAACGCGATTTCACCCTAGTCTGTCTACATCCCTATTTTGGTTTAACCTTTGAACACACAACCATTGACTACTTGCAGAAGCGTTGCCTTCTGGGTAGCTCCATATGGGCGTCTCTAATATTTCTAAGTCCTACAATTTTCGGTCCTACTCTACAAGTTAGCACACTGAACACATCACCAGGCAAGCATCTAGTACATATATTTACAGTTATACATAGCCACGACAGAGTATTCAATGTTTGCACATCTAAACCTACTCCTGCTCTAAGCTATCGATTAGCTTCTGGGCTACCGGCTTCACCTCTTCAACAAGTTCCTTGAACTTGTCTTCGGTGGAGTCTGCAGACATCCCAGACACTAGCGGCTCTAGGTTGGCCTTGGGCCAATAGGACTTGAAGCGTCCTAAGATGTGCTCCACGTAGGTCCTGGTGGTCTCTGATACATAACTGGAAATTTTTTGGAGGGTTTCGCGAAGTCGCTCCAACATCTTTTTGCTCACCACCCCTTCTTCTAGCGGATCCACCATATCAACCACAACCTAGGTAGCACCCTTGAGCTCTTCAAGTTCCCTCTTGTTTTGCTCTTTTGCAGCGGTCATGTCCCTAATCTGTGTCATACACTCCACGAGTTGTACATCTGCATCTTGGAAGGCTTGAAACAAATTCTCCACATCATCTGAATGACAGTACACAAGATTCTTCAAGTCAATGATCTCGTCATCCTTATTTCTTATGATATTATTAAGTTCTACAAGCAAAAGGAGACGGAGAAGCACTTCTACTAGTTCAGATACTACTTTTCACTTATGGCAAGATAGGATAAAGCAGTCAATAGAGTATTACCTCGGTAAGACTTGACCTGTAGTCTGTTTCTAAACATCAAATTTTCAATCTCTTACCTCAGCAGATAGACCTCTCGGGTGTGCTCGAGTTTCAAGGTATCCAGTTCACACTGTACCTTAGCATTTTTTGATGCTTGTGCTTTGATCTCTTGCTCCCTGGTCTGCAACTACTAGAATTTGATCTTCATGGCTTGCAATTTGTCTGACTTGATACAGAGTCAGTTGGCCATGGTCTATTTGACATTGACATTGAGAAGCAATACTACTCGACAACAGCAAATATGGGCAATTCAGGGCACTAACCATGGAGAACCGGAAAAAAATCCCGGAATGAATCATTGAACTCTTTCATTCATTCATTTACGAGCATTGGGTCATCGATGAGCTCCAATGGGATGCCGCTCTCAAAAATTGATGGCCGTGTCGGAGGTACAACTGTTGACCTACTCGCAGTGCCTTGCTTGATAGGGTCATGATGTTGCAGCAGCGTGCTCCCTATCACATGGTTACTCCATAAGCAAACATGTAGGCAACAAAGAACTCGGATGAAATGCAAATCAACCCAACCTACCTATGGGATTTTCTTGAGGCTCTAGTTCAGCGACTGGCACCTCCCTTTCACTGACACATTCACTTTCTATGAGTGAGGGGACACAGACACCTGGGTGTTACAATGGCTCAACAACTTCCGAGGCCACCGGTGTCGCATCAACCACCTTCGCTGCCTTGGGGGCTTGGGCATCCGCGGTATTGCTAGGCTGCTCCAAGCCCAAAGCAGAGGACGGCCTGCATAGCGAAACAGCATTATGAGTTGTTATCAGACAGTACGAACTTACAATACACAAAGGAAAAGCATTCGGATACTTAGAGTGCAGACTTGTTTATCGACAATACTTTCTTCTTAATTACTCGGGGCACTGGTCCAGTACCCAGAGCACTCATCGCCGCAGGTTCGCCACTCGAGGGCGGTGTTTGCCGTGGTGGGATAACCACAACGGTCACCATCAAACTGCAGTCAGCCGAGCGTGGCTTCAGCAGTAGCACTTGACGGGTCCACTACAACGGTGGGCATGCCCTGTCCCCTTGCAGTCTCATCCCCAATCTCCTCTTCAACTGTACCTCTGGTACGTTTGGGGTTTGGGGAGCTACCAAAAAAGTCAAGAAGAAGGGGGAAATTCAATCAGAAAATGCCCGAGCGCAGCTTCTGCTCTCCTGGGTGGTCTTCTTACCCTGGCCTTTTATCACTTTAGGCAAGGTGCAACCATCGTCGCTGTCCTGATCATCATCTATACTGACTGGATCATAGGAAGGATGAAAGACCAGCTTCTGGTACGCCGATGGCTGTAGATTCCGTAGATGGGTGATGTCCGGCACTAGAGGCATACTTCTATATACATCCACATCCTGCTACAACAAAATTGACAGATGAGTTAGTATCACTCAAGACAAGATTGCAGTACAGAAGGATATGGATACGTACCTGCTTTGGAGGGTCCTAAGTAGAGTACATTTTTGGGGCATAGGGCATTGGCTTAGCGCCCATGAGTACACGGCTCACTTGAACTACGGCATCTGATCGCTAAATCGACTCTGTAGAAAACCAAGAAGGGCCTAAGTGTGGTAGAATCGCCCAAATTAATCTGGCTTAAGTGCTATAACTGTCAGACCCGGGCATACGGGACTGTGCACGTGGCCTACTTTTCCTAGGATAAGGGATGGGACATGGCCCACACCCTACATCTGTTGTAACTACTCGTAGCATAGTACAACTAATCATATAGTAGTAAAACTAGTCGGACACAGTAGGAAACTACCCTAAAATCACTCAGGTAGGACTCTAGGGCTTGTATCCGACTAGAACTTTCATATAAACCTATTCCCCCAGACTATATAAGGGCAGACAGGGATCCCCTCCAAACATGGAATCACCCAGGAGATCACCCGATCACCACCTAAGGAAATACAAACCACACAGGACATAGGGTATTAGGCTCTCGGTGGCCCGAACCTGTCTAAACCTTGTGTTCGTTACACCTTCGTGTTCCTAATCTCAGCAACACCCTACCTACAAACTCACCACCTCGGGGGTATCCCTCGGTGGGCGTGGCAATAAAACACCGACAGCTGGTGTGCCAGGTAGGGGTGTTCATCAAGCATCCAATAGACAACTCAATGGCATTACTCAGCTTCACCAGCACCATGCCCGACAAGGGCACAACTCTCATCTATGGCTCCTGGGTCTGCGTCGCCAACGGCTTGGGTGGCTTCACTAGCCACCTAGTCGACTCCACAAAACTGGAGGCCTCTGCAACAACTCGACACAGCAACCTCGACTACTTCATCCACGAGCTCAATGAGTTGCTGCTCCCCGATCTACCCAGGTGGATCCAAAGGATGTCCTTTTCAAAGCGACTCCAACTCGTGCTACACCAGGACTAATCGGATCAGATTCAAACCGATCTGAGGAGGCTTCGCGACCCAAGTCACTCTCCGACTTGGAGGAGGACTTGGATGATCTCTTAGAGATTCGAGGTGAGGGAGCCACCGCCTGTCGAGGGGGCCCCGTTTTCGACTACGATCCAGACTCAAACGAAGAGTACCCGTCAACAACAAGTTGGAGTCGAGGAGGAGTCAAGGGCAAGGGAGCCACCGCAGGTCGGGAGGCCCCAGTTCTCAACAACCACTTGCAACCCAATGATTACTTCGAGTCGTTTTTGGGTAAACATTCAGGTTTAACCATAACATCTACACCGTAAGGCCGTTTCGTGTACTCGAAGGGTCTAGAGCCCTCCGAGTTACTTGAATACGAATCCTGCCTTGTGGCAAAATCTACTCTTCAATGTACCGTCCCCAAGGAGCTGGAAGATTTTGACTACCACGCTCAACTTCACCTCGCGTCACAACATCGACGCGCTGCAGCGACGACCTCAACTACTCAACTCATGCCGTGGTTACGACTGCTTAGACAAATCGGCAGTGCCAATGACAACTTCAACAACTCGTCTTGACTAGAAACTAGTCAGGAACGAGCCTCAAACTACTCAGCGACAAGCTCCGCATTGTCATCAACTAGTCGGAATTAGCTCCGACTAGTTGGCTCCATCGACAAATCGCTCACGGATCAAAATCGGTTCGAGGCGGTTCAACCTAGGACCCTTTCCGCATTGGAAGAGGACTTGGATCATCTACCACCACTTGAAGAAGGAGAAGTCACCACACATCGGGGGGCTATAGTTTCCAGCAACTACTTGGATTCAGCTACTTATATGACTCGGGGTCTAGTAAGGGGAATAGATTGGTCGGGCAGGTTTGGGCATCGGAAGGGCATGACACCATCCAGGTCTCTCAAGTCAAGTCCACCACGATTCATTGCCACACCCAGTGAACTAACTTTTCAAGAAGGCAGACCCCTCCCTCCTTCCGGCGACAAAGATGAGGGCCAGGTGGTGCGTAGTGCCAAACGCTTCACCCCCAATCGAGATGTACTCATGATTCACACCGATGAGGACTGTGACAGACTAGAGCGGGTCCAGCTAGATGACTACCTCCTTGATCCACTTGATGAAGATGTGGACGCAATAATGGATAGTGTATCCCCAGCAAGCATCAAGGCAGAAGATGCAGATGACATCCAAAAGGAACGTCGTAGGCTCATCAATGTGAAGCGCACCCAACCAGGCACCACGCGGTCGAGATGAACCAGCAGGGGAGCGGCAACCTCCATGACTCCTCCACGGGCGACCTTCACGCCATCATCAATGCTAGTAGGGACGCCCACAATGTCATCATTGCCAGGCAACAAGAGCGTGAAGAAGTGGAAGCCTACAGCCCCACCCACTATCAACTCCCTCTTGACTACCTAGAGATAACTCGGAAGCGCAAGCCAGAAGCTGGGGAACAATCCACTCGCAAAAAGAAGACTCTCAGTTTGAAGGAACGTTTCGAGGCAGCCCTCCACGGGCAATGCCCATGGCACCCGAAGAGCAAGCTTTCCGCATTTGAATGTCAAACCCTTCGGAGAGCCCTAGGAGCTCCGTCCAAACTATGAAGAAAGACGATGGGACTACCCGAATAACAATTTACTCATAAATTAAGTACTCGACTCAAGGAGGTTTTCTAAGGTCTTTTAAGTGTTGCATTTGTTTAAACCATTGTTTTGGGATTATATCCTGAAACAAAGGGTCCTGTATGCCTAAAAGCACCTCTTTTTTACCACTTAGTCAGGATTGCTATTTATGTTCATTATTCGGGTTAATCACGACTCCCCCGCTAAACTCAGGGAATCCTGTCACAGCCGAGCCATGAAACTACCAAAAGTGGTTGCCTCGTTTGGCAATAATTAGTGGAACCCGTTAATTAGCCAAATAAAGCACCTACACGATTATCTATCAAATACTTCCAGTAACGATCAGATTACTAGTTCCCGACTAGTTCTCTATGTTACTGAAGGGGCTTTGCACCCAAACTACCAGTAACCCCCAGATTACTAGTTCCCGACTAGTTTACTGTGTTACTGAAGGGGCCTTGCTCCCAAACTTTCAGTAACACTCTGTTTACTAGTTTCCGACTAGTATTTTACGTAGTTTACTGAACGAGCCTTGGTCTTATATGACCTGGCCAACGGTCTTCATGGAATTCAAATTTTCCCCAACCTGAAGCAGCTTGAAGCACCCATACCACGTGCATGGAAATCAACCATGCAATTGATGACTTGATCCAGAACCCATAACCCCTCAAACTGAATCCGCCTCGATCATAGGTTCTGTACCACAAGTTCTTCCCCAACTCAAAGGAGGATTTGGATCACCTACCACAAGTTGGAGGAGGATTTGGATCGTCTATGACAAGTTAGAGGAGGATTTGGATCGTCTACTACAAGCCGGAGGTGAAGTAGCCAGCATCCATCAAAGGGCTCCCCGTCCCCGTCGACTACTCTGACTTCATCAACGATGCCTTTTTGTGCCTCCATCTTGGTCGGGCGGGTCAGGGCATTGGAAGGGCATGAGTCCTCCAAGCTACCCAGCTCAGCCCACCTTTTTGCGCCTCCATCTTGATCGGGCGGGCTAGGGCATTAGAAGGGCATGAGTCCTCCAAGCTACCCAGCTCAGCCCACCTTTTTACGCCTCCATCTTGGTCGGGCGGGCCAGGGCATTAGAAGGGCATGAGTCCTCCAAGCTACCCTAGCTCAGCCCACCTTTTTGCGCCTCCATCTTGGTCGGGCAGGCCAGGGCATTGGAAGGGCACGAGTCCGCCAAGCTACCCGGCTCAGCCCAACTTTTTAAGCCTCCAACTTGGTCGGGCGGGCCTAGGCATTGTAAGGGCACGAGTCCTCCAAGCTACCCAGCTCAGCCCACCTTTCTGCGCCTCTAACTTGGTCGGGCGGGCCCGAGCATTGGAAGGGCACGATTCCTCTAAGCTACCCAGCTCAGCCCACCTTTTCTGCATTTTCAACTTGGTCGGGCGGGCTTAGGCATCGGATGGGCACAGAGTCCTCCAAGCTACCCCATCCAAGCACACTTTTCCACGCCACCAACCCCGACAATGTGTCGAGCCTAGAACTGATCCAAGAAGGCAGAATCCTCATTTCCTTGATGACTACTTCGCCCTCGCGATGGCACTCGGCGACCCGCTGACGACTACTTCGACTGCACAACTAGTCGGGAGCGGGACTCACACCACCAATGACTAGTTGGAACCGATTCCGACTAGTCGGGTTTCATCAACAAACCGGCGTGGCCTCACCAATAAGCGACACGGCTTCATCGGCAATCACCCACGAATCAAGATTGACAACTATCCATGCTCGTATGGTTTCTACACTTTGGGGCTGGGCGCAACAAGGCCCATGCAAAGACTGAGACCCGATTCAAGGAGGTTTTACAGAGATCTTTAGGGAATTTATTTAACCATTGTCTCGAGTTTTATCTCGACATAAGGGGGTTTTTCCCAAAGAATTCGTTCAAACACTCGGTTAGGGAATTAAGGAGTTTACCCAAAAATGGGTTTGTTCGTTCATCTATATTTCAGAGCCGTACGAACTATCTTGGCCCACCCAAGGATTTCCTTCGGGCTACCCGGGACATCTTCGCATGGCAATACACGACTTGTCTTGGCCTACCCAAGGAACTGATCAAGATCAAGTGCAGAACTTCGTCGTCACCTCCTTTGGGCCAACCGAGACATCTTTGCATGGCACCATGCAACTTGTCTTAGCCCGCCTAAGGAACTGATCACCCCACGTGAAGGACCTCGTTTCGGACCACCTATGACATTTTCGCAAGTCAACATGTGAATTCTCATGGTCCGCCCAAGGAATCGACTGAAACTACTAGCAAGATTTATTTCTCCCTCGCTAATTAACTTCCAGTCACCTTCACATACTTCCAATAACAGATTACTAGTTTTCGACTAGTATTCTATGTTACTGAAGGGGCTTCGCTCTCATATTTCCACTACCACTCCGTTTACTGGTTCACGACTGGTATCCGTGCAAGTTTACTGAAGGGGCCTCGCTCCCATAGTTCCAGTAACATTCAGATTACTAGTTTCTAACTAGTATTCTATGCTACTGAAGGGGCCTCTCTCCCATACTTCCAGTAACAGATTACTAGTTTCCGACTAGTACTTTATGTTACTGAAGGGGACTCGCTCCATATTTCCAGTACAACTCCATTCTACTGGTTTACGACCGGTATTACGCGCAAGTTTGTTGAAGGGGCCTTGCTCCCATACTTTCAGTAATAGATTACTAGTTTCTGACTAGTACTTTATGTTACTGAAGGGGACTCACTCCCATATTTTCAGTATAACTCCGTTTACTGGTTTACAATTGGTATTACGCGCAAGTTTGCTGACAGGACCTCGCTCCCATACTTCTAGTAACAGATTACTAGTTTTTGACTAGTACTTTATGCTACTGAAGGGGACTCGCTCCCATATTTCCAGTACAACTTCGTTTACTGGTTCACGACTGGTATCCATGCAAGTTTACTGAAGGGGCTTTGCTCCCATACTTCCAGTAACGCTCTAATTACTAGTTTCCGACTAGTATTCTATGTTAGTGAAGGGATTTTGTTCCTATACTTCTAGTAACGCTCTGATTACTAGTTTCCGACTAGTATCTACATTAGTGAAGGGGTTTTGTTCCCATACTTCCAGTAACATTCATACTACTAGTCTCCAACTAGTACTCTATGTTACTAAAGGGGTCTCGCTCCCATACTTTTAGTATTACTTCATTTACTAGTTTCTGACTAGTTATACATGGAGTTTACTGCAAGAGCATTTCTCTAACACGGTTTCATGTATATCAATTACAACATACTTTTATGTTTACCTTGCAGGGGACCTGATCTGGACTGTGCTGCTGGGTGAGTTGGATTCAACTCTGATTAGTTGGCTTCATCAACAATCGCCAATGATTACTCTGACTTCACAAGAACACTTGACTACACATCGCTGACTACAATGACTACTCGTCGGATTCAACTTTGAATAGTTGGGTTCATCGACAGCCGTCGGCGACAACTGGACTTCGTGAAGAATGGACTGCAACACGCTGGTGACTACATCGACTACTCATTTCGCCTACAAGATAGTTGAAATCGACTCTGCTTAGCAATATGCTGGTGACTACTTCGACTACTTGTCTAGCGTATATAACTAGTCAGAATCGGCTTCGACTAGTCGGCTTCATCGACAGGTGGCAACTTGGCCAATCCCTAGGCTCAGGGGTTGGCGCCACCGACTACTAGGCATATCCTGTGCGATTCATCTAGCTCCCAGGCTCGGGGGCTAGATACGACACGGCTCTTAGCAACGAAGTTTTGATTTGAGCGGTAATTTAGTGCGTTGTTTGGTGAAGTTATTTGTTTAACCTTTTTTTCAGGGGATTCATCTCGAAAAAAGATTCACTATTTTTGAAAACAAAAGCAAACAGGATCTCACAGATAGGTCCCTAATTTTTGCACTGAGCACCCTGAAAAGAATGCAATTGCTGCAATGTGGTTCCTAGGCGCGGCTGCCATGGTTTCTTGCTGGAATCCATCGAGGAGGCTCTCCTGCGGTGAGGAGAAAGGTGGCAGGGAGCAAGAGTGAAGTGAGGGCTACCTCATGAGGGCTTCAGTTGGTGCTGGGGTGGCCAGAGTTGGGCTACTGACAGTGGCTGTGCTCGGTGGCGTGGACAAGCTCAACTCTGGCAAGCTCCGGTGAGGGAGAGCTACGGGGGCCGGGCTAGGGAGCTTCAGTGGGTTGAGGGGAACCAATCCTGGGGTTTGATGGGGGCGGAGGGAGGCTGGAGGCAGGAGCTCAGCGTGAGGGTGGTGTAGGCGGCAATGGTGGCCGCCGTGCAGAGCGCGTGCACGAGGCAGGTGATGCCTGGGCGTTACTTTTATAAGCATGGGAGGAGGAGGGGAGAGGGCCAGGGAGGGCTAGGTGCGCTATAGGGCTTGGGTGCGGCTCGGGCAAGCCGGCAGCAGGTGCTCGGCACCTCTGCTCATCATCGTGCGGTGGCTGGGAATTGGCTGCCGCATGGTGCGCACAAGCTGGGCAAGGGAGGGATTCGGGCAGGGGAGGGAGATCGCGCTGTCGTGGTCGGGGGTTGGTGGGCGGTTTCTGCAGCCAGTTTGCCAGATGGCAAGCTCGCCGACTGGCTTGTCTGGATGCGGCAGCCGGCATTGCGTGGCGCGTGGCATGCAGGCGCTGTCGAGCGCACGGCGTGTAGAGGGCTGGCGTGCGGCAGGGGCGTGGCATAGCTAGTCGAGGAGGTAACGCAGGCATGCATCACCAGCCAGGTGGCTGGCGGCCGTTGCTGTGGCAGAACCAACCTGAATTATACCGGCTCAAGTACGCGAGTCCAATCCTGAGGGCTCCAACGTGCTTCAAACGGTATAATCCCTTGGCCTGTCGGGTAACGTCCCGATAAACCACCGATACACAGGATCAAATAAGGTTACCTCACACGAAGGTGAGTCCAGAGATACAATCACCATCACATTTTACATAACAGGGAATTACATTACAAGAGTTTATAAAAGTAGTACAAAGTGTCAAACTTAGAGAAAACAATACAACTGTTTAAGCTATGATTTTTAGCAGCGGAAAAACATACGTGATGATCTACAGCACGTCGATAAGATGGATGTCATGCTAAGCCCGGGTACGACATCACTCGATATCACCAGTGCTGGCCGGGGACGGATCCCATTCCACGGACCAATCATCTGGAAGAGCACAGGGCCAAGGCAAGGGAAGAGTAGGGTCTTCACAGATATCACCTGAAAAACATACAACTAGCAAGGCTGAGTATACTAATACTCAGCAAGGCTTACCCGTCTCATGGTATACTTAGCCATGTAGCTAGACTTATGAAGGCTTTTAGCTTTGGGTAGAGTTTTCAGCTGAAAAGCACAAAGAGTAGATCCTTACTTTCAACTTTTAGCTTTCAGGTTCTAGTGGATTAACCATTCTAGGTAAGCACCTATAACTACTCAAACATGGTAGAATCTTTAACCAAACATCATCTTTCATAATCACAAAGTTGCTCTTATTACTCTATGTGGTAAAGGGGGTAAGCAGTCTCATTCATCGTGAGAGGCGGACGATTCCTGAATCGAGATTCAACCCTTGCAAGGTAAACCTAACATACACGCTTGGAACACCACAGGGTCGTTCCGAAGCAACCGTTTGCCTTTCATTCCGACTCGTGGATCAGATCCACCACAAGCGACTGCAGGTCATACGCACTTCCAAAGTGCAGGACGTACGTCTGTAGCGCGACTACAAAACCCGTACTCCTGGTTGCCCAGCAACATGTATGCCTACACGTCGAACAAAGTAACCAAAAGAAGCAAATATATGTGGTGGGAGGTATGTCCACTCCTCGGGCCGATCGGTTACTAGGCTTACCGCTTACCATATTTCACGGCATGTGGCTAGTACTTTCAAACACTTAACCACCGCTACCACACACCGCGACCTTATCAAATTCATCAAAACAGACGGGGTATCATCTTGACCATGATACCTCATAAAACTCCCGTCCGTCATCCTTATAGTGATAACAAGAATGTAAACATCACAATTCCTATATCGCGCGAGTGACAGGAAATCACTCGACTTCTACCGGTCCTATAGGCAGAGCAGCTATTCGGACCCAAGTTCTAGTATTCAATACATAGGTTCCTAGGATTATGCAACTAAGGTTTCCAAACAACTCCTAAGAACCTAATGCATAAAGATATACATAAATAATAATATAGGTTGCAGTGTAATAAAGTAGGGGTTATGTCCGGGGCTTGCCTTTACTGGTGGGGCTGAAGTCAGTAAAGTTAAGATCTTCTGAACTTTGGTTCAGGGCTTCAGATAATTCCGCGACGAAGTTCTCGGAATCTTCAGAACAAATTCCTTCTGGTTCCGAAATCAGTTGATAATCTCCGTCGGCGAGAGTGGTCGAGTTTATATGATATGCAAGATGGAGTTTAATGAATGCATACACTTTCATTTCAATTCACGATAAAGTTGCAATCCAAATAAAAGAATATTACATTTCGACAAACAACCTAACTACCCTGCACTGGGCAGTCATTTATCGAGTATTAACTAAATTAACTAGTTACGTTAAGCAACAGGGTGGTTTACCCTAAACATCTATACTAACTTCATTAGGTAGCATGTTTGGTTATCTAATTGGTTGGTGTATAGATCTTGGCCTTAACCGATGAGGATGCATCAGGTTTAGCCGATTGACGTGCTTTGGTTATGGCCCTGTTTGGCACGGCTGAAACTTGTTCAGAAGCTAGCTGGTGGCTAGCTGGTCAGAGAAGCAGCTGGTCAGTTAAGCAGCTGGTCGTGACCCTGTTTGGCATAGCTTAAATTTGTACTCGTTAAAAGAAAGAAGCAGCGGGGGCGGAGGCAGAGGCGGGCGAGGAGGGCGGAGACCGGCGCGGGGGGCGGGCGCGGGGGGCCGGAGGCCGGCGCGGGGGCGGAGGGGCGGAGGCGGAGGTCGGCGCGGGCGCGGGGGGCGGCGGCGGAGGCGCGGGGTCGGAGGCCGGCGCGGGGGCGGAGGGGCGGAGGCGGAGGCCGGCGCGGGCGCGGGGGGCGGCGGCGGAGGCGCGGGGTCGGAGGCCGGCGCGGGGGCGGAGGGGCGGAGGCGGAGGCCAGCGCGGGCGCGGGGGGCGGCGGCGGAGGCCGGCGCCAGCGCGGGGGGCGGGCGCGGGGGCGCGGGGGGCGGAGGCCGAGGCGCGGGGGGCCGGAGGCCGGCGACGGGGGCGGAGGCAGCCGGCGCGGGGGGCGGGATAAGCTGCAGAAGCGGGTCCAGACCCGCTTCTCACGTACGCGCGTTTTGGGAAGGCGGTCGGGAAGCGCTCGAGGGGAAGCGGCGCATAAGCGAAGCGTTTGGCTAGCCCGCAGCTTAAACTTGTCCATAAGCTGGCTCATAAGCTGTGCCAAACAGGGCCTATGTCTAACAGAGGCGTGCCTACTGTGCGATCTTACTGATCCAAGGTTGTGTACTTTGGTCTGGGTAGCCGATTGACAGGTGTACTGGTTTTCTGATTGATCGATGAAAACATCGATCACTTTAGCAGAGGGATGGTTCCTAAAACGGCTGTGTCCTAACTAATCTGTGTGAGCATCGGCGTACTTAACTGATCGCGTGCGTATCAGCATAGCGAATCTATGCTTTAGCAAAACTAGTCGATCGGTGATTTGACCTTCTAGCCGATTTAGTGTATCGGCGCATTCGCCGATTTATACATCGGGTAGAATTAGTCGAGTGATGTATTGGCATAGCTAGTTGACTAATGCGAGTAACTAGCCGATGGTGTATTGATAGACTAGTCGAACTATGTATCCGTACGGTCTGTGTCTCAGCGTATTCAGCTGATTGGTGAATCAGCTGTGTAGCCGGTTTTCATCCTTAATGTTCTCCTATATCTATGAGGGCATATCAGCTGTGTAGCTGATTGTCCTACTCTGCACTGGCTGTGCCTAAATGAGATGTGCTTAAGTGTTATCCTAGGTAACTAGGTGTGGTTGCATCGGCTTGACTATGTCAGTACAACAATCAATTGTCATTCAGCCGATGGGGTTATCTAAGTTAGACCTATTTCAAGAATTAGGTGTAACAGAATACTAATATTAAACTAGGTTGGTGAGACTATAAGTGCGGAGTTAGACTAAGGAGGATGTGGTTAAGGATATGTAACCGGTAAGCATATAGCCGATCTCTCAGCCGATAAATCGGCTGATAACAGTGTGTGGATAAGGATGGGAAAACTAAGGATTGACCGGCCATATTTGACTGCTATGGGAAACAACTGGAATCGACTTAGATCAGTGGATAGTAGAACTCTAAGATCAGGTGTGCATCACCGATATATCGACTATGTGCAGCCGATACTTTATCTAAATCGGATGGCTAATTTATCACGGTGTGCATCGGCATAGCCGATTTGTGTTTTTAGCTAACCAGTCGTTTTGTGAACATCGGCACGCTAGCCGATCAGGGTATGTAACTATTCAATATTGGAAGTAGCCGATTGTGCAACAACTACTCAACTCGTGTAGCATGAAACTATCCAATTGTGCACTAGTAAACTAGTCGAGAATGTGAACATCGGCCGAGTTGTGCATCAACATATCCAGCCGATTTTCACTCTCAGTGTTCTATCGTAGAGCTCGTGCATATCGGCCGTGTAGCCAATTCCCTACTCTGTACTGGCTGGACTTAGCCGATAGATACGTTCTCTTTTCTGGATGTGCCTATCCGATTCTTGACTGGAGTGTTAACCTAAGTAATTAGTGTTCGATCAGCTCGATTATATCAGCAAAACAACCGATTGACGCATAGCTGATGCGATTGTCTAGATCGGGCCAGATCGGTTAGGGCACTAACATCGGATCGGACCGATAGGGTGGTTAACATCGGGCTAAGGGGCTTTTGCCAAAAGGGAAGAAGTCAAAAGGCTTATGGCCGATGGTGTCCTACAGACCCGTAGCCAAAAGGCATATGGCCGATAGGGTCATGCCTATCGAAAATCGGCTGAGCTAGTAGCCGATTGCTAAGCCTAGTTACAAAAGTATATTAACTAAGTAATCGATACACGAGGTAGACTAGGACCTTTATATAGGAAGAGGCTCTAACAATATTGCAATCAAGACTGAAGTAAAGGCATGAGCATCCATATGAATAAAAGGTTAATCAATCATCACAAAAAGTCTGCCATAGGGGCAGCAAGTACATCAGACATGGTGCACAATTTATCTTTAGTCAATCTATGGCAAGGACTTTGGCTACCAATAGCTAATTAAGTTTAGCGTCACACAAATAGTAGGCTAAATATAAATCAAACATTTCATGTTCGAATTAGACCTCTCTTATGCTTTAAAGTTGCACAACAAGTCTAATTAAGATTTAAACAAGCGGCACAAGAAACACATTGCAATAACAAGCAAACATGACTAAATATAGCTTTAAGTGGATATGCTTAGCTATTTCTTCTATAAAACAAATTGAATTGATTAACTTAAAAGAATTTAAGTTACAAAACAAAATTAGGTTTGAAAATTCCACATCAATTTATACTTAATCTATAAAAATTGTATACCAAAAATCATGATCTACAAAGTTAGCATGTAGGAGTTATGAATTTTACACTCTCTTATCTTAGATTTAACATAGATTCAAAAACATTTAATTTCATATCCAACTTACTTAATAGAAGTTGTAGAGCTCAAACTCTAGTTTCCAACAAAACTAGTTTTGCAATTTTTGGAATTTCCTACAGTTTTCTATTGAATTTACAAGTCAGCAACACAGCTCACATGAAATAACATAAACTCTTACCCAGAGGTCCTCAAACAAAAACTATGGGTCTAGAACTTGCAGAAAACCCCCTGAGCTTGTTCCAATTGTCACACGAGGTCCTTCACCTGCAATTGGAACAGAGTAAGCGCTTGGGGAAAAATGGAGCTCAGGGACGCGGCTGTTCCGGCCGAGCCAGCGCCGCCAGCCTCCGTCCGAGCCTGCCGCGCGCCTGGACCCGCTTCGCCTGCCCACTGGCTCTCTTGCGCCTGCATCTACCGCTGCCCGCCCAGCGCCTGGCGCTGCTGTTCGCCCGCGCCACCCTGCTCCAGCGCCGCGCTCGCGCCGCCACCAGCACCTGCTGCCGCGCGCGCGTGCCAGCTCGCGCACCGGCCGAGCCGCCTGCACCAGCCTGTCACTCGCCTCCGCCCGGCAGCCGCGCCGAGCCGCAGTCGAGCCACTGCGCCTGCAGTCGCTCGCCGCTCACCTGCTGCTTGGAACCGCCGCGCCTGAGCCGGCCCCGCTCCGCGCTCCTGGGCCGCGCGTCCTGCCGCTCGCTGCCCCAGCGCCGGCCTCCACTCCTGAGCGGAGCCGCGCCTCCCCCCGGGCCCGAGCACTCGCTCGCCCCAGCGCCGCTGCCGAGCCACAGCCGGCCGCCGCTCGGGCTAGCCCCCGCATGCTGGCTGGACCTGTGCCGCCGCCGCCCTGGCGCCTGCTGCGGCCCGCGGACGCTCGCCTGCCGCTCATGGAGGGGAGAGAGAGGGATGGCCGGGTGGATGAGGTTGGAGGCAGGGGAGAAGGAAATACCGCCGCCCGTGGCAGGAGGAAGCCAAATAGAAGATAAACAGAGAAAGATGCCCACGCACGCCTGCTCATGCCAAGCGGTGAAGATAAGGGCACAGCTGCCTGCGGAAGAATTCAAGGCGCGTGGGAACTTGCAGTAGGAGGTGGCGAGGACGGGGAACAGCGGCGAACCGCAGTGCAGAGAAACAGAGCAGCGCCAGAGGAGGAAGAGAAAGAGAGTTTCTCAAGGACTTGTTTGTAATTTTAGGAAACTGCAGGGACCTCCCGGTAAAGAAGAATTTAACCACTGCTCTAGGGCTCAAACAAAGATGTGACCAAAATGAAAGTTGTATAACTTTTCAAACTCTACAATCTTGTTTTAGGGTTTGAACTCCAAAACTCAAAATATGAAGTTTTATTTTAAGTCTTGGACTAAATTTGAATTTTATAAAATCTTTGTCCTTGTTAGTGTAAATTACATATAACATTGGGCCTTTTTGCAAGATGCTATGTAAGTCATGATTGTTTACATTATTACCTTTTTACTTCTAGTAATTTTGGAAAGTTACTTTTGTAAATCACCTATTTTGCATAAAAGGACTTGTTCTTTTATAAAATTACATAAATACCCTTAGTATCACCATTTTACCCAAAATTTTTACACACTTCAGCACACGCATTTCTAATGAAACTTTTGGATAAATATATATTCTTACAAGACATAAAGTAAGAAAAATATATTTCCTTTATTTTGAAATTACTCCTATTCAATACATTTTACAGAAACAACCCTAGGTTTTTCTGTAATTACAAAAATGCCCTTTTTACTTGCACTTTAAATTTTCAAAAGTTTCACACAAACACACAAAAGTTTAACACTTAACAAGCGTACACTTCACACTATCAAATTATAAGCCTAGCTTACAAACACATGAACTGTCACAGCTGCCCCTCGACGGGACAGAACAAGGGAGGGAGAGAGAGAAGGAGAAAGAAGGAAGAGAGAGAAAGAGTGAGGGTCCAGGTTCAAATGAATTTTTCTCAAAATTTTGCATGGACACATTGAAATCTGCCAACATGAAAGTTGTAAGGAATTTGAAACCCTACAACTTTTGTTTTAGGTCAAAGTTCATTTGAGCTACGATTTGAAAGATATTTTAAATTCTTAAAAACTATGATTTGAATGACTCGTCGTTTCATGTTCAAAATTTAAAATTTTCATCATGATCTCAACTAGACTTTGATTGAAAATGACAAGTGGAAGGTGTCTAACCATTTTATTAGGCATTATTGGTTTGACTTGAAAGTTATAAAGAGGTACTTTGTACACACATACATATGCTACAGTCATTCACACGTACACATGTATAGTTCAATTAAAATACTTTTGGTTATATTTCTCATGGTCAAAGATGCATGATGCATTGTTCAAGGTCTCCTGCTTAGCAATTTAAACACCTAGGGTGTTACAGCCTTCCCCCTTAAAAAGAATCTCATCCCAAGATTCGAATAAGTAAGCTTAGTGTGGAAAGTGCGTGTATCTTTGGGTGAGTTTAGAAAACCACGGAAATTTTGATTGAGATAGCTTTCAATTTTCCAAGTGGCTTCCTCTCTGGTATGATGGCTCCATTGGATTTTATACATTTTAACCACTTTTCTTCTAGTGATCCTTTCTTTTTTTATCAAGGACCTTGATAGGATATTCAACATAAGAGAGGTCTGATTCTACCCATATTTCCTTTTGTTCAACAATTTTGGTAGGAACTCGAATGCATTTCTTGAGTTGAGATATATGAAAGATATCATGGATGGCTGCCAGCTGAGGGGGTAGTCGCACTTGATATGCCACGGGTCCATAAAGTTTGGTGATTTCATACGGACCAACATATCGGGGAGCTAATTTTACTTTCATTCCGAATCTCTGTACACCCTTGGTTGGTGAAACCCGAAGGTAGACATGATCACCAACTTTGAATTGTAAGGGCTTCCTTCTTTTATCAAAATAGCTCTTTGTCTAGACTGTGCGGCTCTAAGATTCTCTTGTATTACCTTCACTTTCTCTTCTGCTTCAACTACGAGGTCGGGTCCGAATACTTTTCGTTCCCCGGCTTGCGATCAACTCAAAGGAGTACGACACATTCGACCATACAAGGCCTCAAATAGTGCCATTTTCAAACTTGCTTGATAGTTATTATTGTATAAGAACTCTGCTAGAGATAAGCATTTGTTCCAACTTTTATCATTATGGATGACACAAGCTCTAAGCATGTCTTCGAGTATTTTATTTACTCTCTCAGTTTGCCCATCAGTTTGAGGTTCGAATCAGTTTGGTGCCAAGAGAAGCTTGTAAGTGTTCCCAAAAACATGCTACGAATTGAGCACCACGATATGAAATAATCGTCTTGGGTACTCCATGTAAGCAAACATTGCGATCGAGGTTCTTGGCATATTTCTTGGCAGTGTAAGTAGTGTGTACCAAAATAAAATATGCCATCTTGGTGAGTCTATCCATGATAACCCATATGGAACCATGCTTTTGGGAAGTGTTGGGCAATCCAACAATGAAATCCGTACTTATATCTTCCCGTTTCCATGATGGTATAGGCAAAGGTTGAAGTGTACCAGCTACTTTCAAGTGGTTAGCTTTTACTCTCTGACATGTGTCACATTCTGAGACATATTTAGCGATTTGTCTTTTCATTCTAGTCCTCCAAAAGTTTTTCCTAAGATCTTGATACATTTTGCTACTGCCCGGATGAATAGAGAATTTTGAAAGGTGGGCTTTGTCAAGAATTTGCTTTCGGAGCTCATGATTCTTTGAAATGACTATGCGACTTTCAAACCATAGAATCCTATTATGGTCTTGGTGAAAACATTTATACCTCTCCTCTCCTTGAGAGAGTTTTTGCTTGATGATTTTAACACCTTCATCATGTAATTATGCCATGATGATTCGATCGTGGAGGGTTGGTTTAATGGAAATGTGGTTTAGAGTGCCTTGGGGGATCATTTCCAAATTGAGTTTCCTCATCTCATGACATAACGTTCCATTATAGAATTCTATGGACAAGCAATTGCAATGAGCCTTCCGGCTTAGCGCATCCGCAACTACATTAGCCTTTCCTAGGTGATAGTGCACCTCAAGATCATAATCTTTGATAAATTCCAACCATCTGCTTTGTCTCATATTCAGATGAGCTTGGGTGAAGATATATTTGAGACTTTTGTGATCAGTGTAGACATTGCAATGAGTGCCCAAAAGATAATATCTCCAAATCTTTAAAGCATGAATGACCGCTGCTAACTCGAGAACATGTGTTGGATAATTCTGTTCATGAGGTCGAAGAGCTCGTGAAGCATAGGTAGTGACTCGATTGTCTTGCATAAGCACACAACCAAGACCAGTACCAGATGCGTCACAATAAACATCAAATGGCTTGGTGCTATTAGGCTGAGCTAAGGCTAGGGTTGTAGTCTGGTGTTCCCGAATAGTGTGAAAAGCTTTTTCATACTTCTCATCCCACACAAACTTTACTCCTTTCTTCAATAGTTCAGTCATAGGCTTAGCAGTTCTGGAGAAGTCTGGAATAAAACGGCGATAATAACCAGCTAAACTAAGAAAACTGCGAATCTGATAGACGGAGGTGGGAGGTTTCCAATCCATCACCTCTTGTACTTTGCTAGGATCAACGGCTATGCCTTCACTGAAAATAGTGTGGCCTAAAAATTTTACACTATCCAGCTAGAATTCACACTTGGAAAACTTAGCATAGAGCTGATGGTCCCTGAGATGTTGGAGAACAATGCGCAGGTGCTACGCATGCTCTTCCTTATTTTTGGAATATATCAGGATGTCCTCAATGAAGACCACAATGAATTTTTCATGTTCGGGCATGAATACCGAATTCATGAGATACATGAAGTAGGCAGGAGCATTTGTGACACCAAAAGACATGAGCAAGTATTTATATAGCCCATATCGTGTGGAAAAGTCAGTCTTAGGAATATCGCATGGTCGAATTTTAATTTGATGATAGCCAGAGCGAAGATCAATTTTTGAGAAGACCCTAGCTCCAGCAAGCGGATCGAAGAGAATATCAATGCGGGGAATTGGGTATTTATTTTTTATTGTCACCGCATTGAGAGGTCGTTAGTCCGCACACAACCTCAAGCTCTCATCCTTTTTCTTCACAAAGAGGGCTGGACAACCCCAAGGTGATGCACTTGGACGAATGAAATCTTTATCTAAACGTTCCTGTAGTTGTATTTTCAATTCGGCCAACTCCTTGGGTGGCATTCTATAGGGTCTTTTTAAGATAGGTGTAGTGCCTTGCTGCAGTTCAATAATGAACTCAATGCCCCTATCCAGTGGCATTCCTAGCAAGTCATCTGGAAAAACATCAGCGAATTCGCATACCACTGGAATATCTTCTGGTTTGACTCCTTCCATTGTGAAAGCATAAGAATTTATGCATTCCCGGGAAGGTAGGTAAAGAGTGGGGGCTCCGTGACTGGGTGAATTTATTTTCACGGTTTAGGAAGAAATATCTAATGTAACCTCATGCAGAGCCACCCAATTCATCCCCAAAATAATGCCCATGCCTTCCGATGCCAAAAGGATAAGGTTAGTTTTGATAGTTTTACTACCCAACTTGATTGGTATGTGCCTTATGATTTGGTTGGAAGCAATTTTAGCACCCGATGTTGATATCATGTATGACCTTTTTGTGTGGCAAAACTCCAGTCCTAATTTTGCACTAATAAAATTATGTAATGCACCAGAATCAAATAATATAACTGCAGGCTTGTTGTGGATAGAGAATGTACCCGACATCACTGGTGCATCTTCTGGAAGATCAGCAAGTGTAGTGAAATTGATCCTTCCCTACCGAACTTGAACAATTTGTCTTTTTCCCTTGTTCTTATTGTTCTGATTAGAACCTTGCCTCTGATTTGGCTGCCTAGGCTGGGGGCATTCTCGAGCAAAGTGGCTAGAACTCCTACAATTAAAGCAACGATTTGCGTTGCTAGGATGAACTGGTGGTGGAGCATTCGGCCTTGAGCTAGTCTGCTGAGGAATAGGGGAACGTGTGACGCCCTGCTGCTGTGGGGGTCTGATAACCCAACACCCTTGTTGAGGGGCCTTTTGAGGAGCTTTAAGCGTAGCATTCTGCACTAAATGATACATCTATGGTGGAGCACTAGAGGGCCCAGCTGGTGCTTTCCTCTTCTTTTTGGCTTGGTGAGCCATGATGCAATCTTCCGGAGTGATGGCCAAGTTAACCAGCTCATTATAAGTGTCTACCTTGATGGGGTTCAAGCGGTCCTTGAGCTTGGTACTAAGTCCTCTGCGGAAGCGATCACGCTTCTTAGCATCGGTGTTAGCGTGATAGCCCGCATACCGATAAAGGTTATTGAAAGTCTGGGCATACTGGAGTACGTTGCAGGTACCCTAAGTGAGAGCCAGGAATTCATTCAATTTCCTTTCCATGGGCCCTTTTGTAATGTGATGGGCTCTGAAGGTATTCTTGAATTCGTCCCAAGTGACAACATGATCGGTTCTACCCAGAAATTACAGTGGACATCCAGCTAGTCGTTTGGTCCCAAGAGAAGATCTACTTGGCCAAAACTTATCAAATTTTTACAGTAGGTTCTTGATCAAGTTTTCAACAAGTTTTGTGTTGAACATTGCTGCATAAGATGTCTCTAAAAGGTTTGAAAAATTCATGTTCTCGAAGTGCTCAAAACAGGCAGAAAATTGATGTGTCAAGATTTCTTGTGTTTCTCACTGAATACTTGCCCAAAAATTTCCAAATTTTAACAGCAGGTAGGATACAATGTTTGAAACATCTTTATTATTGAACTTTCCCACAAATAAGGTCATTTTAGAATTTTTATTAGTTCATCTATCTAGATATGGCAGAAAAGGCAGATTTCTAGATAGACCTTATGTGAAATGATCTTGTGCACGCATGAACCTTACTACTCTTAATCAACGCACAAACATTATTTTTTAATTTCAGATATGATCATGATGCATGCACATCCTATTCGTCCTCACAAAATAAAATAATTGCCAAATAACTTTGGTCTTACATAGTTAGTTTCGGTGGTATACATATTACGTCTCTCCTTATATTAACTAGCTAAATTTTTCTAACCGTTCTTAGCTTAATATAATCACAGTTAGTGTACCTGCACAAGATTGATAGAATATAAATTGAAACTTTCATGCCAGCACTCACGAAAGCGAACCCATACACTACCGCTCACTATAGTAGCGGCATCCATGCGTTCAACACTGCATGGACAGAGCTTGACGTATTCACTGATGTGAACCCGTTAGGCTTTGTTCCTGATCTTTCGATGAGAGGCGTGGAATAACTCGATTGATAGAGGAGACGACGTTCACGGCCCGACTACAGCCTTCCAAGGATGCTGCGCCTTAGCAACCGATACACCACCTCCTTTGGTTGCCGTGATCTTGTGGAGCGCGACACCCGGCCACTAGGGCACTTGTCCTGCAAGCAATCGAAGAACTAGCAAGAACAAGTAGAACAAGTACTGAAAATTACGAGATGTAATTGAAGGTCTCAAACCGAATCTCAATTATGGAGGGGTTCCGAAAACAAGTGGACGGGCGGCTGGATCAGCACGCGCGTCTACAAGGAAGTAGCAAAAGCTAAACTTGCATCTAACAAAACCCGAGTGTTCTTGACGGCGGCTAAAGGTTATAAAGAAGTGGGAGAACGACCACAAGGGTGCTGGGGTCGTATTCCAACCCTAGGACTCATCCGTCTTGGACTCTACTTGATACACGGCCCGTTGGGCCAAATTAGGGTGACGCAGCACCGTAGCTGAAAAGGACTCTGTAGTAAATCTAGGATTGCGATTGATTCCGAATAGATATTGAGGTGATTCTGGATCTGTTGGAAAGTAGATTTGATAAGCTTTCCAGAAAGTACTTGACCGACCAAAACGGAGTCCGGATGAAGTCGTGGCAGCTGTTACAAGTCGTGTCTATCCTGCAGTCCGAATCCAGCCTGCGCGATGCCTCTTCCCTTTTGATCCAATCCATGGTTCCTGAGTAAAACAAGAGTGCACGTGTCTCCATTCTCTAAATATGATGAACCTGAGCTTAAGAGTGAACTTACTTGATGGGTAAGCCGACGAGCACGAGCGCGAGTAATAGGTCCAAGAGGTGTTGTTGAAGTAGATACTGGTGTAGGTGTGGATGTATCGTTAGTGGCGATGTCCTCATCATCCTCCCCTTCTTGCATTTGAGTCGTCCTCGACTCAAGCTCATCATCCTCTCCCAAATATGGCTTCAAATCTGCAATGTTAAATGTGGGACTAACCCCAAAATCCACAGGCAGGTCTAGCTTATATGCATTATCATTAATTCGTTCTAGCACTTTAAACGGTCCATCAGCCCGAGGCATCAACTTAGATTTTCGCAAAGTAGGAAACCTATCCTTTCTCAAGTGCAACCAAACCAAGTCACCAGGTTCAAAAATCAATTGTTTTCTACCTTTATCACCAGCAAGCTTATACTTAGAATTCATGCGCTCAATATTTTCTTTAGTTGTTTCATGTAGTTTTAACATCAGTTCAGCACGTTGCTTAGCATCAAAGTTCAATTTTTCAGAAGTGGGCAAAGGCATTAAATCAATAGGAGCACGAGGAATCAAGCCATAAACAATCTCAAAAGGGCACATCTTTGTAGTAGAATGCATGGAACGATTATAAGCAAACTCAACATGAGGCAAACATTCTTCCCACAACTTAATATTCTTCTTTAAAACAGCCCTTAACATGGTAGACAAGGTTCGATTAACCACTTCAGTTTGACCATCAGTTTGGGGATGACAAGTGGTAGAAAATAGAAGCTTAGTTCCCAATTGTGCCCATAAAGTTCTCCAAAAGTGGCTAAGAAATTTGGCATCACGATCAGAAACAATTGTGTTTGGCACACCATGCAAACGAACAATTTCTCAAAAGAATAAATCAGCAACATGTGTAGCATCATCAGTTTTATGACATGGAATAAACTGTGCCATCTTGGAAAATCTATCCACAACCACAAAAACGCTATCACGTCCCTTCCTAGTTCTAGGCAATCCCAACACGAAATCCATAGAAATATCCTCCCAAGGAGCACTAGGAACTGGTAAAGGCATATACAAACCATGCGGATTTAAACGGGACTTAGCTTTCTGACATGTAGTGCAGCGTGCAACAAATCGCTCCACATCTCTTCTCATTTTTGGCCAAAAGAAATGACCAGCAAGTACATCCTCTGTCTTCTTTGCTCCAAAATGCCCCATCAAGCCACCACCATGCGCTTCCTGTAACAACAACAAACGAACGGAGCTAGCTGGAATGCATAGCTTGTTAGCTCGAAACACAAACCCATCATTGACGATGAATTTGTTCCATGCTTTTCCATCCTTACAATGCAGCAAAACATCCTTAAAATCAGCATCATTCACATATTGTGTTTTAATTGTGTCCAAACCAAAAATCTTGCAATCAAGTTGTGTCAACAAAGTATATCGCCTAGACAAAGCATCAGCAATGATATTCTCTTTCCCTTTCTTGTGTTTGATGATATAAGGAAAAGATTCAATAAATTCAACCCACTTAGCATGTCTACGGTTCAGTTTTCCTTGACTACGAATATGTTTCAAAGATTCATGATCAGAATGGATAACAAACTCTTTGGGCCACAAATAATGCTGCCATGTTTCTAATGTGCGCACAAGAGCATACAATTCCTTGTCATAAGTAGAATAATTCAGAACAGGTCCGCTCAATTTCTCACTAAAATATGCAACAGGTTTACCATCTTGTAACAAAACACCACCCAAACCAATTCCACTAGCATCACATTCAAGCTCAAAGGTCTTATTAAAATCAGGAAGTTGGAGGAGAGGTGCATGTGTCAAATTATCTTTCAACATGGTGAACGCATTCTCTTGTGTGGTGCCCCAAGAAAAGGGCACCCCCTTCTTCGTAAGCGCATTCAACGGTGCCGCAATGGTGCTGAAATCCTTCACGAAGCGACGATAGAACCCAGCAAGTCCTAGAAAACTCCGCACCTGTGTGATGGTCTTTGGTACAGGCCATCCCTGAATAGCTTCCACCTTAGCTTGATCAACTTCAATTCCCTGTGGAGTGACAACATAGCCAAGAAAAGATACTCGATCTGTGCAAAAGACGCACTTCTCAAGGTTACCAAATAAACGTGCATCACGTAAAGCAGTAAAAACAGCACGTAGATGATCAAGATGTGCCTCCATAGATTTGCTGTAAATCAATATATCATCAAAGTAGACCACAACAAATTTGCCAATGAAAGCACGCAGAACCTCGTTCATTAATCGCATGAAGGTGCTAGGTGCATTAGTTAACCCAAAAGGCATGACTAACCACTCATATAACCCGAACTTAGTTTTGAAAGCAGTTTTCCATTCATCTCCCAATTTCATGCGAATCTGGTGGTACCCACTACGCAAATCAACTTTGGTAAACACAACAGCACCACTCAATTCATCAAGCATATCATCCAAACGTGGAATAGGATGTCGGTATCGAATTGTGATATTGTTAATAGCTCTACAATCGACACACATACGCCAAGTTCCATCTTTCTTGGGGACTAAAATAACCGGAACAGCACAAGGACTAAGGGACTCACGTACATAACCTTTGTCGAGTAGTTCTTGCACTTGTCGCTGAATCTCTTTCGTTTCTTCCGGATTGGTCCTATACGGCGCACGGTTGGGCAGCGATGCACCTGGAATCAGATCAATTTGGTGCTCAATCCCTCGTATTGGTGGCAGCCCCGCTGGTATTTCACTTGGAAACACATCAGAATACTCCTGCAAAACGTTAGCGACAGCAGGGGGCAAAGAGTGCTGCATATCATGAATGGAAATCAAAGTATCTTTGCACACCAAAGCATAGGCAACAGAAGTGGTAGCAATCAAGTCATTAATATCAGATTTAGTAGCAAGCAAGCAAGTCCCTTTCAAGCGTATCTCATCTTGCTTATTAGCAACCGACTTGACAATTTTATTGGTCTCACTTTTAGCTTTGGCAGCTCTAGCAGTATCATCACGCACAATAGCTTCAGGAGACATAGGAAGCAACACAATTTTCTTATCATGGTGCAAGAGCGAAAACTGATTTGATCTACCATAATGCACACAATCCGTATCAAATTGCCAAGGCCTACCGAGCAGAATATGGCAAGCTTGCATAGGCACAACATCGCACTCAACAACATCATGATATGCTCCGATTGCAAAATTAATGCGCACCAGCCTCGTTACCTTAGCCTTACCACTGTTGTTTAGCCATTGAATGTGATACGGGTGTGGGTGTGGTTTGGTGCTGAGTGCAAGCTTCTCCACCAGTTCGCTGCTAGCCAAATTGTTGCAACTACCTCCATCAATAATCATACGACAAGAACGCTCTTTAATGACACACTTAGTTTGAAACAGCGTGTGTCGCTGATTTTGCTCCGCCTTCTCCATTTGTGCACTAAGCACACGCTGCACAATGAGACTCTCGTAGTGTTCGGCTGCCCCTGCATCAATATGTTCGTCTGGTGGTCCCTCATTACCTGCATGGTCAGCAGCAAACAACGCAAGTGTATCGTCATCAAAATCACTAGCAGAGGAATACGCACCATCATCTTTGACCACCAAAACGCGCTTGGTAGGACAGTCACGCTGCACGTGCCCAAAGCCCTTGCACCGATGACACTGGACATCCCTTGTTCTACCCGTGGATGCAACCGAGGAAGCACTAGCGGCTGGTTTCTGGACAGTCTTGGTTGCTGAAGTGATGGGAGGAGCGCGTGGCTTGTCGCTGGATGGAGAAGACGCTGCTGTACGACTCGGTGAAGGAGCTGGTAGAGGTGCACGTCCGCTTATAGAAGTAGTCGTGCGTGGCTGCCATGATGTAGATTTACCTGCAGAAACATTAGACCTAGCACTAGTACGTCGTCCCTGTACCTCCCTTTCAGCTTTACAAGCAAGATGGAACAAACGGGTTACGTTAGTATAATCTTTATACGCAAGAATGTCCTGAATTTCTCTACTTAACCCGCCCAAAAATCTAGCCATAGCAGGTTCCTCACCCTCCACTAAATTACAACGTAGCATTCCCATTTGCAATTCCTGATAATATTCTTCTACAGTTCTAGTGCCCTGCCTCAATTGTTGTAACTTATGTAACAGATCACGTGCATAGTAAGAAGGAACGAATCTAGCCCGCATGACCCGTTTCAAAGCATCCCAAGTTTGTGGCATGTCATCAGCATTTTTTTTGCCATGTTCTATCCACCAAACAGAAGCAAAATCAGTGAACTCACTAGTAGCAGCCCTAACACGTGCATTCTCAGGAAAATCATGGCATGCAAACTTTTGATCAACAACAATTTCCCAAGTAATGTATGCATCAGGGTCATATGTACCATCAAAAGGAGGTATCTTAAATTTAATCTTGCTGAAAGCATCATCATTGTTGCGTACCTCACGGTGGCGAAAACCACCCATACCTCTACGATTAGTGCGTAGCCGGCGGCGATGGCGAGCGTCTTGTTCATCCTGTTCAGTATCAGCAATATATTCATCCGCCCAATCATCACGCTGTTCGTTGGTCTTCGCATGGAGCTCATCAAAACGCCGCAAAAGAGCAGCGAGACTCTTGTCAATATTGCCGACCGCTGTCTCCAGGCCCATAAGCTTGGTGTTGGTGGCAATCTGCGTAGCCTCCAATTGTCCAATCTTGTCATTCGTCACCTGCATATCATTATCAAGTCCCTCTGTGTGCCGCTGCACTTGCCTTTCAAAATGTTGTATGATGCCCCTGGTACGTGGAGACTGATGCAAGCTATGATCCTCCTCCTCGGAGCCTGCCATGGTGAGAAAGACAAGGACAACAAGAAAACAAGTGAAGTAGTTAAATCCCTACAGCTAATAGGGTGTAGCTACAGCAAGGCGCTCACTCTCAACCTGTTGCACAAGCTCTTACCAATTCTTACCTTGCTGCTAGGAGGGGACGGCAACCAACAAGTCCGCAACCGTGGAATGAAGTGTATCAGCGCGGCAGCAACAAGACCTGTGGAGCTGTAGTCGGATATGTGGAGCTGTAGGTGGGCTTGAACAAGGAAGTACTAGCACCACGTTAGTCACAAAGGCAAGCTGAATAATCGTTCAACAGTGGTACTGTGCTGGTCCTAGTCTAGACCGTGCTAGAGACGCGAGCCTGGACACAAAGGAAGTCACAAAGCACCACTCCGAACAGAAGGGAAAAACAAACACAATGAATTAGCCCCTTGCTTCTTTTTTTTCTTTTTTTTAACAATGATCCTTTTTTTTCTTCTTTTTTTTCTATTTTTTTTCTTTTTTTTCAGGGGAACCTCAAAAACAGATGCTATGAACAAAGGAGTACAAGTGAGCAAGTCACCACACACGCTTTTTCCAAAAAGAGTAGGGGTATACAGGTAATTAAAAGATACTCTCTCGCTCTCTCTCTCTCTGGAGTAGGCCGAGACTTAAATATATGTGTGAAGTGTTATTGCTTCTGGTGCACAGTTCGGACTCAGATGCAACCAGCACCGAATTCAACTCAGACTTGATAACAAAGAGGCACTCAGATTCGGCAACCACAAGATGAATAGGCTACCCGAATTCAAATCGGTCTCGGCCAACACGCGCTTAACCGATTCCAAGTCGAACTTGACAACCAAAGTGGTTTCTGATTCGGCCAAAACAGTGATGAAAAAGGTAACGTACGTGACCAAACGTGACAAGAACTCGAAACTCTAAAGGACTACAACTAAGACCAGCAACTCGACACAACCGATGCAACCGAAAACTCAACAAGTCCTAACTAAGCAGTACCAGTAAAGGCTCAAAAGGGTCTATAGGATTGCGGTGGGGGAAAAACAATTCTACTATTTTTGGCTTTTTCTGGACTGTAGGAAAATAAAAATAGCGAAGGATTGGAAGTCTCTCACCGAACAACCTTGCTCTGATACCAACTGATGTGAACCCGTTAGGGTTTGTTACTGATCTTTCGATGAGAGGCGTGGAATAACTCGATTGATAGAGGAGACGACGTTCACGGCCTGACTACAGCCTTCCAAGGATGCTGCGCCTTAGCAACCGATACACCACCTCCTTTGGTTGCCGCGATCTTGTGGAGCGCGACACCCGGCCACTAGGGCACTTGTCCTGCAAGCAATCGAAGAACTAGCAAGAACAAGTAGAACAAGTACTGAAAATTACGAGATGTAATTGAAGGTCTCAAACCGAATCTCAATTATGGAGGGGTTCCGAAAACAAGTGGACGGGCGGCTGGATCAACACGCGCGTCTACAAGGAATTAGCAAAAGCTAAACTTGCATCTAACAAAACCCGAGTGTTCTTGACGGTGGCTAAAGGTTATAAAGAAGTGGGAGAACGACCACAAGGGTGCTGGGGTCGTATTCCAACCCTAGGACTCATCCGTCTTGGACTCTACTTGATACACGGCCCGTTGGGCCAAATTAGGGTGACGCAGCACCGTAGCTGAAAAGGACTCTGTAGTAAATCTAGAATTGCGGTTGATTCCGAATAGATATTGAGGTGATTCTGGACCCGTTGGAAAGTAGATTTGATAAGCTTTCCAGAAAGTACTTGACCGACCAAAACGGAGTCCGGATGAAGTCGTGGCGGCTGTTACAAGTCGTGTCTGTCCTGCAGTCCGAATCCAGCCTGCGCGATGCCTCTTCCCTTTTGATCCAATCCATGGTTTCTGAGTAAAACAAGAGTGCACGTGTCTCTATTCTCTAAATATGATGAACCTGAGCTTAAGAGTGAACTTACTTGATGGGTAAGCCGACGAGCACGAGCGCGAGTAATAGGTCCAAGAGGTGTTGTTGAAGTAGATACTGGTGTAGGTGTGGATGTATCGTTAGTGGCGATGTCCTCATCATTCACTTCCCATACAAATCGCCTTACGGGACGTCCGTACGTCGAAGCCACCATACGTGCAGCATATTTTACTCCCAATATGATCAACGAATAGTTGGTATATTTGCAGCACCTCAGGTAAGCCACTGCTTCAGGGCAGCGTTCAGTTTGCGTCACCGACGTGAGGGTCAAGCTCTCTCAGCTGACTCAGGATCCTTACCTTCTTACCTTAGTATTGACTGTATCGTTACAAAAATTAAAGGTTGGTTGTACACAAAAATAAGTTTTGACAGAAAGTAATGTGCTGGAAGTCAGTTATATATAATATAGTTAAAATAGCCACCTAGTTACTTCCCATCGTACCCTAGGGCTTTACGAATTAGGCGTCATCATTAACGAACCAACGTATTTTTCAAACGTGATTTTTGCGGTCAAGTTTTATGAAAATATTTGTTTAAGGCTTGTTGTACTCTCTTGTGTATGCATTTCAGTTCTGATAGTAGTTGTGGCAGAACTGTCTAAATTAATCCGGCTTATGTGCGCTAACCATCTCCATAAAGTAATCCGGGCTAATACGCACTTAAAATGGAGTAACCAGACAGTCTATCGGGTAACATCCCGATGCAACCACTGGATTTCTGATCGAAAAATGCATACATACAATCCACATGAAGGTTAGCATAGAGATTACAACAATCCACAAATTTTACATTACAGAGTTCAACATTAATTATTATTACAGTTCAAGTTCAAATTGATAAATCCAACATTAATTATTATTATAGTTCAAGTTCAAATTCATAAATCAGAACTTTCAGAGTTCAACAATGCAGCAGAAAATAAGTGGAAGTCCTAACGACGATATAAGATATCATGATAAATCCCATACATGACATCACTTAGTGCGATCATCGTTGGCCGGGACACATCCATTCTACCGACCAATCAAGAGGAAGAGTAAACGGCCAAGTCAAACTAGCAACCATATCCTCAAAGGTCTCACATGAAAATAAAGCCATAAGCATGGCTGAGTATACTAATACTCAGCGAGGCTTACCCGACTAGTAGGATATACTTAGCCGACCCCTAGACATGCAAGGCTTTTGGCTTGAGGTGTTTGTTTTGCCAAAAAAAACTAAGAGTGAGTCCTCGCTTTCATGTTTTATGTGACACTCAGGTAATTAGTATTGTCACACCCTAAAGTTAAGTGTGATGTTATGTGCAATAGGTGGTAAAAGTGTGTTTAAAAATTTAAATGCTAAGGGAAAAGGGTTATTTATATAATTATATTTTAATAAAGGTCATTTAGTGCTAAATGGGTAAGCATGAAGGGTAGAATTCAAATGTATGGGGGTTATTTTGCAAAAGTCAAAACTTGTGTTTAAATCGCAAAAGTAGGTGAAACTACCCATTGGATATATATGTAGTGTAGTTTTAAAATAGGATTTATGCAAAGTTTGGAAATCTTGTTAAGTTTCAAATTAATTGCAAATACTTAGCTCTTCTGCAAATGAGCCTTAAAGCAAAGTTGTAGATCTTGAAAAACCATACACTTTTGCTTTTGGGCCCATCTTCATTTGAGCACTGGTTTAAAAGTTACTTATGCATTACAGTGGAGTCCCTGTCTTTTCTGGATTTTACAACCAGGTCCCTTTACGTCTACCTCTCTCTCCCTCTCCTCTGTTATCCTCTGCCGCGCGCCGCCGCCGCTGTCCCGGCCATGTGCGCCACCGCTGCCGTCCTTGCGCTGCTCTGTGCCGTCCACATGCCCTTCTCCGCTCCACCGCCGCCCTCCCCGCCCTTGCGCGGGTCACCCCCAGCCCTCGCCACGTCGCCCGCCGTCTGCCCGAACTGCGCCTCACCACCGCTCGCCGTCGCCGCATCTTCCGTGCCACCTCCTGCCTTCCGACGATTCCACGTGTCATTACCCCCCTTGCCGCCGCCCTCCCAACCCCGTGCTGGCTCGCCCTTGCGTCCTCCATGTCGCATTTCTTCTGCCTGAGCGCCGCCGCGATCGCCACGCGCGCCGCCGAGACGCCAGCTCCTGCTTGCGCACGGGCACATCCTCTTCTGGACCCCGAGCGTCTTCTCTAGCTCTTCTGGCACACGCTCTGGCATTTGCACACTTCTTTTCCATCCAATTCTCCCTGCTCCGTACGCCACTGCTCACCGGACCTCCTCCGCGACCCCGGCTCACCGTCGTCAGCCTCCACCCCTGCTCCCCATCCTCGATCCGAACCACGAACAGCACCCCCACGATCCACCGCAGCTCACCGAGTGTTCCAATCCCAGTTTCCTCCACCAGAACCGCCGGACCGCAACGCCGGCGAGCCCTCTTCCTCCGCCGCTGCTACTACTTTTGTTGGAAACTAGATTTCAAACTCTACTACTTTTATTAATGAAGTTTGGTTTGAAATTAAATATTTTTGAATCTATTTTAAACTTAAGATAAAAGGATATAATATGCATAACTTCTACATATTAGCTTAATTTCTTGTGATTCTTGATATGTAGCTTCTATAGGTCATGGGTGAGCTTGTGTAAAAGTTTCAAACTTAGCACTGTTTTGTAGTTTGAATTCTTTTGAATTTGTGCAAACCAAATTTAAAGGAATTTAAATTGGATTAGGCTTGTTTCTAAGACTTATGTGTTTAAATCTTTTTATCATAATTTAACATGTTAATAATTAGTTCATAATTAGATTTTCAAGACTTTATAATTCTATTTACCTAAGATTTGAATTTAAACTTGAAATTTGAATTCAAATTGAAATGTTTTAGTTTCTGTTTTCAGCAAATCCAGTACTATAATCATAACTTAAATGTAAATGATAATTCAAGACTAAACCCCCTTGTTTCATGAGTTCATGTGTGATTAACTATTGGATTGCAACTTTATTGTGAAATAAAATCTTAAACTCAAATACCATCTCACTTAAATTATTGCATATCATGTAGAATCAACGACGCTCGACGATGGAGACTAAGAGTTGTTCTTGGGACAAGACCAAGGGTTTTCTGATGACCCGATAAACGTCACCGAGGATCTAACTGAAGCCCCGAACCAAAGTTCGGAAGTCTCTGACACTTCTGCCCCCAACCCCACTCAAGAAGGCAAGCCCTGATGCATACCCCAGTATTTCAATTTATTATAATTTTAGTATTATATTATATATCTTGCATTACGTCTAGGAGTTGAAATGAAACCCTAGTTGCATAAAATCATAGGGATCCAATGTATTGTACCCGAGTTCTTATCGCGTAGACGCTCTGCTTAATAGGACCGGTAAAAGATGAGTGATTTCCTATCACTCGCGCGACATAGGAGTTGCGTGTTTACTATTCTACAATCACTATAAGGATGATGGACAGGGTCATGTACGGTATCATGACCTGGAGATTTACCCTGTCTGTTTTGATAAAAGTTGTTAAGGTCGCAGTGTGTGGTAGTGGTGGCTAAGTGTTTGAAAGTACTAGCCACATGCCGCAAAATATGGTAAAGCGGCAAGCCTAGTAACCGATCAGCCCGGCAAGTGGACATACCTCCCACCACTCGTAATTTGGTTTTTCTCACGCACTAACGTGCGGGAGTACGTTCCGCACAGCGGACAGGAGTACGGTCATGTAGTCGCGCTACAGAAGTATGTCCTGCACAATTGGTGTGCGTACGGTCCTAAAGTCGCTTGTGGTGGCCCTATTCCACGACCCGGAATGAAAGGCAAACGGTTGCTTCGGAACGACCTGTTGGTGTTCCAAGCGTGTGAGTTAGGTTTACCCTTGCAAGGTTGAAACTCGATTCAGAATCGTCCGTCTCTCGCGGAAGTTGAGACTGCTTAATCCTTCTACCACATAGAGTAAGAAGTGTAACTATTGATGGAATAATCTTGATGAATGATAATCTCTACCTTGCTTGATTAGTGTAGGTGCTTACCTAGAATGGATAATCAACTAGAATCTTGAAAGCTAAAATTTGAAAGTAGATCATACTCTTTGTTGCTTTTCAGCTGAAAATAAACCTAGAACTTTTACAATGCCTTCATAAGTCTAATTACCTGGCTAAGTATACCATGAAGCGGGTAAGTCTTACTGAGTATCAGCATACTCAGTCTTGCTAGTAAACTTTTCAGGTATGACCTTCGAGAACCCCACGAATAACCCTGCATGGCCAACTTCGGTTCCTTTTGGCTGGTCCGTGGAGTGGGATCCGTCCCCGGCTGGCAGTGACCCTCCGGAGTGACACCAGGCATTGGGCTGAGCATGGTGTCAGCCTTCGCGACGTGTTTAGTCGCGTGTTTATTTTCCTTCCGCTGTGAACATGGACAAGCTGTTTAGCTTGTCATTTTAAACACTATTTGTATAAGCTACATTAAGTTTGAAAAAGCCTTGTAATAATATTTGCGTTTCTGTAACTTAAAAAGTTGATGAGCTGTGCTGTGATTGTAAACTCGCCTTCGTGCTAGGTAAACCTGCTTCGATCCTGTTGAACCGTGGTTGTATCGGGCGGAGACCCGACAGACCAATGGATTGTTCCGTTTGAAGTGCGTTGAGTTAGTATCAGCTGAACAGCGATGACTAGCGCACTTGAGCCGGAATAATACAGCCGGTTCTGCCACAGCTGGTATCAGAGCTGTAGGTTTACTTTTACAATTGCAGTAGCTCTTAAAAAGTGTTTTCAGGATAAAATTGGCCAACAAATGAATTTACAATGTGCGTTGGATTCGTTAAGGTTGGTGCTAGAACGCAAAGCCCTAGGGAATTATACGGGAAATATCAGGTGGCTGTTAGAATATGTATGTAGGTATATATAGTTCTAACTTGCAGCACTATTTTTAGTCAGAACTTAAATTCATGTACAACTCAACCTTACTTTTTGTAACGACCCCTATGCTTGTGAGGTAAGAAGGTAAGGATCCTCAGCTAACTGGGAAGTTAGCCTTCCCGTCGGTAATGCGAACCGAACGCTGTTTCTCAAGCAGTGGCCTACTTGAGATGCTGCCAATATATCAACTTAGGTTGATTATATTGGGAGTATATGGTTCGGCGCAGGGTATGGCGATCGCTGTTCATACCCCCCGCATTTTGCGGTACCCCCGTGAATACGTTGTTTAACGACGTATGTTAACGTTGTCTGTATGACGGTAATTGTACAGATGCTGTTTCTATAGTAAACAGTACTGTTTGGGGACGCTCTCATGTCATGCTACCATGAAAGGTTCATGATATGTATATGTGGTCTTCTGCAGGTACACTAACCACGATTAAGAGGTTAGGATGAATAGGATTTATCGACTAGTTATTAGGGAGTGTCGTATGTGTTTTGCCACCGAAATTAACTGCGTAACTCCGAAGATATTCAGCAGTTGTTTTTGGTTGTGAGGACGAATAGCACGTGCATGCATAATCCATCATCGAACAAATGAATGCAATGTATGTTTAATTCTGTTAAGGACGAATAGTGTGTTGTTTGTCTCTAGAATGGGTTAATAGGATTTTTGTGGTAGTTCTAAGTTGAGTATCTTAAGTACCTATCTGATTTCCAGTCTTTGCTGTTATCAGAATTGATTATCTCATTCCATTTATCTTGTGATTTCTCAGCAAGGTAAATAAGTCTCACCATTTGTATTCTTGTTGCAGATGGCAGCCCCTTCCAACGTCTTTTGGGATCCTGTAGGGCATCGTCACACAAATGCCTTGCACTGGGAGGGTTTCCCTCGTTTTCTCTGGGAGTCACTGCGTTCGCTCCTTTATACCGAGCCTCCACAGTATGATGCAGTAGAATATCAGGAGGAGGGTGTTCGCCGATGTCGAGTCAGGATGACCATTCCCCAACATCCCTTTCGCTCCCAATGGCAGCCTATTGAAGTTGACGTAGTAGGTCATCGTATAGTCGATACGATTGAGGGAGCAGCTTTGGAAGCCATCTATCTGTTCTGCAACCAGCATCCAAGGGAAGTTGCAGGACAACCTATCGGGCTATTTTCTACCACAGATCCCAACGATCCTGAGTGGAATCTCAGGGTAGTCCCTGAAGGTCACAGGTTGGAAGGTTCAACAGAAGAAGCGCTTCAGGGTACTATGTGGTTCATGAATGTGCAACATTATTATCAACTTCTGTTACGTCGTGATATGGGTCAATTGATCAGTATCGCGCAAGGTCACTTTAGGAATGCTGACCGACAAGTCACCCAAATATAGCAGCTTCAAGCTTCGGTGACAGAGAAGGAAGAAATCATCACTGCACGTGAAGAGACCATTCATCACCGAGAAGACCAGATCAATGAGAGTAATGCTATAATCACCCAACGCAACACGACCATTGAGTTTCTCCAAGAACAGATCCACGACCTCATTCTCAAGGTTGATGATGCCCAAGCCCAGATCAATGAACTCCAACAGCAGCCAGCACCTCCTGTTGTACCAGCTCCTGAAGAGGAAGAAGATCTTGAAGAAATCGAAGGAGTCTCCAAGAATCGGAGATCCTATTATCAGTCCCCAGCAATCTTCTTCAGGCAGTCAGTCATCAGTCGGCAATTTTGATGACTTTTAGTTTAATTTGAGTTGTTGACATCCTAGTTATAGTTAGTGTAGAAAAATGTGATATAGGTAGTGTGTAGTGTACCTAGATCTAGAGCCACTTGTTGTGTTATATGTGGCATGTTTACTTAGGCAATGGCTTGTAGTAGTTAAAGTACTCTGATGTAAGATGTAAGGACCATCAATGTTTGAGTAGTAGTCTAAACCTTGTGCTTTATTATCTTGCTCAATATCCTTGTATCTAAAATGAGTGGATTGAATGGAGTTTATGAATGACATTTTGGCAACTGAATATCATCTGAAATTGGAATAAGGATATGATTGATAATGGATATCTCCTTTGTTTCAGATGGTTGGAGCTACTCGCGGATCCCCGGAAGGATTTCGGGCAGATCAGGCCAGCGGTTCTCAGCAACCACCACCGCCACCTCCAAATCTGGCCGAGGTCATGGCCTGATAAACAGAACTCCTCAACCAGCTTGTGCAGGCTCAGATGGGCCACTTCCATTAGCAATCCCGAGGCCGAGATGAACCCTTATCGGCCAGTTATCAAGACTTCCTCAGTACCCAGCCTCCACTATTCCATAAGGCAGACGAGCCTCGACGTTGACGCTTGGCTCCATACCATCGAGTCCAAGTTCGCCTTATTGCCTGCCCCATGTTCGGATGTGAATAAGGCGCTTTTTGCAGCCCAGCAACTCCGAGGCACAGCTCGCTTATGGTGGGATCATTTTCACGCCATGTAGCCTGCCGATCATGTCGTCACCTGGGACGAGTTTCGGACTGCGTTTCGAGGGCACCACATACCTGAAGGACTCATTGAGCGAAAGCTCAATGACTTTCTAAACCTGACTCAGGGAACCCGCACCGTCATGCAATACGCACAAGTTTTCAACCACTTGTGCCAATATGCAGGATACCATGCGGACAGTGATGCCCACAAACGAGATCGTTTTCACCGAGGACTGAACACCAAACTTAAAGAACGACTGAATTTGGTAAGGGCCGATAATTTTAATGAGCTGGTCAACATGGTCATCACTCAGGAAGACTGCATCTCAGCCCACAGAGCAGAAAAGAAAAGGAAGACACCCACAGGGCCCTCAGCTACACAACCGTCAAGGTATCGGTTGGTCCCGAGCACTGCTCCTCGAGCCCCGCCCTGAAGTAACTTGCCTGGCAGATGGGTAGCCAGACCACCCCAGCAGGCACGATTCAATTGACCCCCAACACCACCAGTTCAGCAGCAACAACAATAGGGTCTACGGCCGAGCTTTCCACCAGCCAATCAAGGAAACAGCAACTATCGTTGTTTCAACTGTGGAAGCCCGTCCCATTTCATCAAGGATTGCCCTCAACCTAGGAAATCTTTCCAAGGGCAAACATCCAATCCAACCAGCAAGGGCAAGAGGCAAATGGTCCAGGTCCGCCAGGGAAGGGTGAACCTCACCACTCTCTCCGAACTCCCTGAGGGGACACCAATAATGATGCGTACTTTTTCTATCTACCATCACCCAGTAATTGTTCTTTTTGACTTTGGTGCCACCCATAGCTTTGTCAGTACAAAGTATGGGACTAAAATAGGCTTGGATATCTATCCTACTAATGGAGATTATAAGATAACAACTCCTGGTGGAAAAATCTTATCAAATCAAATCTGTAGGAAGGTACCACTTCAGCTGGGTAGTCAATTGATAAAAACGGACTTGCTTCTACTAGACCTAGAAGGAATGGATGTCTTCTTAGGTATGAATTGGGTGACCCAGCACCATGTGTCATTAGATATCTCTTCCCGAACTGTGGAGATAGATTCACCTGAGCACGAACCTACCATTCTCTATCTTCCACAACAGAAGTACCTTAACTCTTGCACCTATGCTACCACCGGGATCAAGTTAAGGGATATCCCTATTGTCTGTGAATACCCAAACGTCTTTCCAGACGATTTGCCTGGAATGCCCCTAGACAGAGATATCGAGTTTATCATAGAACTCCAACCTGGTACAGCCCCTATCTCTAAAAGATCTTATCGTATGCCTCCTAATGAGTTAGCCGAGTTAAAAATCCAACTCCAAGACCTCCTTGACAAGGGTTTCATTCGTCCGAGTGCATCACCATGGGATTGTCCAGCCTTATTTGTGAAAAAGAAAGATAATAGCTTAAGGCTATGTGTAGATTATCATCCTCTCAAGGCGGTGACTATCAAAAATAAGTATCCCCTACCCCGCATTGATATTCTTTTCGATCAGCTAGCCGGAGCCAAAGTATTCTCTAAGATTGATCTTTGTTCCGGCTATCATCAAATTAAGATCCGGCCTAGTGACATTCCAAAAACGGCCTTCTCTACTCGATATGGTCTGTATGAATACCTGGTCATGTCATTTGGTCTTACTAATGCTCCAGCATATTTCATGTATCTCATGAATTCTGTCTTCATGCAAGAACTCGACAAATTTGTTGTGATCTTCATTGATGACATCCTGATCTATTCCAAAAATCCAGAAGATCATGCCAAACATCTTCATGTCATTCTTCAGCGATTAAGAGACCACCATTTATACGCCAAATTCTCCAAGTGCGAGTTTTGGCTAGATACTGTGAAATTTCTGGGCCATACCATTTCTAGTGACGGTATATCCGTCGATCCCAGTAAAGTACAAGAAGTGATGGATTGGAAACCTCCTACATCGGTCCATCAGATCCGTAGCTTTCTTGGTCTAGCTGGCTATTATGGGTGTTTTATTCCTGACTTCTCCAGAATAGCCAAACCTATGACCGAACTACTAAAGAAAGGTGTCAAATTCTCTTGGGATCAAAAATGCGAAGATGCATTTCATACTCTCCGAGATCATCTTACAACTGCTCTAGTCTTAGCTCAACCCGATGTGTCAAAACCTTTTGACATCTATTGTGATGCATCAGGAACCGGACTTGGTTGTGTACTTATGCAGGACAACCGAGTAATTGCATATGCATCACGAGCACTCAGGGTTCATGAACAGAACTACCCTACCCATGATCTCGAACTCGCAGCTGTCATTCATGCCTTGAAGATCTGGAGACATCATTTGATGGGTATGAAATGTCACATTTATACTGACCACAAAAGCCTCAAGTACATCTTTACACAGGCAGACCTAAATATGAGGCAAAGACGCTGGCTAGAGCTTATCAAAGACTATAATTTAGAAGTACATTATCATCCAGGTAAGGCTAATGTTGTTGCGGATGCACTCAGTCGCAAGGCACATTGCTCTTGCTTGTTTGTAGAAGCTTTCAACGAGACTCTTTGTTGGGAAATGAGAAAGTTTAATCTAGAAATCATGCCCCAAGGTAACTTAAACCATCTCTCGGTTGAAGCCACACTTAAGGATAGCATTGTTCTAGCTCAACAGCGCAATAAAGGAGTCAGAATCATTAAACAGAAGATAGCACAAGGAGAAGGAAAGTATAAGTGCTTCCGAGTAGATTCAGAAGGAGTTTTATGGTTCAACGAACGTATCGCTGTACCTAAGGACCGTAAACTCCATAAACAGATATTGGATGAAGCCCACCTGCCAAATTCTCTATGCACCCTAGCAGTACGAAGATGTACCAGGATTTGAAATAAAACTTTTGGTGGACTCGTATGAGACGAGAAATTGCCAAGTATGTCTCAGAATGTGATATCTATGACACCTTAGGTGTCAAATAGGACAGACCAATAAAAAAATGTTTGGTGAGAGTTAAATTGTGTGAAAATCTAGCCAAATTATGAAAGTAAGGGTAATTGTGTAAATTTATGAAAATACAAGTCCTTTTATGTAAATTAGTTGAAGTATAAAAGTAATATCCAAAAATTACCAAGGGTCAAAGTGAAAAAGGTGAAAGTAATCATTACCAGCCTTAAATGCTTGCAGATAAGCCCAAAAGTTCATAAGATTTGCTTTATGTAAAGTTTGATTTGAGTGCAAAATAGTAAAATAACATAGTGTGCTTTAGGTTTCTGAACTTGAGCCCTAAAGCAAAGTTATAGGTTTTGAAAAGTTCTACAACTTCTATTTTGACCATTTCCTCATTAGAGCTTTGGATCAATGGGAAATTTCTGTTTACAGTGTAGTCCCTGAAGTTTTTGTAATTTCCAACGAAGTCCCTCGGACCTCCTCCTCTCTTCTTCCTCCTCTGGCACCTCCTCTGCTTCGCCCGCTGCTCCTCTGCCGCTGGTGTCAGCGCCACTTCCCCAGCCGTGTGCTGCGCCTCGGCTGCTCCCCGGCGCCACCTCCAGCTCCTAGCTGCTCCACGCGTCGACCCCAACCCCAGCGCCGCTCTAGCTCCCCCTCCCTGGCCCTCTCGTGCGCGTGCCACGCCGTCCCGCAGCTCTGCCGCCGCCATCTCGCCGTCACCGTGGCATTGCCCGTGCACGCTCCCTCACCCTCTCTTTTCTAGTTCAAGAGCAGCACTAGTTCCCTAGCTTCCCATTCCATTCTTGTTCCTGCTCTCTTCTTGCCCAGGACCCCGAACACCACCGCCGCTATCTCCTCCAACTCCGGCGCCCTCCTGCTTGCCGTGGGCAGCCCACTCCAACTCTCCCCGCACCACCACAACCCCCTAGGAAGTTTCCCCGTACTCTACTAACGCTCACCAGCCACTCCCCGTGGCCGGACCTCCACCGGAGCTACCTCGCCGCCGTTCTCCCCTTCGCCGGTAAGCTTCTGCCGCCGTCGAGCTCTTGTCTCCGCCCCTCCTCCGCCCAATTCGACTACTCCAATAGCTTCCCCTCATTCTCTTGCAGCTGTTGAGCCCAAGTTTCGCACTCCTCCTTGCCGGGAACCCCCTCGCCGACGAGCGCCCCTCCGCCGCCGCCTCGGCCACCGTGGGAAAGCTCCTTCCGGTCATCCCCTCCCCTTCCCAAGACCTCCGGCAGGTGCGCCTTGACCTCCTGGTGCTCGCTGACCACTCCTCCTCCAACCCCTCGCCGTCCCCTCGCCGGAATTTGGCCGGCGACCTCCCTACCCTTCTTCCCCGACGAGCCAAGTGCATCCCTGTAAAGATTGCAAAAGTGTTAAGGGTGTCCCTGTAAAATTCCAGAGCCCCCCAATTCAAAAGCTGTGAACTTCAAAAATTCACAGAAAATTGTAGAAAATTCAGAAAAATGCCAAACCAGTTTTGTTGGAATCTTTGAGTTAAATTCGACTACTTTTGTATAGTACACTTGAGCTATATATGTATATTTTCTGTTGTAGATTAAATACTAGAAAATGGGTGTTTTATTTGTATCTCATGTTATAGGCAGGTGTTATAGCTGAATTTGGAACTTAGATCGTATGTGCCATGTATAGCTCTGTGTAAAAATCTCGAGTTCTTTACTGCTCATTTGCTTAGAAATTCGAGTACTTTTATTATATGTTAATAATAGTTACCTGATTTAATTCCAAATGCATTCTTTCATATTTATGGCTGAAAAATTTATCTTAGCCTTGTTGCAACAAGAATGATCCAAGATAATAGTTTGAGAGTCAGAAACCTAATGTAACCTCAGCCATGAATTTAAATTTAGATTCCAAGAAAAATTCATGAACCATAGCTCTAGTCCATGAAAAATTATGAAAATAATTTGAAGCTATATTCTTGAGTAGTGTAGCATACCCACAAAATCTCAACCCATGATCAGATGTAGGACCCCTAAAATAAATAAAACTTGATTAGTAGATCCATATTAAATAATAACTTAGGGTTATTAGAGATAATTAACTAGTCAAATGAATAAAACTTATTAAGTGTGATTAATGAGATTATCTAAAATAATCAACCATGCTGCTTAAGGTAGTTAGCTAAATGTTTGGGGGTAGATGACCCTGTTGTTTAATGTAGCTAAGTAGTTTATTTAATGCCTGATAAATGACTACCAGTAAGGGAATTTGTGTTGTTTGTTAGCATATAATGTTATGTTCCTTGGATTGCAACTTTATCGTGAAGTAGAATATCGATTTATGCATTTCCTAAACTGCATCATTTTGATCACATATAGACTCGACGTTTCTCACCGACGGTGACTATCAGATCCTCCCAGAGCCTGAAGTGGAAGTCTCTAAAGACGCCGGGAACATCGTTGAGGAATTAACTGAAGCCCCGAACCCGAGTTCGGAAGGATTTATTAATATCTCTGACCCCAGCCCCGCCAGTGAAGGCAAGCCTCGGACATAAACCCATTACATTATTTACACTGCTATCTACATTTACATATATACTTGTGCATTAAGTCCTTAGGAATTGTCTGGAAACCCTAGATGCATGTTTCTAGGAACCAGTGTACTGTATACTAGAAACTGAGTCCGACTAGTGCTATGCTAATAGGACCGGTAGAAGTCGAGTGATTTCCGGTCACTCGTGCGATATAGGAATTGATTGTTTACAATTCTGCAATCACTGTAAGGATGACGGACGAGATTATGTGTAGTTTCATGGAAAGAAATGATACCCCGTCTGTGTTGATGAAATTGGTTAAGGTCGCAGTGTGTGGTAGTGGCAGTTAAGCGTTTGAAAGTACTAGCCACATGCCGCGAAATATGGTAAGCGGTAAGCCTAGTAACCAATCGGCACAGCAAGTGGACTCGTCCCCCACCACTCGACTTTTATTTTATGTTTACATGCACTGATTGTGGGAGTATGTTCTGCAGAGCAGATGGGAATACAGTCATGTAGTCACGCTACAGACGTATGTCCTGAACATTGGATGTGCGTATGGTCCAGCAATCGCTTGTGGTGGCTTTGTTCCACGACCCGGAATGAAAGGCAAACGGTTGCTTCGGAACTATCGTTGGATGTTCCAAGCGTGTGAGTTAGGTTTACCTTGCAAAGGTTAAAATTCGATTCAGAATCGTCCGTTTCTTACGAAGATTGAGACTGCTTAACTCTTTTGCCACATAGAGTAACAAGAGCAATCTTATGATGAGTAATATTGATGTATGCTTTAATGAGACTCTACCTTGCTTGAGTAGTTATAGGTGCTTACATAGAATGGTTAAAGGAACTAGAAACTGAAAGCTAAAATATGAAGTTAAGGACCGACTCTTTGTTGCTTTTCAGCAAAAGCTAAACCCAGAACCTTTGCAAAGCCTGCATGGTCTAATTATGGGCTAAGTATACCCAATACCGGGTAAGACTTGCTGAGTATTAGAGTACTCAGTATTGCAGTATGAATCTATTTCAGGTCCTACCCCTGAAGACCCTACTCTTCCGATGCCTGTGGCAGAACCAACCTGAATTATACCGGCTCAAGTACGCGAGTCCACTTCCGAGGGCTCCAACGTGCTTCAAACGGTATAATCCCTTGGCCTGTCGGGTAACGTCCCGATAAACCACCGATACACAGGATCAAATAAGATTACCTCACACGAAGGTGAGTCCAGAGATACAGTCACCATCACATTTTACATCACAAGGAAAATTACTTTACAAGAGTTTCTAAAAGCAATACGAAGTTCCAAATTTAGAAAAGTTATTACAAACTGTTAGAGTTATGGTTTTTAGCAGCGGAAAACATACGCGATGATTTACGACACGTCATCAAGATGAATGTCATGCTAAGCCCGGGCACGACATCACTCGGAGTCATCAGTGTTGATTGGGGATGGATTCCATTCCACGGACCAACCATCTGGAAGAGCACAGGGCCAACACAGGGGAAGAGTAGGATCTTCAAAGGCTTTACCTGAAAAACATAAAACTAGCAAGGCTGAGTATACTAATACTCAGCAAGGCTTACCCGTTTCACGGAATACTTAGCCATGTAACTAGACTTATGAAGGCTTATAAAGGTTCTGGGTTTAGTTTCAGCTGAAAAGCAACAAAAGTAGATCCTTATTTTCAACTTTTAGCTTTCAGGTTCTAGTTGATTAACCATTCTAGATAAGCACCTATATCTACTCAAGCAAGGTAGAGCTCTTTATATCAACCATCAGCATTACTCATCATATAGTTGCTCTTGTTACTCTGTGTGATAAAGGGATCAAGCAGTCTCAATCTTCGTGAGAAGCGGACGATTCTGAATCGAATTTAACCTTGCAAGGTAAACCTAACTCACACGCTTGGAACATCCAACGATGATTCCGAAGCAACCGTTTGCCTTTCATTCCGACTCGTGGACAGGTCCACCACAAGCGACTGCAGGACCATACGCACTTCCAAAGTGCAGGACATACGTCTGTAGCGCGACTACAAAACCCGTATTCCTGGTTGCCCTTGCAACACGTATTCCCACACGTCGAACTAAGTAACCAGAAGAAGCAAGACGAGTGGTGGGAGGTATGTCCACTCCTCGGGCCGATTGGCTACTAGGCTTACCGCTTACCCAAAACTCACGGCATGTGGTTAGTACTTTCAAACGCTTAACCCCGATCGGCGCACACCGCGACCTTAACCAATTTATCAACACAGATGGGGTATCATTCCTTTCCATGATACTGCACATAACCCTGTCCGTCATCCTTATAGTGATAACAGGAATGTAAACATTACAACTCCTATATCGCGCGAGTGACAGGAAATCACCCGACTTCTACCGGTCCTATTAGCATAGCAACTAGTCGGACTCAAGTTCTAGTGTTCAGTACATCGGTTCCTGGAATTATGCAACTAGGGTTCCATGCAATTCCTAAGAACTTAATGCATAGAGATATATATAAATAGTATAAGTTGCAGTGTAGATAAAGTAGGGGTTATGTCTGGGGCTTGCCTTTACTGGTGGAGCTGAAGTCAGAGATATTAGTATTATTAGCTTCCGAACTTTGGTTCGGGGCTTCAGATAATCCCTTGGTGACGTTCATTTGGTCTTCAGAAACATCCTCTGCAGACTCCTAGGAGACCTCGTAGGTACTGTCTGCGGAAGTAGTCGTATCTATATGCAATGCAACATTACATTCAAATTGTGCACATAAAACTATCTTACTTCACAATAAAGTTGCAATCCAGCACTCATATAACACACTATTCACATCACAACCAAAAAGATCTGAAACTAAACTTAGATAGAGCTTTAGGTGGATAACTAATTAGAATCGGCTACTTGTTGGAGATTACAACAGAGCCGATTGGAACAACAGGGGTTTAGCTGATTGATGAGTGCATCGGGTTCCTAGATGATCGATGAAAGCATCGATCACTTTCAGAAGAGGGGTGATTCCTAAAGCAGTTGTGTCTTAATTGAGATGTGCTTAAGTGTTATTCTAGGTAACTAAGTGTGGTTGCATCGGCTCGATTACGTCAGCCCGAAAATTGAGTGACGTATAGCCGATTGGAGTGTGGTTGAGGGTAGGTGACCGATAGGTATACAGCCAATCTCTTAGTCCAGAAATCGGCCGATAGAAGTGTGTGGATAAGGATAGGAAGACTAAGGATTGATCGACCACATTTGATTGATATGGAAAACAACTAGAATCGGCTTGGGTTGGCCGATAGCAAGAACTCTAAGATCGTGTGTGCATCTTTGATGCATCGAGTATGTGCAGCCAATGTAGGACAGAACAAAAGAATTGTATCGGCAGTAGCCGATATCAGAAAGATAACAACCATATCAGCTAACCAGCCGAGGGTAGAAGCATATCAAAAGAAATGCATCGGCTGACAGCTGTTACACAGAAACATCATAGACTCAAAGGAAACGGATGCTTAGCGATGGGGCTGATAGCCGACGCTAAAGCATAGCTGCAGAGATGTATTAGCTAAGCAGCAGATACACATGAACTAACAAGTATCCTTATACGAAAAGGACCTTAAGGAAATGATAATCAAGACAAGGACAATGTCTTGAGGGCAGGGATACGAGCACTCGGGTAATAGGATTAACTAACTGACACACATCTCTATTTAAAACAGACATCCTATGATTACTTTTCAGCTAAATCACATGCATATAACACAAGGTACAAATAAAGCATTCATTCTCTAACATTTAACCTAGATCACAAATTAAAGACTTTCAACTCAAAATCACAACATAAACTTGTAGATTTTGACCTAAGGATTCAAACAAAACTGATTTTGCATATTTATGAACTTCTTACGAAATTCTATGAAATGTAGAAGTTCACGGATTTGAAATAAAGAAAGTTCTGGAAACCTTATAGAAAACACCCTAGAACTTTCTAAATCGAAGCAATTAAGTCCCTGGTCGGGGAAAACAGAGAACAGGAAGATAACGACGATATTCCGGCAAAGGGGTCGCCGGCATTAGGAAGATTTAGTGGATCAGGGCAAACCTTGGGGTAGCCTTGGTTGTGAAGAAAAATGAGTGAAAAGTGAATTCCCGCGGTGAACCAGATCGGCGATGAGAAGTGCTCGACGGTGACGAGGTTCCGTGGGTGACGAAGAAGCTTGCCAGGAAGGGTTGCCGTGGGTGGAAGATGGCCGAAGGAGTAGTCTCCGTGGTGATAGCGGTTGAGCGATCCACGAGGGGTAAGAACTGTTGGACGTCGCGGACCATGGGACGAGACGATGGAGCCGGATGGGTTCGCTATACCGACTTCTCCGCGAACCCCAGGGTTTTCCTGCTCACGGGTCAAGTTTCCACTGCTCATGCGCGTGTGTTGCTGAAACACGGCCGGCACACCAGCGTAGCTTCCAGCAGGACCGCCACGTTTGGTCGCATCTCCTGCGCGCTGCTCCCGTTTCGATCTCTGTATGGGTGGAGGGAGCTCGTCGTGTCTGGCTGCTCCGTGGCTCCTCCGAGCTCGTCACGCCCAGCCGTCGCCTTCGCTCCGCAGCTTCTCCTTCCGATTCGCCACGACACACTCACACCTCCGCCTTCGCGAGGACCGTGGTCTGCCTGTATTAGGGCTGTGCCTTCCGCTGCCTTCTCCTCGACGGCCTCCAACGTCCATTACGCGCGACCCCGCTGCTCCCGTACGGATCTGCCCGCAGCCGCCGTACTGTAGCTCCTCCCACACTGCGCGTGACCTCCCAGCACACCGTCGTCCTGCACGCCGTGCAACTGCTCCTCCTCTTCCTGCTGCTGGACACGCGCTCGCTTCGGCCTTGCCGCGTCACATCTGCACATGTCCGAGCCGCGCGCATCCTTGACCCGCTCCTATTTCGCAGGCTCGGCTTCACTTTTCCCGCGGCTAGCATTTCGTCGAACACCTTGGCTGCGTCCTTGATACGGTCACCGCGTTCCCGCATCCCGCGCAGAAGCTTTCCACTTTAACTCCTCCTGCGCGCCTGGTTGCTAGGCATCGCTTGGTCCCCCCACGCGCGGCGTTGCCTGCGTCACCTGAATCGCGCCGCTCCAGTGCCCGCTGTTGCGCCACGCTTGCTCCTGCTCAGCTCCCGCGTTCGCCCGGCGCCAGTGCCCGCACACACGCCGGCTCCTGCTCCAGCGCTGCCCACGTGCCGCAACTCCTCCCGTGCTCGCTCGCCTGCGCGCCACCGCTGCGAGCTCCTGCACTGCCAGCCGTTCCGCCCTGCGCCAGTGCCTGCTCGTGTCCACGCGCGAGCGCCCGCGCCACACCTAGGCCGCCCGCGCTCTGCTCCACCTGCACGCGCTGCGCCTGGGCCGCCCGCACTTGCGCCACTCCGGCTCCCCCGCTAGCGCCAGCGCCGAGCCGCGTCCACCTCCTGCGCGCCAGCGCGCTGCCTGCGCACGCCGAGCCTACTTCGCCCCAGCGCGCCTCCGCTAGCCCGCGCGCGCTGCTGCCCCACCCGCGCGCTCTACACCTGCGCGCCCGCGAGCCAGCTCCAGCGTCTGCTCACGCCCGCACCCGAGCCGCTGCAGCCTCGGGCTCGCCCACGCGCCGCGCGCTGCTCCCGCGCTGCCAGCGCCGCGCGCCTGGGGCCGCTCGCCCAGCGCCCGCGCGTGCCACCGATCTGGCGCCAGCGCCGCTCGCCCGCAGCCACGCGAGCCGCCTGGGCGCTCCTACGTGCTGCCACTCCAGTGCCCGAGCCTGCCCACTGCCTCTGGCCTCGCGCCTGCTGTTTGCTTGGGCCGGCGGAAGAGAGAGAAAGGGGAATGGGATAAGGATGGGAAACTAGAGGAAGGTGCCGCTGGTGGGAGAAAAAGGAAGGGGCGTCAGGGATAAGAGAACAGAGGAGAAGGGGAAAAGAGATTTCCCAAGGACTTATGCGCAATTTCAGAAAACTGCAGGGATCTTTATGTAAAGCATAAATTTCACATCAATCTAAAACCCTAATGAAGAAATGCCCAAAACGAAAGTTGGAGAGTTTTTTCAAACTCTACAACATTGCTTTAGGGCTCAAGTTCAAAAACTTAAAATTTGCATCTTTACACGTGAAATTTTGAACAAAGATTGGATTTGAATTTCTTTTGTCCTAAAAAGTTTAGCTTTATAAAATTCAGGACCTAAATGCAAGCATTTATGACATGTCATGATGACGGGATAGACTCGTCATAATGAGTGGATAGACATGTCATGATGACTTGCACCTTTTTCACTTTAGTCCTAAGTAAATTTGAAAGTTACTTTTGTAAATCAAAAACTTGCATAAAAGGACTTAAATACCCTTATTTTCACCACTTAACCCAAAATTTTTACACACTTCAACACATACATTTCAAATAAAATCTGTGGATAAATATATATTTTTACAAGATATAAAGTAAGAAAAACATATTTGCAAAACTACCCTTCACTTATTTTGAAGTTAACTCCTATCCAATTATATTTTGCAAAAACAACCCTAGGTTTTTCTGTAATTACAAAAATACCCTTTTTACTTGCACTTCAAATTTTCAAAAGCTTCACACAAACACACACAAGCTTTACGCTCACAAGTACATACTTCACACTAACAAATATATGTCTAGCATTACAAGTATATGAACTGTCACAGCCTTCCCCCCTAAAAAGAATCTCGTCCTGAGATTCGGACGAAAGACTCTTAAGGGAAGAGAGGCAAATCACCCATCAAAAGTGGCAAGAAAGCACTCAGACTGGAGAAGACTGTTGTTGATGGTAAAAGCCATCGGAGTATGTCGAAATGAGTATAGTGAAAGCATGGATAGATTGTACATGGATGAGTATGATAAGACAAGAGAGGGAAAAGGTGATCAAGTTCCCATAGAGCTAAGATCACAACATGAGGACGATAAATGTCGGTAACATTTATCACAAAACTTAGGGATAGCAAGTGAGAATAGTACGAGAGATTGATAAGTGATGTTTGAAACCAGCTGTCAAGCTAAGATCGGCGATAAGATTCACACATGACTCAACTCACTTGATTCACAAAAGACTTTCCCAACTCTGAGATAGCCTAGCAGATTATGTTGGCTCTTACAACACAAAGTCTAGGCAGACATTCAGATACAAGCAACATATTTTAGTACAATAACATGACGAGCAAGGCAATCAAATCCAAGATAACATGATGCATGCACATTCTACACGTCCTCACAAACAAAAATAACTGCCAAGTAATCTTGGTCTTACGTGGTTAGTTACGGTGGCATCATATAGATACGTCTCTCCCTGTAATATCTAGTCGATAATCCTAACCGTTCAGAACCTATCGAATCGTGGTTAACATTCCTGCAGAAAACACAAGATATATATATACGAACCTTTCATGCCAGCATGTCATGAAAGCGTCCCCAATCATTACTGTTCACTATAGAAACAGCATCTGTACAATTACCGCCGTACAGACAACATTAACATACGTTATCGAAACAATGTATTCACGGGAGTACCGCAACATGCGGGGGTATTGCTGTTCATACCCTGTACCTAACTATATACTCCCAATGTAGCCAACCGAAGTTGGTACATTGGCAGCATCTCAAGTAAGCCACTGCTTGAGAAACAGTGTTTGGTTCGCATCACCGACGGGAAGGCTAACTCCCCAGTTAGCTGAGGATCCTTACCTTCTTACCTCATCGTCGAAGGTGTCGTTACAGAATGTAAGGTTGAGTTGTGCATGAATTTAAGTTTTGACAGAAAAGTAATGCTCGTAGTTAGGGTTATATATATATGTATAGCCACCTCTATTTCCCTTATAAACATTACCCTAGGGCTTTACGTACTAAGCACAATCCTTAACGAATCCAACGCAGCTTTACCAAACATTTAGTTGGTCAAACTTTTATACAAAAAGCATTTTTAAGGTAAAATGTACCTCCAGGGTAACCTTATAGCCCTGATACCAGCTGTGGCAGAACAAACCTGAATTATACCGGCTCAAGTACGCGAGTCCACTTCCGAGGGCTCCAACGTGCTTCAAACGGTATAATCCCTTGGCCTGTCGGGTAACGTTCCGATAAACCACCGATACACAGGATCAAATAAGGTTACCTCACACGAAGGTGAGTCCAGAGATACAGTCACCATCACATTTTACATCACAAGGAAAATTACTTTACAAGAGTTTCTAAAAGCAATACGAAGTTTCAAATTTAGAAAAGTTATTACAAACTATTAGAGTTATGGTTTTTAGCAGTGGAAAACATACGCGATGATTTACGACACGTTGTCAAGATGAATGTCATGCTAAGCCCGGGCACGACATCACTCGGAATCATCAGTGTTGATCGGGGATGGATTCCATTCCACGGATCAACCATCTGGAAGAGCACAGGGCCAAGACAGGGGAAGAGTAGGATCTTCAAAGGCTTTACCTGAAAAACATAAAACTAGCAAGGCTGAGTATACTAATACTCAGCAAGGCTTACCCGTTTCACGGTATACTTAGCCATGTAACTAGACTTATGAAGGCTTATAAAGGTTCTGGGTTTAGTTTCAGCTGAAAAGCAACAAAAGTAGATCCTTATTTTCAACTTTTAGCTTTCAGATTCTAGTTGATTAACCATTCTAGATAAGCACCTATATCTACTCAAGCAAGGTAGAGCTCTTTATATCAACCATCAGCATTACTCATCATATAGTTGCTCTTGTTACTCTGTGTGATAAAGGGATCAAGCAGTCTCAATCTTCGTGAGAAGCGGACGATTCTGAATCGAATTTAACCTTGCAAGGTAAACCTAACTCACACGCTTGGAACATCCAACGATGATTCCGAAGCAACCGTTTGCCTTTCATTCCGACTCGTGGACAGGTCCACCACAAGCGACTGCAGGACCATACGCACTTCCAAAGTGCAGGACATACGTCTATAGCGCGACTACAAAACCCGTATTCCTGGTTGCCCTTGCAACACATATTCCCACATGTCGAACTAAGTAACTAGAAGAAGCAAGATGAATGTTGGGAGGTATGTCCACTCCTCGGGCCGATTGGCTACTAGGCTTACCGCTTACCCAAAACTCACGGCATGTGGTTAGTACTTTCAAACGCTTAACCCCGATCGGCGCATACTGCAACCTTAACCAATTTATCAACACAGACGGGGTATCATTCCTTTCCATGATACTGCACATAACCCCGTCCATCATCCTTATAGTGATAACAGGAATGTAAACATTACAACTCCTATATCGCGCGAGTGACAGGAAATCACCCGACTTCTACCGGTCCTATTAGCATAGCAGCTAGTCGGACTCAAGTTCTAGTGTTCAGTATCAGTTCCTGGAATTATGCAACTAGGGTTCCAAGCAATTCCTAAGAACTTAATGCATAGAGATATATATAAATAGTATAAGTTGCAGTGTAGATAATGTAGGGGTTATGTCCAGGGCTTGCCTTTACTGGTGGGGCTAAAGTCAAAGATATTAGTATTATTAGCTTCCGAACTTTGGTTCGGGGCTTCAGATAATCCCTTGGTGACGTTCATTTGGTCTTCAGAAACATCCTCTGCAGACTCCTGGGAGACCTCGTAGGTACTGTCTGTGGAAGTAGTCGTATCTATATGCAATGCAACATTACATTCAAATTGTGCACATAAAACTATCTTACTTCACAATAAAGTTGCAATCCAGCACTCATATAACACACTATTCACATCACAACCAAAAAGATCTGAAACTAAACTTAGATAGAGCTTTAGGTGGATAACTAACTAGAATCGGCTACTTGTTGGAGATTACAACAGAGCCGATTGGAACAACAGGGGTTTAGCTGATTGATGAGTGCATCGGGTTCCTAGATGATCGATGAAAGTATCGATCACTTCAGCAGAGGGGTGATTCCTAAAGCAGTTGTGTCTTAATTGAGATGTGCTTAAGTGTTATTCTAGGTAACTAAGTGTGGTTGCATCAGCTCGATTACGTCAGCACGACAATTGAGTGACGTATAGCCGATTGGAGTGTGGTTGAGGGTAGGTGACCGATAGGTATACATCCGATCTCTTAGTCGATAAATCGGCCGATAGAAGTGTGTGGATAAGGATAGGAAGACTAAGGATTGATCGACCACATTTGATCGATATGGAAAACAACTAGAATCGGCTTGGGTTGGCCGATAGCAAGAACTCTAAGATCGTGTGTGCATCTTCGATGCATCGAGTATGTGCAGCCAATGTAGGACAGAACAAAAGAATTGTATCAGCAGTAGCCGATATCAGAAAGATAACAACCATATCAGCTAACCAGCCGAGGGTAGAAGCATATCAAAAGAAATGCATCGGCTGACAGCTGTTACACAGAAACATCATAGACTCAAAGGAAACGGATGCTTAGCGACGGGGCTGATAGCCGACGCTGAAGCATAGCTGCAGAGATGTATTAGCTAAGCAGCAGATACACATGAGCTAACAAGGATCCTTATACGAAAAGGACCTTAAGAAAACGATAATCAAGACAAGGACAATGTCTTGAGGGCAGGGATACGAGCACTCGGGTAATAGGATTAACTAACTGACACACATCTCTATTTAAAACATACATCCTATGATTACTTTTCAGCTAAATCACATGCATATAACACAAGGTACAAATAAAGCATTCATTCTCTAACATTTAACCTAGATCACAAATTAAAGACTTTCAACTCAAAATCACAACATAAACTTGTAGATTTTGACCTAAGGATTCAAACAAAACTGATTTTGCATATTTATGAACTTCTTATGAAATTCTATGAAATGTAGAAGTTCACGGATTTGAAATAAAGAAAGTTCTGGAAACCTTACAGAAAACACCCTAGAACTTTCTAAATCAAAGCAATTAAGTCCCTGGTCGGGGAAAACAGAGAACAGGAAGATAACGACGATATTCCGGCAAAGGGGTCGCCGGCATTAGGAAGATTTAGTGGATCAGGGCAAACCTTGGGGTAGCCTTGGTTGTGAAGAAAAATGAGTGAAAAGTGAATTCCCGCGGTGAACCAGATCGGCGATGCGAAGTGCTCGACGGTGACGAGGTTCCGTGGGTGACGAAGAAGCTTGCCAGGAAGGGTTGCCGTGGGTGGAAGATGGCCGAAGGAGTAGTCTCCGTGGTGATTCGTGGTGATAGCGGTTGAGCGATCCACGAGGGGTAAGAACTGTTGGATGTCGTGGACCATGGGACGAGACGATGGAGCCGGATGGGTTCGCTATACCGACTTCTCCGTGAACCCCAGGGTTTTCCTGCTCACGGATCAAGTTTCCACTGCTCATGCGCGTGTGTTGCTGAAACACGGCCGGCACACCCGCGTTGCTTCTAGCAGGACCGCCGCGTTTGGTCACATCTCCTGCGCGCTGCTCCCGTTTTGATCTCTGTATGGGTGGAGGGAGCTCGTCGTGTTTGGCTGCTCCGTGGCTCCTCCGAGCTCGTCACGCCCAGCCGTCGCCTTCGCTCCGCAGCTTCTCCTTCCGATTCGCCACGACACACTCACACCTCCGCCTTCGCGAGGACCGTGGTCTGCCTGTATTAGGGCCGTGCCTTCCGCTGCCTTCTCCTCGACGGCCTCCAACGTCCATTACGCGCGACCCCGCTGCTCCCTTACTGTAGCTCCTCCCACTCCGCGCGTGACCTCCCTGCACACCGTCATCCTGCACGACGTGCAACTGCTCCTCCTCTTCCTGCTGCTGGACACGCGCTCGCTTCGGCCTTGCCGCGTCACATCTGCACATGTCCGAGCCGTGCGCATCCTTGACCCGCTCCCATTTCGCAGGCTCGGCTTCACTTTTCCCGCGGCTAGCATTTCGTCGAACACCTTGGCTGCGTCCTTGATACGGTCACCGCGTTCCCGCATCCCGCGTAGAAGCTTTCCACTTTAACTCCTCCTGCGCGCGCCTAGTCGCTGGCCATCGCTTGGTCCCCCAACGCGCTGCCTCGTTGCCTGCGTCGCCTGAATCGCGCCGCTCCAGTGCCCGCTGTTGCACCGCGCTTGCTCCAACGCTTGCTCCTGCCCAGCTCCCGCGTTCGCCCGGCGCCAGTGCCCGCACACACGCCGGCTCCTGCTCCAGCGCTGCCCGCGTGCCGCAACTCCTCCCGCGCTCGCTCGCCTGCGCGCCACCGCTGTGAGCTCCTGCACTGCCAGCCGTTCCGCCCTGCGCCAGCGCCTGCTCGTGTCCACGCGCCAGCGCCCGTGCCACACCTGGGCCGCCCGCGCTCTGCTCCGCCTGCACGCGCTGCGCCTGGGCCGCCCGCACTTGCGCCACTCCGGCTCCCCCGCTAGCGCCCGCGCCGAGCCGCATCCACCTCCTGCGCGCCAGCGCGCTGCCTGCGCACGCCGAGCCTACTTCGCCCCAGCGCGCCTCCGATAGCCCGCGCGCGCTGCTGCCCCACCCGCGCGCTCTGCACCTGCGCGCCCGCGAGCCCGCTCCAGCGTCCGCTCACGCCCGCACCCGAGCCGCTGCAGCCTCGGGCTCGCCCGCGCGCCGCGCACTGCTCCCGCGCCGCCAGCGCCGCGCGCCTGGGGCCGCTCGCCCAGCGCCCACGCGTGCCACCGCTCTGGCACCAGCGCCGCTCGCCCGCAGCCGCGCGAGCCGCCTGGGCGCTCCTGCGTGCTGCCACTCCAGTGCCCGAGCCTGCCCACTGCCTCTGGCCTCACGCCTGCTATTTGCTTGGGTCGGCGGAAGAGAGAGAAAGGGGAATTGGATAAGGATGGGAAACTAGAGGAAGGTGCCGCTGGTGGGAGAAAATGGAAGGGGCATCATGGATAAGAGAACAGAGGAGAAGGGGAAAAGAGATTTCCCAAGGACTTATGCGCAAGTTCAAAAACTTAAAATTTGCATCTTTACACGCGAAATTTTGAACAAAGATTGGATTTGAATTTCTTTTGTCCTAAACTGTGTAGCTTTATAAAATTCAGGACCTAAATGCAAGCATTTATGACATTTCATGATGACGGGATAGACTCGTCATAATGAGTGGATAGACATGTCATGATGACTTGCACCTTTTACACTTTAGTCCTGAGTAAATTTGAAAGTTACTTTTGTAAATCAAAAACTTGCATAAAAGGACTTGTACTTTTATAAAATTACACAAATACCCTTATTTTCACCACTTAACCCAAAATTTTTACACACTTCAACACATACATTTCAAATAAAATTTTTGGATAAATATATATTTTTACAAGATATAAAGTAAGAAAAATATATTTGCAAAACTACCCTTCACTTATTTTGAAGTTAACAACTATCCAATTACATTGTGCAAAAACAACCCTAGGTTTTTCTGTAATTACAAAAATACCCTTTTTACTTGCACTTCAAATTTTCAAAAGCTTCACACAAACACACACAAGCTTTACGCTCACAAGTACATACTTCACACTAACAAATATATGTCTAGCATTACAAGTATATGAACTGTTACAATGCCTTGGCCCTATACTTTGCCTAATGGTTGGTCCGTGGAATGGGACCCGTCCCCGGCCAATACCGACCCTAACGAATAATGTCATGCCCTGGCTTAGCATGATGTCAGTACTGGCGACGTGTATAGTTATCATACTTTGAATTCCGCTGCTGTAAACTTGAATGTTTAACTGGTTTGTAATAAACTTCTAGTAGTCTAGTACTTATGTTACGCTGCAAACTCTTGTAATATAAGTGCCTGTGATGTAAAATGTGATGGTGATTGTATCTCTGGACTCGCCTTCGTGCGAGATACCTTGTTTGATCCTGCATTCGGTGGTTTATCAGGACGTTACCCGACAGGCCAAGGGGTTACACCGTTTGAAGTACGATTGGAGCCCTTGAGAGAAAGGGCTTGCCTACTTGAGCCGGTGTAATTCAGGTTGGTTCTGCCATAATATCTGCCAAAGAGTCAAGGCCAGTCATCTAAAAACTGCTGGTATTCTTCAACCTCTACCCATTCCCTCTTGGAAGTGGGAGGATATCAGTATGGACTTTATTGTTGGTTTGCCCAATACTACTCTGAGACATGACTCTATTTGGGTAATCGTTGATCGATTAACCAAGATTGCACATTTCCTTCCTGTGCATACTACCTATAATGCCAAAAAGTATGCTGAGATCTATTTAGATCAAATCGTACGTCTTCATGGAATACCTAAGATGATAATTTCTGATCGTGGAGCACAATTCATCGCTCAGTTCTGGGAGCAACTTCAAGATGCTCTTGGAACTAAGTTAATTCGAAGCTCCGCATATCATCCTCAAACTGATGGGCAGACTGAAAGAGTAAATCAGATTTTGGAAGACATACTTAGAGCCTGCGTCCTTCAGTATGACAAGGCTTGGGACAAATGCTTGCCACTGGCAGAATTCTTGTACAACAACAGTTATCAAACTAGTCTCAAGATGGCCTCGGCAGAAAAGCTACGCTGATATACGAAGAAGACCATTACAGTTTCAAGTTGAAGACTTCGTGTATCTTCGAGTATCTCCTACTCGAGGTATTCAAAGGTTCGGCGTAAAAGGGAAACTTGCTCCTCGATACATCGGACCCTTTGAAATCCTTGAAATTTGTGGACCCGTAGCTTACCATCTTCAACTTCCTTCTCAATTAACGGCCATCCATAACATCTTCCATGTATCCCAACTTAGGAAGTGTGTTAAGATTCCTACCGAGATCATCAATTCCCAAGCCATCGAAATCGAACCTGATCTGACCTATACAGAACATCCACTTAGAGTGCTAGACACTAAAGAGAGAAGCACTAGAAGGGAAACCATTAGGATGTTCAAGATTCAGTGGAACCATCATACGGAAGAAGAAGCAACATGGGAAACCAAATATTATCTTTAGCATAATTTCCCAGACTTCTTCCAAGCCAACCTCAAGACTTGATCATTCAAATCTATCCTGTTCCGGAATCTCAGGACGAGATTCTTTTCAGGGAGGAAGGCTGTGACACTCAGGTAATTAGTGTTGTCACACCCTAAATTTAAGTGTGATGTTATGTGCAATAGGTGGTAAAAGTGTGTTTAAAAATTTAAATGCTAAGGAAAAGGGTTATTTATATAATTATATTTTAATAAAGGTCCTTTAGTGCTAAATGGGTAAGCATGGATGGTAGAATTCAAATGTATGAGGGTTATTTTGCAAAAGTCAAAAACTTGTGTTTAAATCGCAAAAGTAGGTGAAACTACCCATTGGATATATATGTAGTGTAGTTTTAAAATAGGATTTATGCAAAGTTTGGAAATTTTGTTAAGTTTCAAGTTAATTGCAAATCCTTAGCTCTTCTGCAAATAAGCCTTAAAGCAAAGTTGTAGATCTTGAAAAACCATACACTTTTGCTTTTGGGCCCGTCTTCATTTGAGCACTAGTTTAAAAGTTACTTATGCATTACAATGGAGTCCCTATCTTTTCTGGATTTTACAACCGGGTCCCTCTTCGTCTACCTCTCTCTCTCCCTCTCCTCTGTTCTCCTCAGCCGCACGCCGCCGCCGCTGTCCCGGCCATGTGCTCCACCCCTGCCATCTCTGCACTGCTCTGTGCCGTCCACGTGCCCTTCTCCACTCCACCGCCGCCCTCCCCGCCCTCGCGCTGGTCACCCCCGGCCCTCGCCACGTCGCCCGCCATCTGCCCGAACTGCTCCTCACCGCCGCTCGCCGTCACAGCATCTTCTGTGCCACCTCCTGCCTTCCGACGATTCCACGCGTCATTACCCACCTTGCCGCCGCCCTCCCGACCCCGTGCTGGCTCGCCCTTGCGTCCTCCACGTCGCATTTCTTCTGCCTGAGCGCCGCCGCGATCGCCACGCGCGCCGTCGAGACGCCAGCTCCTGCTTGTGCATGAGCACATCCTCTTCTGGACCCCGAGCACCTTCTCTAGCTCCTCTGGCACACGCTCTGGCATTTGCACAATTCTTTTCCATCCAATTCTCCCTACTCCATCAACCACTGCTCACCGGACCTCCTCCGCGCGCCCCGACTCACCGTCGTCAGCCTCCACCCTGCTTCCCATCCTCGATCCGAAGCACGAACAGCACCCCCACGATCCACCACAGCTCGCCGAGTGATCCAATCCTAGTTTCCTCCACCAGAACCGCCGGACCGCAACGCCGGCGAGCCCTCTTCCTCCGCCGCCGCTCGGCCTCCCGGCGACCCACCGATACAGGACCTCTCCGCCCCGATCAAAGGCACCATCAGCACCACATCATCCTCCTGAAGCGATTCCGCCCCTCCTTCACCACCCTCCATCGCCCTAGCCTGCAGAACGCCGGCCGCCATTGCCGCCGGTAAGGACCCGAGGTTTACCCCGCCGTCGATCACCCCTCTTCGACCTGCTTCTGTCCAAATTGAGTTGGGGGAAAGCATCCCCGCACTCCCCCGGTGCTCACGCACGCCTTGTTCCCCCATGTTCGCTGGCCCCTCACCGGGAACGACGACGCCCCGACACGGCCGCCGCCATTGCTCGTCGCCGGCCGTGCTCCGCTACTGCCCTTCGAGCACATCACCCCCATCGTATTCAGTAACCTCTGTAGGTCGTGTGGCACCGATCCCTCCCCACCCAAGACCTCGCCGCCGGGGAAAACGCCGGAGATAGAGACGCCGGACGCCGTCGAGAGCTGGCAAGGGCATATCTGTGATATCTTTTTCAGTTCTAAGGGCCTAATTGCTAAAACCCGAGGACCCCAGAGCAAAACCCTTTGTTATTTTATGTGAGCAAGGCTGCTGGCTTGTAAAATCAATAGGAAATTGTAGGAAATTCCAAAAATTGTCAAACCAATTTTGTTAGAAACTAGATTTCAAACTCTACCACTTTTATTAATGAAGTTTGGTTTGAAATTAAATATTTTTGAATCTATTTTAAACTTAAGATAAAAGGATATAATATGCATAACTTCTACATATTAGCTTAATTTCTTGTGATTCTTGATATGTAGCTTCTATAGGTCATGGGTGAGCTTGTGTAAAAGTTTCAAACTTAGCACCGTTTTGTAGTTTGAATTCTTTTGAATTTGTGCAAACCAAATTTAAAGGAATTTAAATTGGATTAGGCTTGTTTCTAAGACTTATGTGTTTAAATCTTTTTATCATAATTTAACATGTTAATAATTAGTTCATAATTAGATTTTCAAGACTTTATAATTCTATTTACCTAAGATTTGAATTTAAACTTGAAATTTGAATTCAAATTCAAATGTTTTAGTTTCTGTTTTCAGCAAATCCAGTACTATAATCATAACCTAAATGTAAATGATAATTCAAGACTAAACCCCCTTGTTTCATGAGTTCATGTGTGATTAACTATTGGATTGCAACTTTATTGTGAAATAAAATCTTAAACTCAAATACCATCTCACTTAAATTATTGCATATCATGTAGAATCAACGACGCTCGACGACGGAGACTACGAGTTGGTCTTGGGACAAGACCAAGGGTTTTTTGAAAACCCGATAAACGTCATCGAGGATCTAACTGAGGCCCCGAACCAAAGTTCAGAAGTCTCTGACACTCCTGCCCCCAACCCCACTCAAGAAGGCAAGCCCCGATGCATACCCCAGTATTTCAATTTATTACAATTTCAGTATTATATTATATATCTTGCATTACGTCTAGGAGTTGAAATGAAACCCTAGTTGCATAAAATCTTAGGGATCCAATGTATTGTACTCGAGTCCTTATCGCGTAGACGCTCTGCTTAATAGGACCGGTAAAAGACGAGTGATTTCCTATCACTCGCGCGACATAGGAGTTGCGTGTTTACTATTCTACAATCACTATAAGGATGATGGACAGGGTCATGTACGGTATCATGACATGGAGATTTACCCTGTCTATTTTGATAAAAGTTGTTAAGGTCATAGTGTGTGGTAGTGGTGGCTAAGCGTTTGAAAGTACTAGCCACATGCCGCGAAATATTGTAAAGCAGCAAGCCTAGTAACCGATCGGCCCGGCAAGTGGACATACCTCCCACCACTCGTAATTTGGTTTTTCTCACGCACCAACGTGCGGGAGTACGTTCCGCACAGCGGACAGGAGTACGGTCATGTAGTCGTGCTACAGATGTATGTCCTACACAATTGGTGTGCGTACGGTCCTACAGTCGCTTGTGGTGGCCTTGTTCCACGACCCGGAATGAAAGGCAAACGGTTGCTTCGGAATGACCAGTTGGTGTTCCAAGCGTGTGAGTTAGGTTTACCCTTGCAAGGTTGAAACTCGATTCAGAATCGTCCGTCTCTCACGGAAATTGAGACTGCTTAATCCTTCTGCCACATAGAGTAAGAAGTGTAACTATTGATGGAATAATCTTGATGAATGATACTCTCTACCTTGCTTGATTAGTGTAGGTGCTTAGCTAGAATGGATAATCAACTAGAATCTTGAAAGCTAAAATTTGAAAGTAGATCATACTCTTTGTTGCTTTTCAGCTGAAAATAAACCCAGAACTTTTACAATGGCTTCATAAGTCTAATTACCTGGCTAAGTATACCACGAAGCGGGTAAGTCTTGCTGAGTATTAGCATACTCAGTCTTGCTAGTAAACTTTTCAGGTATGACCTTCGAGAACCCCACGGATAACCCTGCATGGCCAACTTCGGTTCCTTTTGGCTAGTCCGTGGAGTGGGATCCGTCCCCGGCTGGCAGTGACCCTCCGGAGTGACACCAGGCATTGGGCTGAGCATGGTGTCAGCCTTCGCGACGTGTTTAGTCGCGTGTTTATTTTCCTTCCGCTGTGAACATGGACAAGCTGTTTAGCTTGTCATTTTAAATACTATTTGTATAAGCTACATTGAGTTTGAAAAAGGCTTGTAATAATATTTGCATTTCTGTAACTTAAAAAGTTGATGAGCTGTGCTGTGATTGTAAACTCGCCTTCATGCGAGGTAAACCTGCTTCGATCCTGTTGAACCGTGGTTGTATCGGGCGAAGACCTGACAAACCAATGGATTATTCCGTTTGAAGTGCGTTGAGTTAGTATCGGCTGAACAGTGATGACTGGCGCACTTGAGCCGGAATAATTCAGGCGGTTCTGCCACATTTTAGCATCAAGTTCTAGTTCGTTAACCGTTCTAGATGATCAACTATCCAACATCATGGTGGAAAGAATTAATTAAACATACAACAATATTAATCATCATCATCATTATTCCTTTTCCTACTCTATGTGGTAAAAGGGTCAAGTAGTCTCAATGACCGCGAGAAATGGACAATTCGAATTGAATTTCTTAACCTTGCAAGGCAAACATAAAACACACGTCACGTGGTTACTCCCAGAGTCACACGTGCGACTTTTTCCTTTTATTCCCGTTTTGTGAAACAGGGCCACCGCCCTCGAGTACAGAGCCGTGCTCTGCCCTCACCATGTGGCCGCATTGGAACGAAATCAAGATGGTGGGGTGGTATGTTCCACGCTCCTGTTCAATCAGGTGCTTAAGCTTACCGATTACCATATTCTCGGCATGTGGTCCGTACAGCAACCTTAGCATTTTTTCTAAATAGACAGGGCCTCAATCATTAATAGGAATATCGTAATATAGCCCCGTCTGTTGACCTTATGATTCCAGCATAAGTAAACAAACAACTTCTATATCTCGCGAGTGACAGAAAATCACTCAACTTTTACCGGTGTCCTATTAGCATGGCAATCTAGCGACCAATACAGACTAGTGTTCATATCATAGGTACCTAGGATTATGCATCTGGGGTTTCAATCCACTCCTAAAAATTTAATGCATAATACCATATATAAGTAAAAGTTGCATAAGTTTAAAAATAGAGGTTATGCTTCAGGGCTTGCCTTCCTGAGCAGTGCCAGCCTTGGGCTCTTCCGAATCTTTGGTTTGGGTCTTCGACGACTTCAATTAGATTGATCTGAGCTTCGTGCTGCTCACTCTCGGTCTCCCGCACCAGCTAGTAGATTCCATCGGTGAGAGTCGTCGATTCTATATGAATTGCATAGGTTCGCGTTATTTTGATGATAAGATTTCTTGATTATTTCACTATAAAGTTGTAATCCAACAAAACTCAAGTTATATTGTAAAATATTTTATTTACATTTCCTTAGGTAGTCGTTTACCGAGTACTATTTAGATTAACTATATCCATTAAGTAAGTGGGGGGTTTTTCTCATTTCATTTACATGTAGAAATTTTCTATTTTCATATTTAAACCTAAGACATCATGTGGGATTCATATTTGAAGTTAGATAAAGTTTCTGATGTTGAAATTTTTATAAAAAGTACATTTTGTAGTGACAAACCGATTGTAAAATTTTATCTCTTTTTATGCAGTAGAGCAAACAGGAAAAACCTACTGTTGCAATCTAGATCTATTTATTCAGATCACATCAAGTATGTTATGGTGCTCAAAATTTAGCAGAGTGCTCCTAGACCTATTATGATTATACTGTTAATTTTTCAGAATTTATTAAGCAACTAGCAGATCATAGAAAATACAGCAATTTATATCTACATGCATCAAGATTCATTTTGATTGGCAGATCTATAGAGCATATTAACATCAAACTTTTCTAGCATGATTATCTACTCACATATAGCCTCTAATAAAATTTTCATATTTTTCCAAGCAAAGGAACTATTTATAGTGATTTAATGCATGTATTCATAGACAAAATCAAATGTGCATGCTAGACAGAAGCATAAAGTTTTAAACTTTTTCTATAACATCTATGCAACAAGATAACAATATTAGAAAAGTTTCAAGCTTATTCATAAAGCAGAACAACATGAACAAATAGATCTAGCAAAATAGTGCATTCAAAAAATCTAACAAGAACTACATCTAGAGACTATTTCTGGCTTTGAAAGTTTTACATAAGGCTCAACATCCAGAGACAAGCCTAAGTTCAAAAAATAATCATCAGTACACTCTTAGAACAGGTGTTACAAATAAAGCTAACAAAACTAATATATATTCTAGAACAAGTTTTACTTTGTAACTGGCCAACATCCTATACTGAAGTTGTAGATCTAATCGTAAGGAGCTCAGAACATTTTATTTTCAAGTTTTCTGATTTTTCTACGATTTTTAAATGAATTTACAAATTAACTATTTTTGAAAATAAAAGAAAAATAGGGTCTCGCAGATAGGTCCCTGGTTTTTGCGCGGAGCACCCTGAAAAGAATGGAATTGCTGCAATGTGATCCCTGGGCACGGCTGCCATGGTTTCTTGCCGGAATCCAGCGAGGAGGCTCGTCGGTGGCAAGGGGAAAGGGGGTAGGGAGCAAGAGTGAAGTGAAGGCTACGTCGTGATGGCTTCGGTTAGTGCTAGGGTGGTGGGAGTTGGGCTGCCGGCGGTGGTCGTACTCGACGGCAGTGGCAAGCTCAGCTCCAGCGAGCTCCGGCGAGGGAGAGCAACTGTGGCCGCGCTAGGGAGCTTCAGTGGGTCGAGGGGAACCGGTCCTGGGGGTTGATGGGGGCGGACGGATGCCGGAAGCAGGAGCTCAGCGTGAGGATGGTGCGGGGGGCAATGGTGGCCGCCATGCAGCGCTCTTGCGCGGGGAGGCCTGCGCATTGCTTTTGTAAGCACGGGAGGAGGAGGGGAGAGGGCTAGGGAGGGCTGGCGCGCTGCAGGGCTGGGGTGCGGCTCGGGCAAGCTGGCGGCAGGAGTTGGTGCCTCTGCTCATCGTTGTGCGGTGGCTGGGAATCGGCTACCGCGTGGCACGCGCGAGCTGGGTAGGGGAGGGATTCGGGCTGGGGAGGGAGATCGCGCTGTCGCGGCCAAGGGTTGGCAGGCTGTGGCAGAATCACCTGAATTAACTTGACTTAAGTGCACTAACAATCATCCTTAAAGATGAACAGGCTACCATGGACTTCAAACGAATTAATAAGACAGTCTGTCGGGTACATCCCGATGCAACCACTTAATATTTCAATCGAAACAAAGCATAGACATAACTCGCATGAAGGCAAGTCCAGAGATTACAACATTCCATAGATTTTATATTGACAAGTCGGACATCAATTATTACAAGTTGAAATCACTACTCAAGTACTTTTAAGTTCAAAATAAAACTTCATTCAAACATTAATAGCAGCGGAAAGAAAAACACGGTTATCTAGCGTCGATCTGGATATCACGATGAAGCCCATACGTGGCATCACTCGGTAGAGTCATTGCTAGCCGAGGATGGATCCCACTCCACTGTCCAACCAGTCGGCAAAGTACTTGGCCAAGCCAAACTAGCTACCATATCTCCAAAAGACATACATGAAAACATTGCCACAAGCAAGGCTGAGTATACTGATACTCATCAAGGCTTACCCGACTAGTGGTATGTGCTATCACCATAATTTAGGCGGGCCAGAAAGGTGGGCCGAGAAGTAAGATGGGCTAGAAAGGTAATCATAATGGGCTTGTGAACTGGCCCCTGTGCAGTTGTTTGAGGCCAAGGTTGGCCATGTATCTAGATAGGCATGTGTGTTTAAATAGTCTAGATAGAGATAGCCAAGATTCGTGTCGTGTTTAGTTGGGATTGGTTAGGGAAGGCAAGTCTACGGACTATAAATATATATCCTGGATTATGAATAAAAAATCAATCATTCACCAACAACTCTCGGCACATCGCCACCCCTGTTCTAGGGTTTCTCAAGTAAGTGCCATGCGCCCCGATCATGCCCTGCGTGATCGGGGCAGCATCATCCTTGCTTATTTACCTTTTGTTTTTCTTATTCTGAAGTGTTGTTGATGGCGAGTAGCACTAGTTACCTTAACATTTGTAGAGTAGCATCGGCTCTTCCATGCTTTAATTGTGCATTGCTTGTTACCTATAAACGTTCAGCTGTCCCCGTATCCGATCTCGGGTATAAGGGTAGCACTTTGATCTGTTCTTGTTTAGTAGATCCAATCTGTTATGGTTAATCTTTATCCATCGAAGTTTTAGTTTAATATCTGTATGATTGGGCCCTTCAAACGGGTTGAATGTTCTGCCAGTGCGTTTGGCGCTTTATAAAAGCTTAAAAAGGGATTATTCCGAGAATCGGCTTTTGGTAGATTTTTAGGCCTCTGTTTAGGTTGTTGTTTCATTACCTTCCATATCTGTTAGGCTCAATTACGTGTAGGATGTTCCGGTTATGTAGTGAAAGCTTTAACCATCGTAGATTGGATTAACTTAATGTTTACAGAGCAAGATTTATGTTATCATTGGATATATTTGCTTTATTTATAGATTTGATCTTGTACTGAACATAATCAGCTCTTTACAGCCGATATAGGGAGCCACCCGATAAGCCGATCATGGCTCGGACTAATGTTTATACGTGTCTGTGCATCCAGGAAACTAACATATAACACCTTCCTGATCAGGTACAAGGTCAAGTGGCACGCGTAGTAACCCAGAAGCCAGGATGTGTGCCGGATTTTGGGCTGTTGACCGAGGGACCGGGGCCCACCAGTAGTCTTGGGAGCCTCCCGGCTCCTCGTGTTGCCTGTCGCTGCTCATCAGTGGGTTTTGACCGACAACACATTCTAGCACGCTCGGTGGGACCATCTTCATCAACTTCATCAACTCCATCGACTTCCATTGACGGGATGATGAGAGATGAACCGATCACGTACGAGGAGCTGCCTGCTGAACACACGCAGAAATACAACAAGATTAAGGCTCTCTTCGAAGCCGATCTCATCGGCTCTTTCGAGAAGATCCGCCATCACGGCGTCAGGTGGAAGGAATTTTCACCCGAAGGCGCTCTTGATGGCATAGATCTGTCCACCCCATCAGAAGATTGTACCAGAGCTCTACGTCAGGAAGTAAACTACGTGGTGGCCCACTCGATGCACTGGCACTCCGAGAGCTTAGTAAATGCTTTCGAGCGTGTTGCACTGTGCGTGGTCCAGGAAATCATGAAGCATCAATACTCTCCAACGGGACCTACCTTGGGGAGTTACAAGGGAGAATTGCCATTCCAGGCTAGGCCACCAGTGCCTTATGCACTCGCGGCTTCGGAGTCACACGGCTCCCCGGCCTATGTTGTCTACAAGTGTGGCAGAACCAACCTGAATTATACCGGCTCAAGTACGCGAGTCCACTTCCGAGGGCTCCAACATGCTTCAAACGGTATAATCCCTTGGCCTGTCGGGTAACGTCCCGATAAACCACCGATACACAGGATCAAATAAGGTTACCTCACACGAAGTTGAGTCCAGAGATACAATCACCATCATATTTTACATCACAAGGAATTACATTATAAGAGTTTTCAAAAGCAGTACATTACAAACTGCTAAAGTCCTGGTTTTTGGCAGCGGAAAACATACGCGATGATTTACAGCACGTCGTCAAGACGGATGTCATGCTAAGCCCTGACACGACATCACTCGAGATCACCAATGTTGGCCGGGGACGGATCCTATTCCACGGACCAATCTTCTGGAAGAGCACAGGGCCAAAACAGGGGAAGAGTAGGGTCTTCAAAGGCTTTACCTGAAAAACATAAAACTAGCAAGGCTGAGTATACTAATACTCAGCAAGTCTTACCCGGGGTTGGGTATACTTTAGCCCATAACTAGACTTATGAAGGCTTATAATGGTTCTGGGTTTAGTTTCAGCTGAAAAGCAACTAAGAGTAGATCCTTATTTTCAACTTTTAGCTTTCAGGTTCTAGTTGATTATCCATTCTAGATAAGCACCTATATCTACTCAAGCAAGGTAGAGCTCTTTATACCAACCATCAGCATTACTCATTATATAGTTGCTCTTGTTACTCTGTGTGATAAAGGGATTAAGTAGTCTCAATCATCGTGAGAGGCGGACGATTCTGAATCGAATTTAACCTTGCAAGGTAAACCTGACTCACACGCTTGGAACACCAAAGGGTCGTTCCGAAGCAACCGTTTACCTTTCATTCCGACTCGTGGATCAGATCCACCACAAGCGACTACAGGAACATACGCACTCCCAAAGTGCAGGACATACGTCTGTAGCGCGACTACAAAACCCGTATTCCTGGTTGCCCTTGCAACACGTATTTCCCCAATCGAATCAAGTAACCAAAAGAACCAAATACATGTGGTGAGAGGTATGTCCACTCCTCGGGCCGATTGGTTACTAGGCTTACCGCTTACCATATTTCGCGGCATGTGGTTAGTACTTTCAAACGCTTAACCCCGATCGGCACACACCGCGACCTTATCACTTTCAACAACACAGACGGGGTATCACCTCAACCATGATACCTCATAAAACTCCCGTCCGTCATCCTTATAGTGATAACAGGAATGTAAACATTACAACTCCTATATCGCGCGAGTGACAGGAAATCACTCGACTTCTACCGGTCCTATTAGCATAGCAGCTAGTCGGACTCAAGTGCTAGTATCCATCACATTGGTTCCTAGGAGAATGCAACTAGGGTTTCAAGCAATCCCTAAGAACTTAATGCATAGAATACGTAAATAGATATAGATTGCAGTGTAATAAAATAGTAGGTTATGTCCGGGGCTTGCCTTTACTGGTGGGACTGAAGTCAGAAATGTCAATATCTTCCGAACTTTGGTTCGGGGCTTCAGTTAATTCCTTGGTGACGTTCACTTGATCTTCAGGAACATCCTTCGTAGACTCCGGGGAATCTCGTAGGTACCGTTGCCGAAGTAGTCGTATCTACATGTAATGCAACATTACATTCAGGCGTGCACATAAAACTACCTTACTTCACAATTCAATTGCAATCCAGTACTCATATAACATACTACTTACATATCAACCAGAAAGATCTGAACTAAACTTAGATAGGGCTTAAGGTGGACAACTAATTGGAATCGGCTACTCGTTGAGGGTTACAACAGAGCCGATTGGAAACAACGGGGTTTTAGCCGATTGATGAGTGCATCGGGTTCCTAGATGATCGATGAAAACATCAATTACTTTGGCAGAAAGATGATTCGTAAAGCAATGGTCTTAACTAAGATGTGCTTAAGTGTTATTCTAGGTAACTAAGTGTGGTTGTATCGACTCGATTGCGTCAGCACAACTATTGAGTGACGTACCGTCGAATGGAGTGTGGTTAAGGGTATAGAACCGATAGATATGTAGCCGATTTCTCAATTGATAAATCGACTGATAGAAGTGTATAGATAAGGGTGGGAAAACTAAGGATCGATCGGCCGTGTTTGACCGATACGGAAAACGACTAGAATCGGCTTGGATCGGCCGATAGTAAGAACCTTAAGATCGTCTGTGCACCTCAAATTGATCGGCTACGTGGTAGCTAATGTAGGACAGGACAACAGAAATGTTACCGGCAGTAGCCGATACTAGAAAAGTATCAACCGTATCAGCTAACCAGCCGATGGTAGAAGTATCGACTGACAGCTGTTACACAGAGACATCCTAGACTCAAGGGAAAATGGATGCTTAGCAGCTGAATCAAAAGCTGATGTTGAAACGCAGCTGCAGAGATATATAAGCTAAGCAATAGATACATACGGATTAACATAGATTTTTCTACAAAGAGAATCTTAAGGAAACAGCAATCAAGACAAGGATAACGTCTTGACGGCAAGGATATGAGCACTAGGGTGATAGGATTAACTAACTGTCACACTTCTCCACTTAAAACATACACCCTATAATTCATATTTCAGCTATAACACATGCATACAATATAAGGTACAAACAAAGCATTCATTCCCTAACATTTGACCTAGACCACACATCAAAGACCTCAACTCAAGATCATAACATAAAACTTATAGGGTTTGACTTAGGGTTTCAAACGAAACTGATTTTAAATTTTTATGAACTTCCTATGAAAATTTATGAAATGTAGAAGTTCATCGATTTGAAATAAAGAAAACTCTGGAAACCTTACAGAAAACACCCTAGAACTTTTTAGATTAAAGCAATTAAGTCCCTGGTTGGGAAAATAGATAACAGAAAATTAACGACGATATTCCGGCAAAGGAGTCGCCGGCATTAAGAAGTTTCAGTGAATCAGGGCAAACCTTGGGGGTAGCCTTGGTTATGAAGAAGAATACGCGGAAAGTAAATTCCCGCGGTGAATAGGGTTGGCGACGATAAGATGAGCTCGACGATGACGAGATCCTGAGGATGACGAAGAAGTTTGTCGGGGAGGGTTGTCGTGGGTGGAAGATGGCCTGTTGTCTTGTACACACACGCGCCTGCTGAATTGAGCCGAGCCGGCCACTAACATAATACTTCCGCTCGCACTTGCAAACGCTCCGATTCAATCCTGCTCAGACCTCCGGATCCTGTAACTCCGCCGTCCTCTCCATCCGCTGTGACGCCCTCAGAACCGGTCTACCACCGCCGTCGGTCATACGCTGCGCGTCGAACCCGCGCCGCGTTACTTCTGCCCTGATCACCTGGCCGCTGTACGGCAACTCCTTCCGAATTCGCCGCGCTATAACCGTCGCTTTTGCTTCGCCATCTTTTCTTCTGGCTCGCCGCCCCTCGCGCATCTTACGAGCGAGCGAGCTCGCGTCCTCGATACCGCCACTCTTGCGTCACCAGAGATATTTGTAGCGTAGTTGGGGCCGATGTCACCGTGTTCCCGCATCTTGCGCAGAAACCTTCCATCGCAACTCCTCCTGCGCGTGCCGTTGCTCGGCACATCGCACTTCTAGCATCGCCTGCTCGTGCCCATGGGCCCGCTCTGCTCTAGCCGCCCAACAACTGCACACGCCACCGGCTTCCGCTGTGTCACCGCGCGCATGCTCGCGCCACTCGCTTGGCGTCGCTCACATTCGCTCCTGCACTGCCAGCCGTGCCGCTCACGAGTTTGCGTCACACCCGCACGCCACCAGCTTGCTGGGCACGTGCGCGTCTGCTCCTGGCCGAGCCGCGTCCCCTTCCTGCGCGCCCGTGCGCCTTCACTCACCCGCGCGCACGCGCTCGCTCCCGTGCACCTTCACGCCTCCCGCACACGCTCCGCGCTCCTGCTGCCGTGAACGCCCGAGCCGCATCACCTGCCCCCGCTCGCGCCTCGTCTGCTCCCGAGCCGCGCACCAACACCGGCCTGCCGCCATCCTGCGCATGCTCGCCTCGTTCCTGGTCGAGCCGCCACGCCACCACCGCAGCTGCGCCACGCAGTGCCCCGCGCCGCTCGGTTCGAGCCGCGCTTGCGCTGCCCACCACGCCGCGCCTCCGGACCGCCAGCCACGCACCTCCGGCTCCCGCGGCCCGCCTACACCGTACCTCCCCGCTCCGCGCGCTCCGCATCCACCTGCCGTGCACGCTCGCGCACCGCTCGTGCACGCCACCTGGGCTCTGGCCGCCCAGCACCTGGATCCACGCCGTCGCTTGGGGCTGCAGCCGCCGGCCGCCACCAGCCACCAGCTTGCTCGCTCTGCCTGGGGCCCGCCCGAGCCTCACCAGCGCCGCCTGGGGTCGCGCTCGCCCAGAGCCGAGCCGCCCGCTCGCTCAGGCGCCGCCCCGCCTGCTGCCCCAGCCCGCCTTGGGCCACCGCCGTTGCCTGCCCCCGAGCGCGCTGCCTGCTGCCCGCGCGCCCGCGCTAGCCGCGAGCCACCGCTCGCGCCCAGGCCACCCGCTCCTGCGCTCGCCTGGCGCTCGCCCGAGCCGCGCTCCACCCGCCGCTGCTCGCCCGCGCGCGCCCCAGCGCCTGTTGCTACGCTCGCCCGGGCCCGCCGCTGCCAGCCGCCGAGCGCCGGCCCGCTCCCGCTCCTGTGCGCCGCGCCCCAGCCCAGCCGCAGCAGTGCGCTGCGCCGCCGCCTGCCCCGCGAGCCGCTCTGCTGCTTGCTCCGGCCCAACATCCTGTGCCCGCGGAGGGAAAAGAGAGGAAGGGGAAAAAGCAAGGAGAGAGGGAGGAAAAAGAAGTATTGGGATAGAGCCGCCGGTGGAACAGGATAAGGTAGACGCCAGGGGAGGGAGGCAGAACAAAGAGAGAAGAAAGGGAAGTAAGACTTCCCAAGGACTTAAGCGCAAAAACAGAAAACTGTAAGGGCCTGACTGTAAAACAAAATTTCCCATTGATTTAAAACCCAAATGAAGAAATGCCCAAAACGAAAGTTGGAGAGTTTTTCAAACTCTACAACATTGCTTTAGGGCCCAAATTCAAAAACTCAAAATTTGTATCTTTACACGTGAATCTTTGAACAAAAGTCGGATTTGTATTGCTTTTGTCTTAAAGAATGAAATTTTATAAAATTCAGGACCTAAATGCAAGCATTTATGACACGTCATGATGACGGGATAGACTCGTCATAATGATTGGATAGACATGTCATGATGACTTGCACTTTTACACTTTAGCCCTAAGTAATTTTTGAAAATTACTTTTGTAAATCTAATATTTGTGTAAAAGGACTCGTACTTTTATAAAATCACATAAACACCCTTATTTTCACCACTTTACCCAAAATTTTTACATATTTCAACACACACATTTCAAATGAAACTTTTGGATAAATATATATTTTTTTACAAGATATAAAATAAGGAAAACATATTTGCAAAACTACCCTTCACTCATTTTGAGATTACCTCCCATCCAAATGCATTTTACAAAAATAACCCTAGGTTTTTCTGTAATTACAAAAATACCCCTTTTCACTTGCACTTAAAATTTTCAAAAGTTTCACATATACACACACAAGCTTTACACAAACAAACACATATTTCACACTAACAAAATATTTGCCTAGCATTACGAGTACACGAACTGTCACAACAAGGTGGGAGGTGATCCTGTAGATCACCAATTCTTCAGCGAGCCGCCGAAGGAGATCCTGCATGGGTATATGTGTGCTTATATACCGGATAGTAATAATCCAGTACACTCAGTGCAGAGGGCGACTGGAGGAATTTTTGGGGCAGATGCTGACAAACAAACGTGGCTAGCTGCCTATGCCACCGGGCCGAGTCACGATAGTGCGCACTCGGCCCCAGGAGCGCAGATGGTAGATCAGATCAATGTCATCCTAAGAGATCAATTTGGCATTCTACCAAAGAGGAGGGCGATCGGCTATACTAAACCGTATCCTAGTGACTATGATTTAATTCCCCTACCGCCAAAGTATCAGCTTCCTGAGTTCACCAAATTCAGTGGAGCAGAAGGGTCTAGCTCCATCGAGCACGTGAGCCGATACTTAGCGCAACTAGGGGTAATTTCAATGTCGGATCCCTTGCGAGTGAGGTTTTTCTCGCAATCTCTCACAGGGCCAGCCTTTGGATGGTATACGTCATTAGGCCCTCATTCGATCCGCACCTGGAAGCAGCTGGTGGAGCAATTTCATATTCAGTATCACTCGGAAGCTGCAGAAGTAGGAATTGCCGACTTGGCACAAGTGCGGCAGAAGCGTGGGGAACCCGTGGCGGAATATATCCAACGCTTCAAAGAGGTGAAGAACCGATGTTACTCGACCCGGATTTCAGAGAAGGAGGCGGTCGAGTTGGCATCCTTGGGATTACTAAAGCCGATCAGGGATCTGGCTTTCCAATTGGAGTTTAACTCTTTGGTGGACTTGGTTCAAAAGTTAACGACATATGAGCAGCACCACCCAGAGCTATACCAAGACAAGTTTAAGCATCAAGTAACATTGATCGATGCAGAAAAAGCTGAAGACTCTAGGATGATCAGGAAGTAGCAGTCGCAGAATGGACTCGAGGGGCAAATCCCGTGTCCTGTAAGTGGGTGAAACAGAAAGGGCCTGCGAAAGGTTTTGACTTCGACGTAAGGAAAGTTGAACATATATTTGATCTGTTATTGAAAGAAAAACAGTTGAAATTCCCTGAAGGTTGCAAGCCTCCTACAGCGCAGGAGCTACAGGGGAGATCATATTGCAAGTGGCCTGACTCTTTCACTCACAACACTAGTGTAACACCCTAATGTAAATTTCCTATTTTTATGATAAATTTAATTGGCTTTAATAAAGTTTCTAAGGTTTTTCTTTGTTTAGCTTGCATTTAATTACAATTTAATTCACAAAGAATTAAAATTTATTTTAGGTTCAACATGTTTCTGCATTCATGCTGGAGCACATGTTTTATTTGAATGAGTGCATAGGGTTGAATTCAAACTTTATTTTGAATTCAAATAGATTTAAGTTTGAAAACCAGGAAAAGAAATAGAAAAGGAATTGGAAAACCCAGGAAATAAGAAGGACCCAAACCGGCCCAGCTGGCTCAGCAGCCCAACCCGCAGCCTTTTCCTTTTTTTTTCTTTCCCCTCCCCACGCTCGGCCCACCTAGCCCGACTCCCTCACCCCGCCTCCCCATCAGCCCAGCCCGCGCTCTCTCCCCCTCTCTCTCTCTGATCGCCCGACCCCACCTGTCGGCGCCCCTTTCCTCCTTTCCTTCTTCTTCCTCACACCGGCTCCCTCTGTTCCGCCCCGCCGTGCCGTTGCTGCCCGTGGCCCCGCTTCGCCCTGCGCTCGAGCACGGACCCACTAGCCGCCACCCGAGCCCTCCCTCCTTCTGGAAGTTTCGCCGCCGAGCCCGGGATCACGTGGAACAGTTGGCGTGATCCGCTTCCACCACGTCCAGCGCCCGCGATCCTCGCGCGCGATTGAGCCGTGCACGCACGCTCAGGACCCCAGCCTGCCCTTTAATTTAGCCCCACGTACTTTCCCAGGCTCTATCGCGCCACACCGCAGCCGCCACCGAGCTCCAACACCGTCGCCCCTTGCTCCACCGCACCGAGCCTTCTGCTCCGCCGTGGACCGGCCGCTCCGCCGCACCCCAGCCCCGGCCAAGCCCCGCATCAGCTCCACCTCGGCACCACGAAGCTTCCCAAGCTCTTCCCTCATGACCCCAACCCGTGTAGCGCCAGAATTCCACCGGAGGACCGCCACCGGTGAGTTGCTCCTCGCCCTCCATTCCTCACCGCCGGTAGCCCTCCGACCCTCTTAACCCCCATGGCACCTCCGCAGGAGCACCATGAGCCGACCCATGGGGATCAGAAGCCTGTAGGCGCCCTACATCGACCTCCCCCACGAGCGCCGCCCGTCCCCGCCGCTTGGACCTCGCCGCCGACCACCCTGCGCTGCCTCTCCAGTCAATCCGAGCCCTCGGTGAGCACCACGTGGTCCTGCTCTTCCTGTTGCGCTAGGTCCGGTAGGCCGTAGCCCACCCTTGCGGCCGGACCACGCACGCCGGCGCTCCGCCGCCACTGCTCCACCGGGGCGGGCCCCTCTGAAGCTCACCACCACCACAACGCCTTGTCTGGGTTTGTCTTCGCACCGCGCATGTGCTCGGCCCCGTTTGCGCCCTTCCCTGTGTCCAGATCAGCACGCACGCACGCTCGCCAGTGAGCTCTGCCGTGCAGAGCCACCGCTACCATCACAACCGCATCCCCAAGCCTCACCGAGCCCCGCTAAGGCCCTAGGTGGATTACACATGTCGCACTGACCCTCTCCGATGCAAACCCGAGCCTTGTTGGCCACCGGAGCACCGGAATCGGTGAAGTCCGACGAGCCCGAGCCGCGCGCCACCACGGAAGCTGGTCTCTGGTGACCTGCCCAAACCTCGTGAGCCGTCTGATCCTGAGCCAACACCCCTGATTAGATCGCGGTCCATTAAGATCTGAGCCGCGAGATCGGGATCCAACGGATCAGATCTGCAGATACCGGTTCATGGTTTGGATTAGGTCCGAGCCGTTAGATTTAGATCCAGTGGCCCAGATTAGAAGTTACCGGTTTGCCCTGGCAGCTTTGCTAAAGAGACCCTAAGTTTCTTTGGAATCAACCCGCAGTCCACCCCCGTTCAAAAGTAATTCCAGATAAGCCCTATTTTTTAACGTTTAGACCCCTGAGCTCCTTGGATATAGAACCCGCAGTCCAGACCTTGAGTTTTAGCGCGTTAGACCCTGCGTCTATAGTTTAATTAGGTTTAGGCCCTCGATTTTTGCATAGAAACCCCTAGAACCTTCTGTTTTCTTACAGAAAAGTCCCTAGACCTTGTTTTAGCCCTAATTTTCACGTCTTAGCTCTGTTTTAAGTGGTTTTCGCACTCACGTGATCGTTGTAACGCGTAGAATAGCTTTAGCTCAGTTTGTGTGTTGTCTTATTGTATTGTTGTACTGTTCCTTATCTTTTGCTCTTGTTTGCATGTATGTGCCTGTGTGGACCATGCTTGGACGTTACGATCGTGAGTAGACGTTGAGCCATCGGAGGAGTACCAAGAGCCACCTTCTTCAGAGCCCTTTGAGCAGCAGCAGGAGAACTTTGAGGAAGGCAAGTATAACATGAACATCCTATCACTTCTAAATACAATTTCATACTGCATTCTAATACTATATGCCTATAAGGATTTACTAGCCAATTTTATCCTTTATATAAATACCATGGGTTGCATTTTTGGTTAGTTGTGCTAGGTGCTGCGCTCTCACATTTTATGGTCCTTTTTAGTTAAATTTGATTAATGATATATGCAACTTGATTCTGAGAGTGGCCCTCTGTGCTGTGTGCTTGAGCGGCTCACGTCTCGTTAAAAGGTGTTTTATTTGAAACATGGTTTAGGGGGCCAGCACGGTGCTTAGTGCTTGGTTGGCCACTCTCCCTAAGGACCGGTTCATAGAGCGACAACCTAGGACAACCGCGCAACCACAAGACTGGAATGGGACGGTCTTGACTTACTAATTAGGTCATTTTGGTTTGGGAGTAACTTACCTGCGGGGCAAGAGGGGTGGTAAGCTTCAATGGTCCCTGCTCCTCCGGCTTGGTCTATGCTGTGTGCTTGTACCCCCGTGAGGTGGGCCCCATCGTTGCTGATCCAGAAACCTTAGCGGTTACACCTTACTAACGTGGTCCTTTGTAACGGTCTTGTAGTGCGCTTACTAGTCATCTCACCTAAGGAAGTGTGATGAACAACTAGCGTAGCTCACGACTTGTGGGTAAAGTTGTGCAACCTCTCGAGAGTGTAAAACTGGTATACTAGCCGTGCTCACAGTTATGAGCGGCCCAGATCCTCCGTCTGATTAGTGGTGTGTATCTTTGGTGGTTTTGTTTGGTTTTCAGTAGACTCATGATAAATTTTAATTATTTATTTATGTAACTTGGGTTCATGGTGATTCATCCACTTGTAGAAAATAGCTTTATAAAATTGGCCAAGATTAAAAGCTAATGCAGTTGAGTCAGCTAACCGTAGAGCCTCATAATTCGTGTTATACTTGTTGAGTACAAGTTGTGTACTCACACTTGCTTTCTCCACTCTTCTGTTCACTTTGGGATATCTTCGACTGCTGCTCAGTACCAGGCGACGTGGAGGACTACATCAGCGGACTTGACGATTTCTAGGCATTTGTCTCCCAGCCGACGTCCCTGTGGCGCCCTGTTCTTCATGTATTTACTTTTCGCTTCCGCACTTCTTGAACCGATTCTTGATTCGGTTGTAATAAAGATATTCATTTACAATTTATACACTTTTATTTCATGATATGTGTTGTGATATCTTGATAATTCTGTTGTATATATGCGTGACTTGATCCTAGCGCATATATGATTCCTCGGTTTATGTCTTTATAAATCGGGTGTGACAACTAGCGACTGCAAGGAATTCTGTCGGGAAGGACAACTAGCGACTTGGCGATTGAGCAAGGCCGATTGATCTTGTTCCAAACCACCATGAAGGTCGACACCCAGCCCTTCCCGAGTGTGAATATGGTGGAAGGTTATGACCGGTCTGCGAGGCAGCAATTAGATTTCGCACTCAGCATTAACATGACAGGGTTTGCATCACGCCGCCGAACCAAGAATGAAGGGGCCGATCCTTGCGATCGGCCCCAAAAAGGAGAAAAGGGATATATCACAGAAGAATAAGTACGACATGTCAGGAATCAGCAGCCAGCTTCTTCCGATCTCCTCAAAAATTACGAGTACCAGTACCAGCAGCGTCTCCAGCGTGAGTTAGAGGAGGAGGAGTATGAGTGGTATCACAGCCTTCGTTTCCTCAGTAGGATTGTTCTTGTTTCTGGTATGATAGATTTTATATACCTACTGTCCACTAATAGCCAAAAAGAAAACCTACAGCCCAAATTCATACGTGCTACTGATTTTGTAGTTTGCTTTATCGAGTTTTAATCCTTTAAGATTTGTCTAGTTGCTGAATTTTTTTTCCCCTCATTGTTCTAGCTGTTATCTTTGTTCCATCCCATCCTTGATCTGATCGTCTTTGCTTGCTGCATATATATAACAAAAAAATACCCACCCGTCCCACCCTTGTTTTCTACCCGCCACATATTCCCCTTCCGAGTTTCTTGTTTTTGTGCTGCACCATCCATCTTGGTTGATCCTTGTGCGCCCCTCAGTTGAAAGTTTTGCTGTGTTGTCACAAATCTTAAAAGAAAAGATGTATATTGGTCAAAAGAAGGACTGAAAACAACGAGTTCTTGTTCAAAAAAAAAGGAAAGAAAAGAAATAAAAGAGAATTGTGTTCAGCACACCAAAAAGGGGTTTGGGCAGCAACAAGTTTCGTTTGGTGCAATTGGTGTTCATCTATCCACTTCCTACATCGTGTTCCTTTCTTTGTGCATATTTTCCCTTTATATTCAGCAACTTAGACTTGTGTTCTTGGATTATTATTCGGTTTTGCATAACTACATTTATCAGCGCATTCCACTTACATATTACCCCACCAAGCTCCACTTAAAACGCGCCGTGAGTTGTTGCACCATCGTTGCTGTTACAATCACTCTTCCACTACAAATTGCAGCCCCGGTTCTTGCTCTTTTCAGGGAGAGAAAGAACTTGTTTTGTAAGTGGTGAGGGAGTGATTCCACATATATTTTGTCCTATTACTCTCTCTCTTTGTTACTAACATGGCAGGAAATGAAGATTCCCCTTCTCACACTGTGTCTGCACAAGAAATTCAGGAAGTGCGTGCACAAATGCAACAATTGATGCAAGGGATGCAAGCGCTTCAACGATCACTACAGCAGCAACATGGGGAGCATCCACCTCATGATGATGAACACATTGAGGATGATGATCAACATGCCGGTGGTGGTGGTGGTGGTCGTGGCCGAGGATTCGCTGCTAGTTTTGATAACTTTGCAGGTGGCCGTGGCCGAGGATTTGCTGCTGGTTTTGGTCGTGCACGACGTGTTCCTGTTGGGCATCCTCCTGATCTTGATGCTGAAACATTTTCAAATTATAGTGCTGAACATGGAGGTGATCCTTATGGTCGCCGTGGTGCATATGATGATCATGGTGGTGATAACTTTGGCCGTTTTGGAGCCCGTGGTCGTTATGGTGATCACCGTCGACGTCATCATGAACGACGTCACAATGATGATGGTTTGGGCAAGGTTAAAGTGTCCATTCCTCCATTCAGCGGCAAGGAGAATGCTGATGATTACTTTGAATGGGAAACCAAAGTGGAGCAACTATTTGATTTGTATGAATACCCTGCTGAAAAGAAGGCAAAGCTTGCAGCCATTGAGTTTAAAGGTTATGCCATAACTTGGTGGAATCAGGTCCGTACTGAATATCAAAGAGTTGGGCATGATCGTATAACTTGGGAAGACATGAAGAGGGAAATGAGACGTCGTTTTGTTCCTGCATATTATTCTCGTGATCTACATTTGAAACTGAAACGTCTTGTGCAAGGTACTCGCAGTGTTGATGAATATTTTCAGGAATTGGAAATGTGCTTACTTCGTACAGGGATAACTGAGGATGAGGAATCAACAATGGCTCGGTTTCTGGTTGGCCTCAATAAACCCATTGCTGATAAAGTGGATATGACAAATTACACTTGTCTCACTGAGTTGGTTCATTTTGCAAAGAGGGCTGAACGACAAGTTGCTACGTCTTACAAATACAATGCTTCATGGCGTCATTCCCAACAGCAAGGAGATGTCACTCCTCAATTCCAACAGCAAGGAGCTGCAACGCCCAAATCCTCATCTCGTGGAACAAATAGATCCATTCCACCTTCTTCCAAACAATTGGATACGAAAGGTAAAGCTATGAGTTCAAATCAGCCCACTTCTTCTACTGCAGCCACCCAACGCAAGACAAGCAAGATTGAGTGTTTTAAGTGTGGTGGTCATGGGCATAAACAAGCTGAATGTCCCAATCGTCGTACTATTATTGCCCTTGCTGATGGTTCTTATGATTCACAAAGTGAAGAGGAGGATGAGCTTACCAATGTATTTTCAGATTTTAATATTGACACTTGTGAGTATTCAGCAGAGGATGGTACATTTGAGCTAGGTCTGAATTGTTTAGCAATTCAACCTATTCCAACTTTTGCTCACAATGACATGTTACAAGATGTTATTTCTCCATCTTCTGACGAGATTACTAGTGCTGATTTTGATGAGTTGCTTGCTGATTTTCCTGATTTCGAGCCTTCTACAATGAATACACCATCTCCTTCTTTGGTGGTTAGGAGAGTTCTTTCCACTCAGTTTGTTGCTGCTGAACAAGGACAACGCCATAATTTATTTCAGTCCCGATGCAAAGTACAAGGCCAAGTGTGCCGTTTCATCATAGATGGTGGGAGCTGCAATAATATTGTTAGTGCTTTGCTTGTTGAGAAGCTTGGTTTGCAGCCACGTCGCCATCCACATCCGTACCATATGCAATGGCTGAATAATTCCGGGACAGTTAAGGTTTCAGCCATGATTCGTTTGTCATTTTCCATTGGTGATTATCATGGAGAGGTGGATTGTGATATTGTCCCCATGCAAGCATGCCATTTGCTGCTTGTCGGCCCTGGCAATTTGATGTGGACTCAGTGCATTTTGGACGGTCTAACAAATACACTTTCATTCACAATGACAAGAAGGTGGTTCTTGTTCCATTATCTCCAGAGGAGATACATACTTCAGATATGGCTCGCAAGAAAAGAGAGGAATCAGACAAAAGAAAATTGAGTGAGACCCCCAACCCAAGTAAGGGAGAGAGTTCTAACCCATCCAGCCACATAAAGCCTCATGCCAATCCTAAACAGCCACGCCACACTGAGTGTCTCTTTGTGAGCAAGAGTGATTTGAGAGAAGTGAGAAACACCACAACCCCATTCTTTGTGCTCTTGCACAAGGAGGTCCTACTTTCAACTCACGATTTACCTTCATCGCTGCCTAGTGTTGTTCTTGATCTCTTACAGGACTTCGAAGATGTTTTTCCTGATGAGATACCAGCTGGACTTCCTCCACTTCGTGGAATTGAGCATCAAATTGATTTGGTACCAGGTGCTTCGCTTCCAAATCGTCCAGCCTACCGCACCAATCCTGAAGAAACAAAGGAAATTCAGCGACAGGTAAAAGAGCTTTTGGACAAAGGGTATGTTCGTGAATCCTTATCACCATGTGTAGTTCCCGTTCTTTTAGTCCCAAAGAAAGATGGCTCTTGGCGCATGTGTGTTGATTGTCGTGCTATCAATGCTATAACTGTTCGATATCGCCATCCCATTCCACGACTTGATGACATGTTAGATGAATTGAGTGGTTCTATCATTTTCACCAAAATAGATTTGCGTAGTGGTTATCATCAAATCCGCATGAAACTTGGTGATGAATGGAAAACAGCGTTTAAAACTAAATTTGGTCTCTATGAATGGCTTGTGATGCCATTTGGCTTGACAAATGCTCCTTCAACTTTTATGCGCTTAATGAATCATGTTTTACGAGCTTTCATTGGCAAGTTTGTTGTTGTTTATTTTGATGATATTCTGATCTATAGCAAATCATTTGATGAACATCTTGATCATATCCATCAAGTACTTGCTGTTTTGAGGGAAGAGAAATTGTATGGCAACATTGCTAAGTGCACCTTTTGCACAGACCGTGTTGTTTTCCTTGGCTTTGTTGTTTCCGCAAATGGTATTCAGGTTGATGAAGAGAAGGTTAAAGCAATAAAGGATTGGCCTACACCGGTAAATGTGAGCCAAGTTCGAAGCTTTCATGGTCTTGCAGGTTTTTATAGGCGTTTTGTTAAAGATTTCAGCATGATCGCTGCACCCCTCAATAATTTGACAAAGAAGGATGTTCCATTCAAGTGGGGAGATGAACAAGACCAAGCCTTCAATGAGCTGAAAACAAAGCTTTGTGAAGCACCGCTGCTACAACTTCCTGATTTTGGTAAGACATTTGAGATCGAATGTGATGCAAGTGGTATTGGCATAGGAGGTGTACTGCTGCAAGAAGGTAAACCTGTTGCCTACTTTTCTAAAAAGCTAAATGGTCCACATCTGAATTACTCGGTTTATGACAAAGAGCTTTATGCCTTAGTTCGTGTTTTGGAAGTTTGGCAACATTACTTGTTACCTAAAGAATTTGTAATCCATTCTGATCATGAAGCTTTGAAATATCTTAAAAGTCAAGGCAAGCTGAACCGTCGACATGCTAAATGGATTGAGTTCATTGAAACGTTTCCCTATGTTGTCAAACATAAGCGTGGTAAAGATAACATTGTTGCTGATGCCTTGTCTAGAAGATGTGCGTTGATTACACAACTAGATACAAAAGTGCTTGGTTTGGAATCCATTAAAACACTTTATGCTGCTGATGCTGAATTTAAAGAGCCTTTCTCTCGTTGCATTGATGGAAAAGGTTGGGATAAATATTATGTGCATGATGGCTTCTTGTTTCAGACTAACAAAATATGCATTCCAGCTTGTTCGATTCGTCAAGTTCTTTTGCAAGAAGCACATGCAGGTGGACTAGCTGGTCATCTTGGTGTCAAAAAGACATTGGACATGCTCTCTGATCATTTCTTTTGGCCACATATGCGACGTGATGTCCAGCGGCATGTTGGGTGCTGCATCGTTTGCTTGAAAGCTAAGTCCCGCCTCAATCCCCATGGCTTATATACTCCATTACCTATTCCACATGTACCTTGGGAAGATATATCTATGGACTTTGTTCTGGGGTTACCTCGGTCTCAGAGGGGGAGGGATTCTATTTTTGTTGTTGTAGATCGCTTTTCTAAAATGGCACATTTTATCCCATGTCATAAGAGCGATGATGCTTCACACGTTGCTGATTTGTTTTTCAGGGAGATCGTTCGTTTACATGGAGTTCCAAAGACTATTGTTTCAGACCGGGATACAAAATTTCTCAGCTACTTTTGGAAGACATTGTGGGCTAAGCTTGGCACCAAGTTGTTATTTTCAACCACTTGTCATCCACAAACGGATGGGCAAACTGAAGTTGTCAACCGTACCTTGTCAACCATGTTGCGTGCTGTGTTGAAAAAGAATTTGAAGCTCTGGGAAGACTGCCTTCCACATGTCGAATTTGCTTATAACAGGGCAGTCCATTCTACAACAAACTCTTGTCCATTTGAAATTGTTTATGGGTTTAAACCGCATACTCCCATGGATCTTTTGCCTTTACCATTACAGGAACAAGTTAACTTGGATGCCACAAAAAGATCAGACTTTATCAAGCGGTTACATGCGGAGACAAGAAAGAATATTGAGAAGAAATCAGCACAATATGCAAAGCAAGCAAACAAAGGTAAGAAGAAGGTTACATTTCAGCCAGGAGATCTTGTATGGTTGCATCTACGAAAGGATCGCTTTCCCCAACAGCGTAAGAGTAAGTTATCTCCTCGGGGTGATGGTCCGTTCAAGGTTCTCCAAAAGATAAATGATAATGCTTACAAAATTGAGCTGCCACCTGAATATTCCAATGTGAGTACAACATTCAATGTCAAAGACTTGCTTCCATTTGTTGGTGAGCCTGAGTCGAGGACGACTCCTTCTCAAGAGGGGGAGGCTAATGAGGACATGCCTAGCATTCACTCATCTTCAAATGAAACTCCACTTGATATAGCTGGTCCAATTACAAGTAGTAGAGCTAAACAATTGCAGAAGGAAATTCATTCTCAGGTGAACGCTAACCTTATGTTTAATAATCAGTCTATGTTGAATGAGCCTATGCTTTTGAGTTCTTGTTTCAATGTCCTTAGGAATGATGGAGTGTATGAACCAGCATGGGATCAAGATGGATTCAAGCCTCTGGACATCTGAACCAAGAAGCCTATGGTGTGCATGAATAAAATGGAGGTTCATCACCTTAGTATGGGAATGCAACCAGAAGCTAGATGACTGACACATGGTACAAATTCCAAGCATCACTGCGGACAGAATACAAGGAGTTAGATGGTGTTCAATAAGTGGATGGAAGCGTCTTCAAGTCTACTTTCCAGTCCATCAAACGGTTCATTATTTGGATATCCTAATAAGGAGTTATGCTCATTTTAGTAACTGCTGCCAGAAGCTGAAAAGACGCGCGAACCAGCCACGAAATCCACTAGAGCATGCGCATGCAGCCATTTACTCAAAGCTGAACGCCCCTATCTCTATATATATATATCTTGTACTAGACAATGAAAAGTCAGATCTTATTTTATTGAATTCAGAATACACAAACTCGTGGAGTTTTGTTTATGCGTGAGTCTTGAGAGGCTTGCAACATTTGTTCTTTCGATTCCTGAGGGAGTTGTAGAACGCCGAACTGCGGTTCACCCAGTTCGTGCCTTCACGTCTATAGGGCGTGATTGCGTGGGCTGTTACGTTGTTACGTGGAAGGGTGATTGTCTCGGTAGTTCGTCGCGTGGACAGCCTCGCGGTGCGCTGCCTCTTCACCAGGTCACGCAGCGACAATTTATCAAGTTCGCAGATCCTACGAGAAGATCGGGCCACAACAAATTGCTACACGTGCTGCCTAGACATGAGCATATCAATGAGCGCCGTACTGGAAAGCGTTTGAAGAAATTGGAAGACGCGCGTGATCATTGGCATTGCCCGTTCTTCAGGTATTGTTGGGATTCTGTCATGAGTCGATTGCCTACTACCAAGGACTGCCCGGAGTGCGGACCCCGGAAGCAAGATGCGGAGGGGGTCTCGGTTTTCTGGTGTTTGGGACCTGTGCCACCTCAGCAAGAGCAGATTCAACCACCACGAAGGAGGGTGGACTTCGAAGAAGAAGAGGATAAGTTGTTGGAAATAAATTTCTATTAAGATATTGTGATCTTCACTGTTAAGGAAATGTTTAAGCCATCTAAACGTGATTAAGGAAACCTAATGATAAAACCCTAATGGGCTGTGATCAGCAGGCCCATTAGGCCTGTTTCTAGAGGCTGGCCCCCAGCCCCACAGTGCCTATAAACATAAGGTCGTGGTTAGCACCTTGATGACCTAATCATCTCAATCTAAAACCCTAGCCACCGCTAGTCTGATCACTAAGGGCATTGGAGGGGTTTGGAAGGCCAAGCACTCTCGTTGGCGCCCGGAGGACGCCGATTCGCCGCTGCATCTCCTACACCGACAAGAACGCCTACTTCCTCTACGGATCAGGCGTAAATGGCTGCTGCTGCTGCTAACGCTGGTATAATGATTACCGTTTATTCCGCATTAGATTGATTTGTCATGAACTAGGTTATGTTAAGATTCTGGATAATCATGCCGCTAAAATTAAATTTTGGCAAATACTAACAATTGGTATCAGAGCCATCTTAACCTAGTCATGCACGGTCAAATTTTGAGCCATGTTTATGCCTCTGTTTTTCATCGGTTTAAGATGCAAAGATGCTGTGCAGATTAGATCCTATTGCACAGTTAAGGTTGATTCATGTTTTAGACGCAATTAGTTCCTGCAGAAAGGTTTTTATGTGTTAATCATGCTTGATTAGATCTAAATCATGGTTAATTAGTTTTTTGATCACGAGATTAGATCTAATCTAATTCGATTTATGTCAATTTTAAGTTTAATCTTGATCTGTTAATGCTAAGTGTCTCGGATTAGATGCAAATGTTTAACATTTATTCTAATTCATGGTTAAACCGAGACAAAATTGATGACTATGCAATTAAGGTTAGGGCTGAAACAAATTAGATCTCTGTTCATGTTTAATTTCCGCAAAATTAGATCCAAAAATCATGAACAAGATGCATAAGTAAGCACTAAGAGGAAAGGGAATACAAATCTTAGATCGCGATTCGAGAAATCCCTAAATCCCTTATTGTGCGCAGCACTGCTCGGCCCTGTGCCGCGCGTCGCCTGCGCTTCGGGCCACGCAGCTCCGCCTGCGCACCTGCGCCAGCACCCTCAGGCGGCCACGTGTGCGCTAGCACACTGCGGCCTGGCCGCCGCGTGCCAAGCTGCGCGCCAGGTGCGCGCCAGCCTATGGCCGCGCTCTGCGCCGCGCGCCCCTGCTCGCCGCGCTGCTGGGCCCGCCCTCGCGCCGCCCCGCGCCTCAACCCCGTGCCGCCTGTGCAGCGCCACGCGGCCCCGCGCGTCGGCCGGCCGCTCGCTCCGCGCGCCGCCTCTCTGCCTGAGCGGCGGCCATGCCGAGGGGAAAAGGATGAAGTGTAGTGAGACTGTTAGGGTTTCGTTCCGACCGCATCTATTTATGTGAGGTACCATCAGTTTCTGGCCGTCCGATCGAAATGGAGCGTCCAAATTCACCCGCATTAGGGTTTTCGCGGGATGGGCCAAATGGGCAGATTGGGCTGCGTGTATAGGGGGATGTTTTGGGCTGTTTATGAGTTTTAGCCCAATTAATGTTTAAAGTCTTTTATTTACTATTACTTATGTTTAAGCTGTTATGTTTAAAGGTTTTAATTATTTCGGTTGCACTTATTATTACCAGCATTATGTTAATTAATTTCCATGAGTTATGTAAATGTTTTTTTAATCCTATTTTAGTTGCATTTATTCGCTGAAAATTATGTTCATCCACCATAAGCAATTAAGATGCACTCTATTTAAATGGAACCATCGGGAAGTTTATTTAGAGCACTTGTAATTAATTCTGACCATCGTTGATTTAATTATGAGTTTAATGATAAATTTCGTTTGTTTTCCCCATCGGTGATGCAAATTGAAATTTATGTATGATTTTAATCAGACCATCGTAGGGTTAATTTCATACTTCTTATGCGCATCTTAATTGTGAGTTTAATGAAGTTATTGTTCTCATAATTTTTCAGTGAACACTGTGACGGGCTACTTGAAATCCATTGAGCCACTGAATGGCACCAACTATCCAAGCTGGTATAAAGATGTTAATGTTGCCATTGCTGTGTGTGAATATGATGTTGCCTTACGTCAAGACAAGCCAGCAGAGCCTGCTGATCCCAATGGTGATCGTACTACCATTGAGAAGTGGGAGAGATCAGACAGGATGGCCAACAAGATAATTAAGAACACGATCACTCCGGCCATCTGTGGTGCTATTCCTGATAAGGACCAGGATGGTAATAATCTGAGCGCCAGGGCATATCTTGCCAAGGTGGAGGAGAACTTTAAGAGTTCTTCCAAGACTTATGCTAGCACCCTGATCATGAAGATGCTGACTTCACAGTATGATGGGCAAAGTGGAATCAGGGAGCACATTATGAGCATGTGTGACATGGCAAATAAGCTGAAGACACTGGATATGGCTATCTCTGATGGTTTTCCGGTGCACTTCATCATGACTTCTCTGCCAGTACAGTACAGTCCCTTCAAAATAAGCTACAACACTCACAAGGCGACTTGGAGCATGGCTGAGCTCATTAGCTACTGTGTTGAGAAAGAAGAAAGGTAGAAAGCTGAAAGGATGAAGGATGCTGTCAACATGGTCAGCGAGCGCTTTGGGCGTGTTAGCATGAATAACACTCCTAAGCATCAGGCTGAGTCTGGTAGCAACAGGCAGCATAAGAAAAAGTTTAAGGGCCATAAGATCAAGGCCGTGTCACATAAGAAAACCTCTAATGAGAGGCTGTGCAAGTTCTGCAAGTCACCTAAACATGAGCAGAAGGAATGCCATGGATTTAAGGAGTGGCTTAAGAACAAAGGTACAATTACTGATTATGTATCTTTTATTGATGAATCGTTCTTAGTGAATTTTTCTCCTAATACTTGGTGGATTGACTTAAGTGCCACTGTGCACATTTCCAATTCACTGCAGGTATTCAGTTCGATCCGAACTATAAGAGAGGGGGAGCGAAGCCTAAGAGTGGCTGATGGCAATGAAGTGAAGGTTGAAGGCATTGGGAGCTTCGATTTGGAGTTACCAGGCGGCTTTAACCTTAGTTTGCATGATGTTCTTTATGTTCCTAGTTTGAAGAGAAACCTTATTTCTATTTCGCGTTTAGATAAGTCGGGACATATTTGTGAGTTTGGCAACTCTGTGTGCAACATTAAATTTCATAATTTAAGTGTGGGCGTTGGTCATTTGCAAGGCGATCTTTATTTGCTCTCTCTTGATAATGCTTATTCTGCAATGAATGTGCATGATGTAACGCATAAGCGTAAGTGTGATGATGAGACTTCTTCGAAATTGTGGCATTGTCGTTTGGGCCACATTTCGTGGGGGAGAATTGAGCATCTCATAAGAGAAGAGATACTCCATTCATTAGATCTCTCGAACTTAGATCAACAATGCGTTGATTGTATTAAGGGAAAATTCGCTAAGACAATTAAGAAAGGAGCTACTCGGAGTTCGGGCCTATTAGAAATAATTCATACTGATATTTGCGGCCCGTTCCCAGTAAAGTCTATTGATGGTTTTGACTCATTCATTACTTTCACAGATGACTTCTCTCGTTATGGTTATATTTACCCCATTCGTGATCGATCCGAATCATTAGATAAATTCAAAATATTCAAGGCTGAAGTGGAAAATCAGCATAATGTCACTATTAAATTAGTGAGATCGGATCGAGGTGGTGAATATTATGGGAGACATGCTCCATTCGGCCAAGTACCTGGACCATTCGCTAAGTATCTTGAAGAGAATGGTATAAAGGCCCAGTACATTATGCCGGGCGAACTACAGCAAAATGGAGTTGCTGAGCGTCATAATCGTACACTAATGGACATGGTACATAGCATGCTTAGTTATTCTACTTTGTCTGTAGAGCTGTGGATGGAAGCATTAAAAACAGCTGCGCACATACTAAATCGTGTTCCTTCCAAATCCATGCCAAAAACACCTTATGATTTGTGGTTTGGGAAGAAACCATCGCTTAATTATCTACGTGTGTGGGGCTGTCCAGCCGAAGCTAAGTTATTTAATCCACAGCAAAAGAAATTAGATAATAAGACGGTGAGCTGCTATTTTATCGGATACCCTGATAAGTCTAAGGGATACCGATTCTACTGTCCTGATCGCCTCACTAAGTTCGTTGAGACCAGGCAGGCTGTATTCCTAGAGGATGCAGGAATCAGTGGGAGCTTTCTGAGGAGGGAAATTAATCTTGAAGAAATACGGGCTGAGCTTCCCATCCCGGTAATTCAAGAAATAGTAACACCTCAGTTAGTGCCGCTGTTTGTTCCTTCCATTCAGAGTACACCATCTGTTCAGAATACGCCTCCTGTTCAGAGTACTAGCGCTAATCCGCCTGTTGAAGTAGCTCCTGAGCTTGCGAGCGAACAACAAGCTGAGCAAATGGCGCCTAATGCTGAAGATGAGAACCCTGTCGAGGTGCCTCAGGCTGCACCTCAACCAGCACCTCAGCCTGTTGAACCATTAAGAAGATCACAGCGGGCTAGGAAAAAGACAGTTTTCCCTGATTATGAGACATACTTAAGTGAAGATATGTATGATATTGGGAAAGCTGATGATCCGAACACGTTTAGAGAGGCAGTATCATGTGAGAACTCTGCCAAATGGGTTGAGGCCATGGAAGAAGAGCTTAAGTCCATGAGTTCCAATGATGTTTGGGATCTGGTAGATATTCCTAATGTAGTCAAACCAGTAGGCTGTAAATGGGTCTACAAGACTAAACGTGATTCTAAAGGGAATGTCGAACGATTTAAAGCAAGGCTTGTAGCCAAAGGTTTTACGCAAAAGAAAGGGATCGATTATAATGAAACTTTCTCCCCTGGGTCCAAGAAAGATTCATTCAGAATCATTATGGCGCTAGTAGCTCATTATGACTTAGAGCTACATCAGATGGATGTCAAAATTGTGTTTCTGAATGGTGACTTGGATGAGACCATCTTCATGGCACAATCGGAAGGTTTTGTTGTGAAGGGCAAGGAACATTTAGGATGCAGACTTAAGAAATCTATTTACAGGCTTAAGCAAGCGTCAAGACAGTGGAACCTTAAATTCGATCAAGTGATTAAGAAATTCGGATTTAAGGAGAATGATGTAGATAATTGTATCTACACTAAGATAAAGGGTGGTAAATTTATAATTCTAGTGCTTTATGTGGATGATATCCTATTAGCGAGCAGCGATAAGCGTATGCTGCATGAGACAAAGGGATTTCTTTCATCCAATTTTGATATGAAAGATCTTGGTGAAGCCTCTTATGTTCTGGGCATTGAGATACACCGAGATAGGACCAAAGCAATACTAGGATTGTCTCAAAAGGCATATATTGAGAAAATGCTTAAGAGATTTAATATGGATAAGAGTAAGGCCACACCTGTTCCATTAGCGAAGGGCGATAAGTTTAATGAAGCCCAATGTCCTAAGAACCAATTGGAATCAGATGAGATGAAGGACATACCTTACGCTTCAGCTGTCGGAAGCCTGATGTATGCACAAGTCTGTACGCGTCCGGACTTGGCTTTTGCTACCGGAATATTTGGAAGATATTAGAAAAATCCTGGGAAGGTCCACTGGGTTGGTGTCAAGAAGGCATTACGTTACTGCCAAGGCACTAAAGACTTCATGCTCACATATAGAAGATCAGATAACCTTGAAGTTGTGGGTTATACTGATGCTGACTTTGCTGGATGTGTGGATAGTAGGAAATCTACATCAGGATATATTTACACGTTAGCTGGTAGAGCTATATCATGGAAAAGCTCTAAGCAAAATTTAGTTGCAGCATCGACGATGCAAGCTGAGTTTGTGCCATGCTATGAAGCAACTGGACAGGCTGTTTGGCTTAAGAATTTTATTCCGGGCCTCAAGGTAATTGACAGCATTACGAAACCTATAACGTTATACTACGATAATCAGTCTGCAGTATTCTTTTCGAGTAACAACAAGTCAAGTGGTGCTTCCAAACACATTGACCTTAAGTATCGTGTTGTGAAAGAAAGATGCCAGGATCGAACCATTAAAATGGAGCACATAAGAACTAATTCTATGTTAGCGGATCCGCTCACTAAAGGCTTACCACCGAACATGTTTAAGCAGCACGTTACTAATATGGGTTTGGTGGATAGTCCTTAAGTCCTGGTTTTAGGACCATTATAACTCCCAACTAAAGAATAAGCGTTCTACCGAGGTGTTTCAGTGAGACTGTGGGTAATGGGGTCCCAGAAGTGCATCAAGCTACTGATGACGCATTGATTCGGTACTCTCTGTTACTACTAAGGGTGAACATTAGTATGATACGAACATTAGCCTTAACCTTTCGATCAAGTGGGAGAATGTTGGAAATAAATTTCTATTAAGATATTGTGATCTTCACTGTTAAGGAAACGTTTAAACCATCTAAATGTGATTAAGGAAACCTAATGATAAAACCCTAATGGGCTGTGATCAGCAGGCCCATTAGGCCTGTTTCCAGAGGCTGGCCCCTAGCCTCACAGTGCCTATAAACATAAGGTTGTGGTTAGCACCTTGATGACCTAATCATCTCAATCTAAAACCCTAGCCACCGCTAGTCTGATCGCTAAGGGTATTGGAGGGGTTTGGAAGGCCAAGCACTCCCGTTGGCGCCCGGAGGACGCCAATTCGCCGCTGCATCTCCTACACCGACAAGAACGCCTACTTCCTCTACGGATCAAGTGTAAATGGCTGCTGCTACTGCTAACGCTGGTATAATGATTACTGTTTATTCCGCATTAGATTGATTTGTCATGAACTAGGTTATGTTAAGATTCTGGATAATCGTGCCGCTAAAATTAAGTTTTGGCAAATACTAACATAAGTATCACCATCTGCGCTGGTGCCCTGATGGACTTAACCATTCTCAGAAATGCAGGTTCAGCAGTTGCGCAGCCTGGCAGAAGCTGAGGCTAGATATCTTGAGTTACTGAGGAAGGCGTGCCCGGATTTGGCGGACAAAGTCCACTACACGCAAAAAAGGGAGTCGCACCCTCCCAGGAAGGAGTGGTGGCCAAGATCAACAAGAGCTGATGTGAAGACATCGGCTGATACGCATATGGTGTTTGTGCTCCCTGCGGAGTTCCACGCTCGAGGCCATGAGGAGTTATCGGTAGCCCAGCTTGACCTGGGGCCGCGGCCGATAATATTTGAGAAGCCACAAGCAAAGAACTACAAGCATTTGAAGGCTTTATATCTCAAGGGTTACATAAAATGGCCAGCCCATCAACAAGATGTTGGTTGACACAGGAGCGGCAATTAACATAATGCCGTACTCAGTGCTGCGCCGCTTGGGGCGGTCCACTGGAGATCTGATCAAGACTAACGTCATGCTAGGCGACTTCAACGGGCAAACATCAGAAGCTCAAGGCGTCCTTAATATGGATCTGATCATCGGAAACAAGACTGTCCTGACCTCTTTCTTCATCGTTAACAGCAAGAGCACATACAACATCTTACTTGGCAGGGATTGGATCCATACCAACTGCTACATTCCTTCCACAATGCATCAATGTCTAATCCAGTGGGAGGGAGATGAGGTAGAGGTGGTTCATGCAAATGACTCGATCAATCTCAGGGATCAGTTTGGAAGGCTGCGGCAACATTGAAGCTACAAAAAATGGGGTGAGGCTGGTCTTATCCACTGGCCTTACAGAGTAGATGAGTTAAAAAGAATGAGCTGCTCTGACGCACTTGTTGAGGCCGATCCCCATGATCGGCCCCAAAAAATAAAGTGTAAACCTTTGATGTCAAGTGCTATACATGATCATAGCAGTTACAGGAGTGTTGAACAATGAAGGATGCCCCGCGAGCCAGCTTTACTCCTATTGTAAAGTTTCAAAGAACAATGAAGGATATAAAGCGGGTCCATCTGCAGTCTCCATCTGCAGTGTTGATTTAACAGATGATGGGAAATTAGGATACGGATTTACATCAGCTGATGAGCTCGAAGAAGTAGATATTGGCCCTGGGATAAGCCACAGCCAACATTTGTCAGCAAAAAGTTACGCCCATGCCTACGAGAACCGATGATAGCTTTGCTAAAGGAGTCTGGGATTATACGGAGATGCCTGGATTGGACAGGAGTATAGTCGAGCATCGGTTCCCTCTCAAGAATGGATTTCAGCCATTTCAGCAGCGAGCGTGACAAATGAAGGTTGAAGTCCTGGTGGAGGTTAAGAAAGAAGTGGAGAAAATGCTAGAAGCAGGATTTATCAGGCCTTGCAGGTATGCCGAGTAGATTTCAAGTGTTGTACCTGTGAAAAAGAAGGACGACCGATGACGAGTCTGCATGGACTTCAGAGACCTCAACAGGGCTACTCCAAAGGATGAATATCCGATGCCTGTCGCAGAGACGTTGATTAATGCGGCTGCTAGTCATAAGATCTTGAGTTTCATGGATGGCAACGCCAGTTATAACCAGATCGTCATGGCTCCGGAGGATGTATACAAGACTGCATTCAGAGTACCTGGGGCAGTAGGACTGTTCGAATATGTTGTTATGACTTTCGGGTTGAAGAATGCTGGCGCTACATATCAGCGTGCCATGAACTACATTTTCCATGACTTGATCGGCAAGCTGGTGGAAATTTATATTGATGACATCGTGGTGAAGTCTGCGTTGGTTGCAGAGCATTTGGAAGACTTACGGCAAGTTCTGGAACGAACTAGAAGGTTCGGGCTTAGAATGAATCCGAAGAAATGCGCTTTCGGCGTTTCGGCCGGTCAATTTTTGGGTTTCTTGGTTCATGAAAGAGGGACCGAGATCGGTCTAAAAAGTCAAGAATTTGTGCAAACAATGGAGCCACCTACTATGAAGAGGGAGCTCCAGCAGCTCATTGGTAAGATCAACTTTGTTAGAAGGTTTATTCCAATCTCTCCGAACGGATTGAGCCTTTTATGGAGTTGGTAAAAATTAAAGCCAATGAAGAGTTTCGCTGGGGGGCAGAGCAGCAACGGGCATTTGAAGGGATCAAGGAGTATCTGTCCAAACCACCAGTGCTTGTTCCACCCCAACAAGACAGACCATTCTACGTGTACCTATCAGTAAGTGACACCTCTATCGCTTCAGTAGTAATACAAGTGCATGACGACAAAGAGAGGATTGTGTTCTACCTCAGCAGAAGGATGCTAGATGTGGAGACAAGGTATCCTGATATTGAAAAATTATGCCTTTCTTTGTTCTTTACATGCACAAAGCTTTGACATATCCTGTTATCAGCCGAGATAATTGTCATCTGCAAATCGGATGTCATAAAATACATGCTATCGGCTCCTGTGTTGAAAGGCCGACTTCGAAAATGGATGTTTGCGTTGTCAGAGTTCGATATCCGATACCAGCCCGCGAAGGCGGTCAAAGGGCAAGCGTTGGCGGATCTTATCGTAGAAAGGATCAATACTGACATAGCAGCACTTTCCATACATGCTTGGGCCATGTACTTTGACGGGTCGGTTTGCGGAGATGGATGTGGCATAGGTATCCTACTTGTGTCGCCTCGGGGGGCAACGTATTCTTTTTCAATTAGATTACCTACTGCTTGCACCAATAACCTCGCAGAATATGAAGCAATGCGTAATGGTATGGAGTTGCTTCTTGAGGCCGGAGTTGTAGCAGTGGAAATTTTCGGAGATTCAAAATTGGTGATCTCTCAGCTCACAGAGGAATACAGATGTGAGAGCGAGTCGCTCTTCCCATTATGGGTGCAATGTCAAGAGCTGATGGCCCAATTTAGGTACATAAATTTCTATTGGATACCAAGGACTCGAAATTCAAAGGCCAATGATTTAGCACAGATAGCTTCGGGATACAAGGCTGTAGCGGACAGAACCGATCTTCAGGTACACCTACTGGACCAAGGAGATTGGAGAGCCGATATCTTCAATTATTTGAAGGATTCGGCTTGGGGGCACCCAAGAGGATATGCTACAAGGCTATGAGATACGTCCTCATAGGAGATGACATGTTCTACAAGACTTTAGAAGGTGTGCTGCTCAAATGCCTGGGGCCGGTTGAATCCAATCGGCTCTTACACGAAGTCCATGAAGGCACCTGTGGGACTCACCAATCAGCTCACAAGATGAAGTGGCTAATTAGACGATCAGGGTATTACTGGCCCACCATGCTTGAAGATTGCTTCAAATATTATAAAGGATGTCAAGCATGTCAGAGGTTCGGGAAGATTCAGATGGTACCAGCATCAGTAATGAACCCTATCATCAAGCCATGGCCGTTCAGAGGCTGGGGCATGACATGATTGGCAAAATTAATCCTCCATCCAGCAAAGGCCACCAGTTTATTTTGGCTATCACAGACTACTTTACCAAGTGGGTGGAGGCGGTTCCCATGAAGTCGATAGCATCCAAAGATGTTATTAATTTTATCAAGGAGCATGTCATTCATAGGTTCGGGATTTCTCAGACCATTACAATAGATGGAGGTTTGGTCTTTATTTTAGAGGAATTCAAGAAATTCGCCACTAACATGGGCATCAAGCTGATCAGGTCATCTCCATATTATGCCCAAGCAAACAGACAAGCTGAAGCATCCAATTAGAGCCTTATCAAGTTGATCAAGAGAAAGATTGATGAATATCCTAGGTGTTGGCACGAGGTCTTATCAGAGGCATTGTGGACATACCGTATCTCTTGCCATGGAGCAACAAAAACTTCTCCTTATCACCTAGTGTATGGACAGGAGGATGTTTTATCGTGGGAAATTATGGCCGGCTCGAGGCGCATAGAGTTCCAGAATGACTTAATAGCTGAAGAGTATGCTACTCTGATGAATGATAATGTTGAGGACCTCACGGAGCTCAGGCTTTGGTCACTTGAAAAGATCAAAGAAAATAAGGCCAAAGTAGCACACGCGTATAACAAGAAAGTCAAGCCGAAGGAATTCCGAGTTGGAGATCTTGTTTGGGAAGCGGTGCTACCATTGGTGACTAAAGATGCAGCATATGGCAAATGGTCTCCAAACTAGCACGGGCCTTATAGGGTTGACCAAGTCCTATCTGGAAATGCATATATGCTTGAAGAGTTAGATGGCGTCAAGTTTCTAGTGGCGGTCAATGGTCAACATCTCAAGAAGTACTTCCCAAGTATGAGGGATGGTGAGTAGTAAAGCCAATGCTGCACATCAGGCTATAAGCCAATATGATCAGTTGGCCCGAACAAGAGAAAGCCGACGCTGTGCGGAAGGATATGAGCCGACAGAACCTAATGACTCGTAAAGACGGAAGCTGGCGATATGTGCCAGGACGGGTATAAGGAAAGAAAGCCGATACGTGCAGTCGGCCCACATATATAAAAGAGAAAGAGAAGTACCTTGTACTTAACACTTTGAGTCGATTGAATAGCCGATGTATAACCATCGACTTTGGAGTCTTAAAATAAATACATGCAGGTTTATCTAACAAAGAGTGATTAGAAGGAAGCCTACTGAAGGAACTCATCGATGGCAGCAATGGCCTCAAGATGGACACGATCAGCTTCAGCAATCACTGCTTCATCGTCCTTGTCCACTCCTGACACCACCTGCCTACTCAAAGTGTTCAGCTCCGCAAGTTCTGCCTTCAGTTGGGCAGTCAGGGTTTCTGCTTCCCGCTTGGAGCTGGCAATAAGTTTTTTCTCTTCTTGGATGCGCTGCTCGATTACCCGGACCTTAGCCTTGAGGTCTTCTAATTCCTTCTCCAGAAGATGAAGCCTTTGAGAATGCACAGATGTATCGGCACCTAGAACCCTCGCCTTCTTCTCGTTAAGTGATCGGCACCTCTCGGCAATGTTGGCCTTCATGGGGGCTTGAGAGCGACGAGTCTCAATCCTATGATGAGCCTATTCTACTCTTGCCCAAAAGAAAGGGAGGTGCCAGGTAGGCCAGAGCTTGATCTGAAGGACTTCAGGAAGTTGAGATTTTATCTCCTCAAGAATCTGCCTTACTGCACTGGAATCCTGGACCAAGGCGTCAATCGGAGCTGATAGAAGGCCCTTCACGTGGAGAAGTTGACTGGCGACGCTGGTCGAATCTTGTTGAGGATCGTCGACTTCTAGTATGGCCGAGCCGATAGATGCAGGATCAAATGCAAGCAACTCCGAGAGATTCAGGCCCTGAAAGAAGGCATAAGACTAGGGCAGCACAGGGAAAAGATGTAAACAATTTGGTGATAAAACATACCTGTTCTGGAGGAGGAGTAACGACAGTCGATGAAGAGATGATCGGCTCCTGAGGATGGGCCCTTTCTGGAGGAGGAGCGATGATAGCTGATGAAGCGATGATCAGCTCTTTGGGGCTTACCCTTTCTGAAGGAGGAGTGACAGCCGATGAAGCAACGGTCGGCTCTTACAGGCGCGCCCCTTTCGGAGGAAGAATGATAGTCAATGAGGTGACAGTCGGCCCCTCCAGAGAGGGACCAACGTCCGACATGGTGATGCCTGGCTCCTGCAGACCTCGAAGGATGACCGAAGCATCAATCGGTGTTGCAGGGCCTTCCAGAGGTTTTGGGATGGGATCCTGAAGGGTGACCAGAGCGCTGACCGTGGCCAAAAAATTTTCTGGAGCTTCTGGAGCTGGGCCCTTTTGGCATGCAGGTTCCTCCCCACTAGAAATGTCCACAACATTGGACTACAAGAAAGAGAAAAGTAATCAAGTTAAAATGTACATATTTAGAGGATCAGCTATGAGAGGGGCGATCCAAACCTGGCCAGCGATCGGAGCTTCTTGATTGGGGGGAAGATGGCCCAGCTTCCTTCTGAATTTTTATGACGATCATCTTCCTCACCTTAGTGTGGGCTCGGGGGCAACAGTGTCAGATGACCGTTTCCACTTGGGGGTCAACTTCGTGGTGCTAGGCTGGATCCGCATGATTCCTTTTGAAGGGGAGGTGCGTTTTTGCCAAAAAGAACCACGGGGGCAACTGGCGAAAACTGGAAGTTAGACCCATCATCATTCTTGGGCTCCGGACCATCCTCCTGCTGCAAAAGGAGCAAATAGAATCAGAAAAGGAATTGAGCGAAGTCAGAAGGAAAAATGATGGATTGAAGGTAATACCTCTTCCTTAGGGACTTCATACTCAGCATGAATCTGCTGCAACATTGGCCCCAGGGCTTTCCGGAAGACATGAGTCTTCCACATCAACCACCAGTTCTCGAAGTCAATGGCCGAAGAGGTGAATGATAGGTCAATAGGGATTGGGATGAGAAGGTCTGAAAAGAGGCTGTAGCATCTTTGGGTGGTGACGGCGTCGGGCAGATCGGTTCTGTTGGTTATTAAGTAATGAAGGAGTAAGTGAGGAGGAACTTGCCCGAGGCCAAACTGCCGGGCTGCTACAACCGGCTGGTAGAACTCATATCTTGGTTTAATGATCTAGTTGGAAGTACTCATGCTGACTGGGAGGAGGCAAGGCCGAATCATGACAGAATACAGGCGCCGGATGTCGGCATCATCGGCAAAATCGGCCAATCTGAAAGTAATCGGGTTCTCGAAAATCTCAGAATCAGTGTAGGGAAGAAAGGTTGGGTTGTTCAGGCCCTTGTAGAAGATCCTAAACCAATGTGAAGCATCTGAGGGATTCAATTTGCCGTCAGGAAGGCTGTACAAAGCCTGGCTGAAGCTGGTGCATCTGATCCGCCTCCCACTCTGATCCGGGAAAGAGTTATCGGCCAAAGAAGGAAAGTTCAGGATGGAGTCCTAAAAGTAAAGGTGAGCCCACAATTGGATAAACCACCAGGGACCACCAGTCCTAAGTTTCTTCTAGGAGAGAAGGCTCAAAGACATCAGATGAAGGTATCTATAAATTTCTCCAAGGAATAATTTACCAAGGCCAACAGTGTGACCTTTGGCCAGCTCATATGCTAGAGGGACGTAATTCTTGGTTGGAGCAAGGGAAGGAGCGCAGAATAAGAAGTGCTCTAACCAAAGATTCAGGAAGGCTGTGTTCCCTCTCTATCACAGGGCCTTTGGTTTTTAGGTGCTGGTTCAGGTATGCACCCCAGTTTGTGCACTCCGTTTTGGAAGACAACTTGAAGGGAACTTCAGATAGTCTGTAAGCAGAGGGGCAAGTTGACGAGATGTCCAGACCAGTGATCATCACCACGTCCAGGAGGGTTGGAGTCATCGGTCCATGACCAAAAAGAAAACATTTCAAGGCATCAAACCAAAACTAGCCGATGGTTTTCAGAAGGTTCTCGTTCTTTTCAAGAGGGGACAGAGACAGAGACAGAGCATCGGCTATCCCTATGGACTCCCATGTGGGCTGGTAGGTATTTGCCACTCTGTTATACCAGGTCACCCAGCCCTCGGGAGGATTTGGCCAGGCATGGAGGCTGTCGGTCCAGGAGTCTAAATCTATATTTTCACTCATGAATGGAATTCGATTGGCCTCGAAAGAAATCAGATCCATGGGTTTCTTGTAAGAACGAGTCCCGAGACAAAAATAATTGGGGGAAGAAGGATGCAGCAAGAGAATATCTGAAACCTAAAGAATCCATAAAAGCCAAATAATTGGAGAAAGATCATTTAATGGCACAAGTTATCTCGTAATTGCTGCGTTAAATTAATAGAAGTCAGAGTCTTACCTTCAGACCAAAGACATCCGCACCGGTGTTCGGAGAACCCACCATCGGAAACCCCAATGAAGATCAAGGACTCAGGAACTAGATCTAGGGTTGGCGGCGCAAGATCGAGTTCATGCTCTAAGGCTTTGGTCCGGGTCTTGTGACTAGGGTTTATGAGCGGAAGGTTTTGGAGAATAACTTGGATTCGGGGAATCTTCAGAGATCTATTTTGGGGAAGGTTCCGAATCTAAGCAGAAAATGAAATGAATTGGAGAATTGATTTAGATTCGAATTGGCGTTTTTGAGGAAAGAAACCGACGCGTTGCCATCAGCTCTTAATAGATCGGTTTCTTAACAAATTGTGGTTGAAATAAAAGATTTTATTTACAATGGGGAGTGAGTACAAAGGGGAGCCGATTGCTACTAGAGCCGATCTATCAGCTTAATTCTACAGTCTACCACCAGTGGACGCCGGAGGTCCTGCGGCGCTTGATCAGTGGAGCCATGCTGATGTCGCTGTCGCCGCCGCTGCCGTCGACGTCACTGCCATCATCTCCGCCGCTGCTACTGCTAAAGTTGCTGCTGTCTTCGGTTTCTTCGTCGTCATCATCCTCCAATGGTCCGCCAAGGAGGAAGTCTCCTGCTACTGAATCCTTCTCGGTTGAGGAGGAATTAGCTTCTTTTTCCGAGGAGGAGAAGAAGTCTTCTTCCCAGGATGTGTCGTCTTCATCATCTTTCTCCAGCTCATCACCGAGGAGTAGGTGGAGATCCTCGCCGTCGGTCCGGGACTCGTCGTCCTCTGACCAGGATTGGAAGTCCCATTCTTCTACATCCCAATGCAGGGGGCAAGGACTTCATAGGCGGCTATGGGGTCGTACTCTAGAGTAGGCTCTCGTGTGGATTTGGACTCGAAGGAGATGGCGGAGGAAGCAGAGGAAGAGGAAGAAGCCATTACGAGAAGAGGAAAATTGAATCAGGTATGGTTGCTAATGGATGACGGAAGAAGATGATTAAAAGAAAGTTACCGGGGATAGTTTATAAAGATGAAGTGGAAGATGAATTGGCACCATAGTGGTTTCCAAGGAGCCTGATGCAGAACAGTCACATCCCCTGGAAGTTAAAGAGGCATACCTATACGGATTTCAGAAGTCGAAGAGGCGGGGCAATTAAAAGAAAAATGTGTTATCGCCATAATTCTGGTAGGCTAGAAAGGTGGGTCGAGAAGTAAGATGGGCTAGAAAGGTAATCATAATGGGCTTGTGAACCGGCCCCTATGCGGTTGTTTGAGGCCAAGGTTGGCCATGTATCTAGATAGGCATGTGTGTTTAAATAGTCTAGATAGAGATAGCCAAGATTCGTGTCATGTTTAGTTGGGATTGGTTAGGGAAGGCAAGTCTCCGGACTATAAATATGTACCCTAGATTATGAATAAAAAATCAATCATTCACCAACAACTCTCGGCGTATCGCCACCCCTGTTCTAGGGTTTCTCAGGTAAGTGCCGTGCGGCCCTGATCATGCCCTGTGTGCTCAGGGCAGCATCGTCCTTGCTTATTTACCTTTCGTGTTTCTCATTCTGAAGCATTGTTAATGGCGAGTAGCACTAGTTACCTTAATGTTTGTAGAGTACCATCGGCTCATCCATGCTTTAATTGTGCATTGCTTGTTACTTCTAAACGTTCAGCTATCCCCATATCCGATCTCGGGTATAAGGGCAGCACTTTGCTCCATTCTTGTTTAGTAGATCCAATCTGTTACGATTAATCTTTGTCCATCAAAGGTTTAGTTTAATATCTGTATGATTAGGCCCTTCAAACGGGTTGAATGTTCCGGCAGTGCGTTTGGCTTAAAAAGGGATTGTTCCGAGAATCGGCTTTTGGTTGGTTTTTAGGCCTCTGTTTAGGTTGCTGTTTCGTTACCTTCCGTATCTGTTAGGCTCAATTACGTGTAGGATATTCCGATTATGTAGTGAAAGCTTTAACGGTCGTAGATTGGATTAACTTAATGTTTACAGAGCAAGATTTATGTTATCATTGGATATATTTGCTTTATTTATAGATTTGATCTTGTACTGAACACAATCGGCTCTTTACAGCCAATATAGGGAGCCACCTGATGAGCCGATCACGGCTCGGACTAATGTTTATACATGTCTGTGCATGCAGGAAACTAACATATAACATCTTCCTGATCAGGTACAAGGTCAGGTGGCACGCCTAGCAACCCAGAAGTCAGGATGTATGCCGGATTTTGGGCGTAATCAGCTAGGGTTAGTTAGAAAAGATCAAGTCTCTGGACTATAAATATGTATCATGAGATTCAATAAAACAATCAATAAATCATTCACAACAAACTCTGGGCGCATCGCCACCCCTTCCCCAAGGGCTTTTTCCAGGTAATCAACATGCTGCTCCGATCATGTTCCGCATGGTCGGAGCAGCGTTGCTTTTATCTGTTTATCCTTGTGTTTCTCGTACTGAAGCATTTTCGATGGCGAGTAACACTAGTTATCTTAAACGATTATGATGCTGCATTGGTTTAGAATAGCAAATCCATCTTCTGCTTGCTGTTCGTAATCGTTTAGTTGCTCTTGTACGTGATCTCAGGTGCAAGGGCAGCGCCTTGCTCTGTTATTGCTTAGTAGATCTAATCTGTTATGGTAGTTCTTTGTGTTACAAGGAATTGGTTTAACATCCGTATGATTAGACCCTTCAAACGGGTTAAATGTTCCAGCTGCATGTTTGGTGCCTTATGGTAACCTAACGAGGGATTGTTCCGAGAATCAACTTGTTAGTTGGTTTTTAGGCCTCTCTTTGGGCTAGCGTATTGTTATCTTTCATGTTTGTTAGGCTTAACCACGCGTAGGATGTTCCGGTTATGCGGTGAAAGCTTTTACCGTTGCAGAATGGATTAGCTTGGCAATTACAGAGCATGCTTTTATCTTTTATATCAGATTTGTACAAAACATTCACATGTTAAGTAGATTTGATCTGTTAAGCGTGGCAATCGGCTTCTTGTAGCCGATTCTGAAAGGAACCCGAAGGTCCAATCTAGTACAATGACTCCGTCGGCTTCTTTAGCTGGTCTCGGGGTCGTTGTAAGAGCCGATCACGGCTCGGACTAATGTTTGATATGGCTGTGCATGCAGAAAATAGCTGACAAACGACTTCTACACCTTCCTGGTCAGGTATAGGTTAGGTGGCACGCCTAGCACTTCATCAAGCCAGGGCGTGTGCCGGACTTCTGGGCTGGTGACCGAGAAACTGGGACCCACTAGCAGTCCCGGAAGCCTCCCGGCTCCTCGTGTTGCCTGTCGCTGCTCACCGGTGGGTTTTGACCGACAACACATTCTGGCACACCCGGTGGGACTTCATCGACTTCACCGATTACATCGACTACTCCAGTGACTACTTCAACTACATCGACTACAATCGGCTGCATCATCTTCTTCGGCTTCATCGACTTCCGTTGTCAAGATGCCGGACGAGAACCCGATTACTTTTGAGGAGTTGTCCGATGAGCACAAGCAGAGGTATAATAAAATAAAAGCTGCTTTTGAAGCCGATCTCATCGGCTCGTTTGAAAGAACTCGTCACCACGGCATCAGATGGAAGGAATTTTCATCTGAAGGGACACTTGACGAAGTGGATCTGTCTACTCCTACAGAAGAACGTACGCGAGCTCTCCGCCAGGAGGTCAACTACATGGTGGCTCACTCATTACATCGACATTCTGAGAGTTTGGTGAACACCCTCGAGCGCGTTGCGGTGCGCATGGCGAAGGAAATTATGAAACACCAGTACTCTCCAACAGGACCTGCTTTAGGGAGTCACAGAGGGGAGTTGCCTTCTCAATCCAGACCGCTAGCGCCTTACGCATTTGCGGCCCCAGAGTAATAGAATTCTCCAGCATATGTCATATACAAGGTGGGAGGTGACCCTGCTGATCCCCAATTCTTCAGTGAACCACCCAAGGAGGTACCGCATGGATATGTTTGTGCGTATATACCAGATGGTGGTAACCCGGCAAACATCTGCAGTCGATGCCGACAAACAGGCATGGCTGGCTACTTATGCAACAGGGCCGAGTCATGAAGGTACGCACTTGGACCCAGAAGTTTATACAGTGGATCAAATTATTGCCATTTTGAGAGATCAATTTGGCATTCTCCCAAGAAGGCGAGCGATCGGCTACACCAAGCCGTATCCAAGTGACTACAACCTGATTCCTCTGCCGCCCAAGTATCGGCTACCTGAGTTCACCAAGTTCAGCGGAGCAGAAGGATCCAGCTCCATAGAGCATGTGAGCCAATATCTGGCGCAGCTGGGGATGATTTCGGTGTCGGATCCGTTGCGGGTAAGGTTCTTCTCGCAGTCTCTCACAGGGCCGGCTTTTGGATGGTACACATCATTGGGTCTTGATTCTATCCGCACCTGGAAGCAGCTAGAGGAACAGTTCCATATACAATATCATTCAGAAGCTACAGAAGCTGGGATTGCTGATTTGGCACAGGTCCGCCAGAAATGGGGAGAAACAGTGGCAGAGTACATCCAGCGTTTCAGGGAAGTCAAGAATCGATGCTACTCGATTCAAATTTCAGAGAAGGAGGCAGTTGAATTGGCAACTTTGGGATTGGTAAAGCCGATCAGAGATCTAGTTTTCCAGCTGGAGTTCAATTCTTTGGCTCATTTGGTGCAGAAAATGACAGTATACGAACAACGTCACCCAGAATTATACCAAGACAAGTTCAAACGTGAAGTAGTAATGGTTGACGCTGAAGACTCCGAAGACTCTGAGGATGGCCAAGAGATTGCAGTTGTGGAATGGGCACGGGGGGCAAAGCCTGTGCCCTGCAAGTGGGTGAAACAACAGGGTCCTTTAAAAGGATTTGATTTTGATGTGAGCAAAGTCGAACAGATATTCGACTTACTCCTGAAAGAGAAGCAGTTAAAGTTCCCTGAAGGTTTCAAGATCCCAACAGCCTAGGAGCTCCAGGGGAGGTCAGACTGCAAGAGGCATAACTCTTTCACCCACGGTACCGGTGACTGCAAGGAACTCCGACGACAGATACAATCAGCTATTGTGCAAGGCCGACGAATTTTGGGGCAGTACGCCATGAAGGTTGATACTCAACCGTTTCCGAACGTAAATATGGTGGAAAGGTACGACCGATCAACGCTTCGTCAGCTGGATTTTACGCTCGGTATTAACATGGCAGGGCATGCATCACGACAGCATACAAGGAGGCAAGAGGCCGATTCTCGCGATCGGCCCAAAAAAGAAGAAAGAGACTATATCACCGAGGAACAGGTCAAGCATGTCAGGAATCAACGACCGGTTTCCTCTAAAGTTCTGAGAAAATACCAGTATCAGTATCAACAGTGTCTCCAACGTGAGACTAAAGAAGAAGAGTATGAGCGACGCACTGGGAAATGCCTCAGGAAGCGAGAGGATACATGAGATCATTGGCATTGTCCGTTCTTCAAATACTGTTGGGATTCTGGTATGAAAAGACTACCCACCCTTGAAGATTGCCCATAGTGCAATTCTCAGAAGCAAGATACAAGAAATGCCTCAGTTTTTTAGCTTTTGGGACCAGGGCAACCCCGCCATGAACAAGACAAGTCGACACATACAGTGGGAAATTCAGAAGATGAGGAGGACAAGTATCACCGACCACGCTGGTGTCCTGATGGGCTCAACCGGTCCCAGAAGCGGAGGGTACAGCAGCTGCGCAACCTGGAAGAAGCCGAGGCTCAATACTTGGAAACCTTAAGGAAGGCGCGGCCAGATTTGGCGGAAAGGGTCCACAATCCTCGAAAAGCAGAGAGTTCTTCCAAGAAGTTATGGCAACCCAAGAAGTCGAAAGCCAATGTGAAGACATCGGCTGATGTGCACTTGGTGTTTGTTCTCCCTGCAGAGTTTCATGCACCAAGATATGAGGAGGTGCTAGTGGCTCAGCTTGACTTGGGGCCACGACCAGTCATATTCGAGAAGCCCCGAGAAAAGAATTACAGGCACCTGAAGGCTTTATGTCTCAAGGGGTACATAAACGGCCAGCCTGTCAGCAGGATGCTAGTCAATACAGGAGCAGCGGTTAATATAATGCCGTATTCAGTGCTGCGCAAGTTGGGGCATTCTGTTGGAGACTTGATCAAAACCAACATCACGCTAAGTGACTTCAATGGACAAACTTCAGAGGCGCAAGGAGTCCTCAGCGTGGATTTGACGGTAGGAGGTAAAACCATCCCTACGTCATTTTTTGTGGTCAATAGCAAAGGCTCATACACCGTTCTGCTTGGGGGAGATTGGATCCATGCCAATTGCTGTATCCCTTCTACAATGCACCAGTGTCTGATTCAATGGGACGGAGATGAAGTAGAAGTGGTCCATGCAGACGATTCTGTTAAAGTTTCACATGCCGCCATGAGTGTTTGGGATGCGGAGGACCAGGAGCCGATCTCAGGGATTAGCTTGGAGGGCTGCGACCGCGTGGAAGCTACAAAAAACGGGGTGAGGCTGGTCTTATCCACTAGCCTTATGGAGTAGATGGGAAAGTAACAGGAAGGGCCGATCCCTGCGATCGACCCCCAAAAAATAGAATCGAGTTGTTTTTGTCATCCATGATACATTGTTATAATGATCGCAAAGTGGCCCGCCCGAGCAGCCGGCCATGTGATTGTAAGATAATACACATTAATGCAAAGAACAAGTCGGTTGATCCCTGTGATCGGCCAAATCCTCCTGCTTCATATTTGTCGTTTATTTGCAGTATCGACTTGATGGATGAAGGGGAGCTAGGATACGGGTTTACATCTGCTGATGAGCTGGAAGAAGTCGATATTAGTCCTGGGGATACGGCCAACATTTATCAGCAAAAAGTTAAATCTAGAGTTGCGAGAGGTGATGATAACGCTGCTGAGAGAATATACGGACTGTTTTGCCTGGGATTACACGGAGATGCCCGGGTTGGATAGAAGTATTGTTGAGCACCGACTCCCTCTTAAGCTAGGATTTCGGCTGTTCCAACAACGAGCACGGCAAATGAAGGCCGAAGTCCGAGAAGAAGTCAAGAAAGAAGTCGAAAAGATGATAGCAGCAGGCTTCATCAGGCCATGCAGGTATGCTGAATGGATTTCCAGTATTGTGCCTGTACAGAAGAAGGACGGCCGATGGAGAGTCTGTGTAGACTTCAGAGATCTTAACAGAGCTACACCAAAAGATGAGTATCCGATGCTAGTTGCGAAAATGTTGATTAATGCGGCTGCTGGTCATAAGATGTTGAGTTTTATGGATGGCAACGCTGGTTATAACCAGATTTTTATGGCTCCAGAAGATATTCGTAAGACTGCATTCAGAGTACCAGGTGTAGTGGGATTATTTGAGTACGTAGTCATGACTTTTGGGCTCAAAAATGCTGGTGCTACATATCAACGGGCCATGAACTATATGTTTCATGATTTGATTGGCAAGCTAGTGGAGTATATTGATGACGTGGTGGTGAAATCTACATCGGCTGAGGGACATTTAAGAGATCTACAACGAGTTTTGGAGCGAACTAGGAAATTCGGGCTTAGAATGAATCCAAAGAAGTGTGCTTTTGGTGTATCGGCTAGTCAGTTCCTAGACTTTCTGGTTCATGAACGAGGAATTGAGATCGGCCTAAAAAGTCAAGAAGCTGTAAAAACAATGGTGCCACCTACTACAAAGAAGGAACTCCAACAACTCATTGGCAAGATCAATTTTGTTAGGAGATTCATTTCCAATCTGTTAGGAAGAATTGAGCTATTCATGGAGTTGGTAAAAATTAAAGCCAATGATGAGTTCCACTGGGGGGCAGAGCAGCAACAGGCATTTGAAGATATCAAAGAATATTTGTCCAAACCACCTGTGTTAGTCCCACCCCAGCAGGGTAAGCCATTCTATGTTTATCTGTCAGTAGGTGACACTTCCATTGCTTCGGTCATCGTACAAGTGCAGGATGGCAAGGAGAGAGTTGTTTTTTATCTCAGCAGTAGGATGCTAGATGCAGAGACAAGGTACCCTGAAATTGAGAAACTATGCCTTTATCTATTCTTCACTTGTACGAAGCTCCACCACATCCTGCTTTCTGCCGAGACGATTGTCGTCTGCAAATCAGATGTTATTAAGCATATGTTGTCGGTCCCGGTGTTGAAAGGCCAACTCGGTAAATGGATGTTCGCTCTGTCAGAATTTGATATCCGGTACCAGCCTGCGAAGGGGTCAAAGGGCAGGCGCTAGCTGACCTTGTTGCGGAAAGGACCAGCTCAGACATAGCGGCGCTTTCCATCCGCGCATGGGCAATGTATTTTGATGGGTCGGTCTGTGGAGATGGTTCTGGCATAGGTATCTTGCTCGTCTCGCCTCGGGGGGCAACATATTTCTTTTCAATCAGATTGCCAACACCTTGCACCAATAATCTAGCCGAGTATGAAGCGGTGCACAAAGGTATGGAGTTACTTCTCGAAGTTGGAGCAGAAGCAGTAGAAGTTTTTGGGGATTCCAAACTGGTCATCTCTCAGCTCACGAAGACATACCGATGTGAGAGCGAGTTGTTGTTTCCCTTGTGGAGACAATGTCAGGAGCTAATGGCCCAGTTCAGATACATAAATTTCTACTAGATACTAAGGGTACAAAATTTTGAGGCCAATGATCTTGCTCAGATGGCTTCAGGTTACAAGGACACGGCGGATGAAACCAATTTTCCAATAAACTTGCTGGATCAGGGGGATTGGAGAGCCGATATCTTCAATTACTTGAAGGATCCGGCTCGGGGGGCACCTAAGAAGATACGTTACAGAGCCATGAAGTACATCCTGATAGGGGATGACTTGTTTTACAGGACTCTGGAAGGGCTACTTCTTAAGTGTTTGGGGCCGATTGAGTCCATTCGGCTTTTATATGAAGTCCATGAAGGTACATGTGGTACTCATCAATCAGCCCACGAGATAAAGTGGTTGATCAGGCGCTCAGGATATTATTGGCCTGATATGCTGGAAGATTGCTTCAAGTATTATAAAGGATGCCAGGCCTGTCAGAGGTTTGGAAAGATACAAATAGTACCAGCGTCAGCAATGAACCCTATCATCAAACCTTGCCATTCAGGGGCTGGGGCATGGACATGATCGGTAAGATTAATCCTCCATCGAGTAAAGGCCATCAGTTTATTTTGGCCATTACAGATTATTTTACAAAATGGGTAGAGGCTGTTCCTATGAAGTCAGTAACATCGAGGGACATCATCAATTTCGCAAAGAACATGTTATTCATAGGTTTGGGATTCCTCAGACCATTACAACAGATGGAGGGTCGGTGTTTATATCTGATGAATTCAAAAAGTTTGCTGCCGACATGGGGATTAAATTGATCAGGTCATCTCCATACTATGCTCAAGCAAACGGACAAGCCGAAGCGTCCAATCAGAGCTTGATCAAGCTGATCAAAAGGAAGATTGATGAATACCCACGGTGTTGGCATGAAGTATTATCAGAAGCGTTATGGGTTTATCGTGTGTCATGCCACGGGGCAACAAAAACATCACCATATCATTTGGTGTATGGGCAGGAGGCTGTATTACCATGAGAAATTACGGCCGGATCAAGACGGATAGAGTTTCAGAATTATTTGACTGCTGAAGAATATGCAGCACTAATGAGTGACAATGTGGAAGACATTACAGAACTCAGGCTTTGGTCGCTGGAAAAGATCAAGGGAAATAAGGCCAAGGTAGTTCGCGCGTACAACAAGGTCACATCGAAGGAATTTCGAGTTGGGGATTTAGTGTGGGAAGCGGTGCTACCATTGGGGACTAAGGATGCGGCATATGGTAAATGGTCTCCGAATTGGCACGGGTCTTTTAGAGTTGATCAAGCTCTGCCAGGGAATGCATACATGCTTGAAGAATTGGATGGAGTTAAATTTCCGGTGGCTGTCAATGGTCAGCATCTCAAGAAAATTTCTCGAGCATGTGGGAAGATGAGTAATGAAGCCGATGTAAGGCATCAGGCTATGGACCAATGCAATTAGGGTGTTTACGAGGAAAGCCAATATGACACACTGGGCTGCAAAATATAATCGAGTACTTTGCGGTACATCGAGTTGAGCTGATCGGGGACCTTGTGGTATACTAGGCTGCAGGACAGTATCTATCGGGTACTTTGGAAGCTGGTGTGATGCATCAGGCTGTAAGATGGAATGAGATGAGCAAGCCAGATCTGTAAAGAAAAAGCAACACCGGTCCGTACACAGAGCTGAAGGTTGAACAGCCGATGTTAAGCCATCGACTTTAGAAGCAATAATCGGGCCTTGCAAATCCTGGGTTTCGATAAGAGCAGAGAGGTTGGTTGCAGGTGTCTCTTGATCTTAAAAGAGCAGGTTCGACTCCTTTGCAGGGTTTCCTGGGTACTCATATTTTTCGACCTGATTGGGGATCGAGATTTAACAACAAGCAAGAAGTCTACTGCGGAGTACTCTTGTTATTGATGAGATCGTTTGAAGGGTATTCGAGTTCTTGGGACTTTTGATCCAGAATAAAGAAAAGTTTGAGATTGGATTGGGCAATTCAAGGAAAGAGGCCGATGCGATGCCATCGGACTTTAGAAGATTAGATTTTTAAACACTGGCTCGCTGAAACAAAAGGGTTCATTTACAAGAAATTATTACAAAAGAAGCCGATCTACCGGCTATGCGCACAGCGGCTGAAGACCCTATGAACTACCACCAGTGAGTCCCTAAGGTCTTGCGGCGTTTGTACGGGGGGGGGGGGGGACACGCTGGTGTCATCGTTGCTGCTGCCATCGTTGCCGCCGGTGCTGTTGCTGTTGCCACCATCATCGCTGGTGTCGTTGCTGGTGTCCTCGTCGTCTTCTGAAGTCGACGATCCACCATGCAGGAACCCTCCTGCTGCTGAGTTGTCGTTGGTGGAAGTGTCCTTGGCATCTTCTTCTGAGAAAGACAAGAAATCATCATCCCAGGAATCTTCGTCGTCGCCTTCGTCGAGGTCCCCATGAAGGAGAATCTGGAGGTCCTCATCGTCGGTCAGGGGCTCATCGTCCTCTGACCAAGTGCTGAAGTCCCACTCCTCTGCGTCCCAATGCAGAGGAGCGAGAATTTCATACGAAGCTATTGGATCGATCTCCGGCGTCGCCTCCTTGGAGGTTTCGGAGTTAGGAGAAGTGATGGAGATTATGGAAGAAGACGAAGGGGAATTGGAGAAAATAGAGGAAGAGGAAGCCATTGTCAGGGGATGCAGAGTGTGCTGGTGCGGCTAATGCACGGGGAGAGAAGATGGATAGAAATAAATCCGCCGATAACGGTTTATAAAGGCTGAGATGGAAGGCGAAGCGGCGTTATCGCGATTCCCGAGGGAGAAGGCAATGGGTCATGTCCGATGGTATTGGAAGGCAGCGCGCGTGTGCAGGCCTTGGAAGTCGAAGGGCCGTGTCCAATGGCATTGGGAGCGGTATGTGCGTGCACAAGTCTGACAAGTCGAAGAGGCAATGGTTTCGGAATTATCATTGCCAAAATGGGGGGCATGTGTTATCGCCATAATTTAACTGGGCCAAACGATGGGCCGAGAGCATCATGGGCTGAAGGAAAGTATGGTAACAGTCTGCGAATCGGCTTCTGTGCGAACGTGTCAAGGGCCAGGATGGCCGTGTATCTAAGGATAGTTTAAATATAGTAAGTTAGAGATTGTATCGTAATTAGCTAGGGTTAGTTAGAAAAGATCAAGTCTCCGAACTATAAATATGTATCATGAGATTCAATAAAACAATCAATAAATCATTAACAATAAACTCTCGGCGCATCGCCACCCCTTCCCCAAGGGCTTTTCCAGGTAATCAACATGCTGCTCCGATCATGTTCCGCATGGTCGGAGCAACGTTGCTTTTATCTGTGTTTCTCGTACTGAAGCGTTTTTGATGGCGAGTAACACTAGTTATCTTAAACGATTATGATGCTGCATTGGTTTAGAATAGCAAATCCATCTTCTGCTTGCTGTTCGTAATCGTTTAGCTGCTCTTGTACGTGATCTCAGGTGCAAGGCAGCGCCTTGCTCTGTTATAGCTTAGTAGATCTAATCTGTTATGGTAGTTCTTTGTGTTACAAGGAATTGGTTTAACATCCGTATGATTAGGCCCTTCAAACGGGTTAAATGTTCCGGCTGCATCTTTGGTGCCTTATGGTAACCTAACGAGGGATTGTTCCAAGAATCGACTTGTTAGTTGGTTTTTAGGCCTCTCTTTGGGCTAGCATATTGTTATCTTTCATGTTTGTTAGGCTTAACCACGTGTAGGATGTTCCGGTTATGCGGTAAAAGCTTTTACCGTTGCAGAATGGATTAGCTTGGCAATTGCAAATCATGCTTTTATCTTTCATATCGGATTTGTACAAAATGTTCACATGTTAAGTAGATCTGATCTGTTAAGCGTGGCAATCGGCTTCTTGTAGCCGATTCTGAAAGGAACCCGAAGGTCCGATCTAGTACAATGACTCCGTCGACTATTTTAGCTGGTCTGGGGGTCGTTGTAAGAGCCGATCACGGCTCGGACTAATGTTTGATATGGCTGTGCATGCAGAAAATAGCTGACGAACGACTTCTACACCTTCCTGATCAGGTATAGGTCAGGTGGCATGCCTAGCACTTCATCAAGCCAGGGCGTGTGCCGGACTTCTGGGCCGTTGACCGAGGGACCGGGACCCACCAGCAGTCCCGGAAGCCTCCCGGCTCCTCGTGTTGCCTGTCGCTGCTCGCCGGTGGGTTTTGGATGACAACAACCTTGCAAGGCAAACCTAACTCACACGCTTGGAACATTCAACGATAGTTCCAAAGCAACCGTTTGCCTTTCATTCTGATTTATGGAACAGGGCCACCACAAGCGATTGTAGGACCGTACGCACACCAATTGTGCAGGACATACGTCTGTAGCGCGACTACATGACCGTACTCCTATCCTCCGCTGCGCGGAATGTACTCCCACATGTCGGTGCGTCAGAAAAACCAAATTACGAGTGGTGGGAGGTATGTCCAGTCTTCGGGCCGATTGGTTACTAGGCTTACCGCTTTACCATATTTCGCGGCATGTGGCTAGTACTTTCAAACGCTTAGCCACCACTACCACACACTGCGACCTTATCAACTTTTATCAACACAGATGGGGTAACCTTTTGAGTCATGATACTGCACATGACCCCGTCCATCATCCTTATAGTGATTGCAGAATAGTAAACATTCAACTCCTATATCGCGCGAGTGACAGGAAATCACCCGACTTCTGCCGGTCCTATTAGCAAAGCATCTATCCGATAAGGACTCAGGCACAATACATAGGTTCCTACTATCAATGCATATAGGGTTCCATTTCAACTCCTAGATTTAATGCAAGATATAATATATACATATAGAATTGCATAAATGTAGTAATTTGAAATACTGGGTTATGCACCGGGGCTTGCCTTCTTGAGCGGGGCTGGGGGCAGGAGTGTCAAAGATTTTCAAACTTTGGTTCGGAGCTTCAGTTAGAGTCTCGACGATGTTTACTGGGTCTTTAGAAAACCCTTGCTCAGTTTTCGGGATAGCTCGTAGTCTCCATCGTCGAGTGTCGTTGACTCTATATGATATGCAAAGATTTGGTCAGATGGTTCTTGAGTTAAGAGTTTTAGTTCAAAATAAAGTTCCAACAGAGTAATATACATGCATTCATAAAGTGAGAGGTTTAAATATAAATTTATTATTTGTATCCTAATTCAATTATCCTAATTAATTGAAATAGGTTAACAAGTTTGATTTTTAATTTGAAATTCATAAAGGCTATGACCTTGAATTTTTGTGGATAAGCTTATTCCTAATGGTTAAGCTTACTATGAATTTTTCATAATTTTTTGAAAATAGACACTAGGGTATTTGAATTTAGTTCAAATGTTAGGTTTAAATTCAAATCTTAGGTAAAACAGTGTTATAAATTCTTGAAAAATTTAATTATGAACTAACTATCAACATATCAACATATGGTAAAAAGATAAAAGCATGAAAAGCATAGGAACATGTTTGAATAAATTCAAATCCTTTCAAGTTTGATTTGCACAAAATTAAAGTAGCTGAAACTAGGGTGCAATACTGGTGCTGAAATTTTTACACAAGCTTGTATTCACCTTAAACAGACTACACACCAAAAATCACAGGAAAAAGAGCTAGCATGCAATAGTTATGCACAAGATACCCTTTTGCTAAAGTTTAAAATAAATCAAAAAGTATTTAGTTTCAAGCCAGACTCTATTAACAAAAATTGTAGAATTAGACTTCTAGATTCCAACAAAACTGGTTTGGCAATTTTTGGATTTTTCTACACATTCCTATGAATTTTACAATTTGGCTGATTTGAATTAGAGAGGGGTACTGATTTCCTACAGATAGGCCCCTAGAAAGATTTGAATCATTACAAATAGATCCTTAGCCGGGCTACACAGGAAATCCGATCGGTGCCGTTCAAATTCCAGCGAGGGGGCTCATCGCGGTGATCGGCCAGTGAGGGGAAATGCTCAGGGACTCATGGCGGTCACGGGGGTGGCCGGTGTCGGGAAAGAGAGGGGCCGAGGCGGCGTAACGACGACGAACAGGGGCGGGCAGTGGACGTTCGAGGGACGTCGTCGACGTTCCGGTGGCCGGAGGGTAGGAGGGCGGTAGGGAAATGGCTAGACAGCTTCCACGTGATGATGTGGTGCTGGCGGTGTGCTTGGCCGGGGCTAGGAGGCAGTGGATCAACGGGACAAACCGCGAGGCCGAGCGGCGGCGGAAGCTCGAGCTCACCGGCGTAGTGATCCAGTCATTTCGGTGCACGAGAGCGAAATTGGGCAGGCTCGGGAGCACCAGGGGGTCGCGGTGGTGCTCTAGGAGCACTGGATTGGGATGAGAAGTGGCGGTGGCGGCTGTCGACGGCGAGCAGAAGCTGTGGAGGAGGTCTGGTGAGGTGCAGTGGTCGGAAGAGGAAATGGCAGTGGAAATGCAGTCGTGTGAAAGCAAGAGGGAATGCGTGGGAAGCTCCAGGATGTGCTCAGGGTCCAGAAGAAGGCGTGGTCGTGCGGGAGCAGGAGCTGGCGGCCGGCGGGAGTGGTGGCGGCTCGGGCGACGGCGGCGCGACATGGAGAGGCTGGGGAGCGGCGGCGCGGGTGCTGGGGTGGCACGTGGCACGGCTTAGAGCGGCGCGGGGGCGCCCGGTGCGCGGCACATGGCCGGCGAAGCGGCGGGGTCGGGCGCGAGCAGAAACAGAGGAGGAGAGGGGCTGGAGGTAGACGAAGGGGATCTATTTGCAATTTCCTGAAAGTGCAGGGACTCCTCTGTAAAGCCTAGATAACTTTCAAACCATAGCTCAAATGAAAATGTGCCCAAAAGGAAAAGTGTAGGGTTTAGCAAGATCTACAACTTTGCTTTAAGGTTTAGTTGCAAAAGAGCTAAGGATTTGAAACTAACATAAAACTTGGCAAAGTTTTAAACTTTAATTAAATCCTATTTAAAAACTACACTACACTTGCATCCTATGTGTAGTTTCATCTATATTTGTGATTTAAAAGTAAGTTCTTGACTTTTGCAAAAACAACCTTCATATATTTGGATTTTACCTCCCATTCTCACCCATTTAACACTAAAGGACCTAAATTTTCCAGAATATATAAAAATATCCTTTTCCCTTTGTATTTAAATTTTAGCACATACACAAGATCAAACATGCACACATTATACTAGAATTTAGTGTATTTTATTCCTAAGTACCTGAATGTTATATTGTCAGACACGGGGCTATGGGACTGTGTACATAACGTAGTTTAAACAGGATAAGGCTTGCTTTATCTCTTATTTATGTTGTTTTCTACTCGTATGAGAGTAGGACTAGTCGGAACAGAAGAAAACTACTCGAGTTGTACTTCGGTACGATTCCTTGGCTAGTATTGGACTAGAATTCATGTAACCCTATCCTCCCGAATATATAAGGGGGGGCAGGGGACCCCCTCAAAACATAACATCTACACCCAAGGCAATACAAACCACCATACAGGACGTAGGGTATTACGCACATCGCGGCCCGAACCTGTCTAAATCTTGTGTTCCTTGCACCTTCGAGTTTCTGATCTTGGCATCTCCTCACCTAAACTTACCACCTTGGGTATACCCCTCAGTGGGTGTCACACCCGATTTATAAGAGCATAAACCGACTAATCATATATGCGTCAGGATCAAGTCACGTATATATACAATAGAATCATCAAGATATCACAACACATATCACAACATAAAAGCGTATAAATTGTAAATGAATATCTTTATTACAACTGAATCAAGAATATCAAGGAGTGCGGAAGCGTAAAATAAATATATGAAGAATAGTGCGCCACAGGGACGTCGGCTGGGAGACAAACGCCTAGAAATCGTCAAGTCCGCGGATGTAGTCCTCCACGTCACCTGGTACTGAGCAGCAGTCAAAGATATCCCAAAGAGAACAGAAGGGTAGAGAGGGCAAGTGTGAGTACACAACTTGTACTCAACAAGTATAACACGAATTATGAGGATCTACTGTTAGCTGACTCAACTGCATTAGCTATTAATCTTGGCAAATTTTATTAAAGCTATTTACTACATGTGGATAAATTACCATAACCCAAGTTACAGAAATAATTAATTAAAATTAATCATGAGTTTACTAAGAACCAAGCCAAACCACCAAAGATAAACCCCACTAATCAGACTGAGGATCTGGGCCGCTCTTAACCGTGAGCACGGCTAGTATACCAGTTTTACACTCTCGAGAGGTTGCACAACTTTACCCACAAGTCGTGAACTATGCTAGTTATTCATCACACTTCCTTAGGTGAGATGACTAGCAAGCGCACTACGAGATCGTTACAAAGGATCACGTTAGTAAGGTGTAACCGCTAAGGTTTCTGGATCATCGACGATGGGGCCCACCTCACGGGGGTACAAGCACACAGCACAGACCAAGCCGGAGGAGCAGGGACCATTGAAGCTTACCACCCCTCTTGCCCCGCAAGTAAGTTACTCCCAAACCAAAATGACCTAATTACTAAGTCAAGACCGTCCCATTCCAGTCTTGTGGTTGCGCGGTTGTCCCAGGTTGTCACTCTATGAACCGGTCCTTAGAGAGAATGGCCAACCAAGCACTAAGCACCATGCTGGCCCCCTAAACCAGGTTTCTATAAAAACATATTTTAATGAGACGTGAGCCGCTCAAGCACACAGCACAGAGGGCCACTCTCAGGATCAAGTTGCATATATCATTAATCAAATTTAGTTAAAAAGGACCATAATGTGTGAGAGCGCAGCACCTAGCACAACTAACCAGAAATGCAACCCAAGGTATTTATATAAAGGATAAAAGTGGCTAGGTAATCCTTATAGGCATACAGTATTAAAATGCAGTATGAAATTGTATTTAAAAGTGATACGATGTTCATGTTATACTTGCCTTCCTCAAAGTTCTCCTGCTACTGCTCAAAGGGCTCTGAAGAAGGTGGCTCCTGGTACTCCTCCGAGGGCTCAACGTCTACTCACGATCGCAATGCCAAAACATGGTCCACACAGGCACATACATGCAAACAAGAACAAAAGATAAGAAACAGTACAACAATACAATAAAACAGCACATAACACTAAGCTAAAACTATTCTATGCGTTACAACGATCGCGTGAGCGCGAAAACCACCTAAAATGGAGCTAAGATGCGAAAACTAGGGCTAAAACAAGCTCTAGGGACTTTTCTATAAGAAAACAGAAGGTTCTAGGGGTTTCTGTGCAAAAACCGAGGGCCTAAACCTAATTAAACTATAGACACAGGGTCTAATGCGGTAAAACTCAAGGGTTGGACTGCGGACACAAAATCTAGAAAGCTCAGGGGCTTCGGTGCAAAGACAGGGGCTCAACTGGAATTACTTTTGAACTGGGTTGAACCGCGGGTTGGTTTCAAGGCAACTCAGGGTCTCTTTAGCAAAACAGCCAGGCCGAAGGGGTATCTTCTAATTTGGACGATTGGATCTAGATCTGATGGCTCGGGTTGAAGGGGTACGCGTGATCTAATCACGACCGTGGCTCTGGATCGGACGGCTGACGCTTAACGCGAGCGAGGGGAGGCGGGTCTGCGTGGCGGCAGGGCACTGGCGAGCGGTGTTCCGGCCGTTGTGAGGGACTAAGGGCCACAAGTTTTAGTGCAACAGGAAGAGCGGGGTGATGAGATGCTCACCGAGGCTCGGATTCGGGCAAGGGGACCGTGTAGGACCTCAGCGTCGAAGTCCAGCGGCGGCGTAGGGCGGAGGTCGGTGATGGGGTCGACACAGGGTGCGCCCGGGCACGTGGATCCCACGGCTCGACTCGTGGCGGTGCTGCATCGGTGTTACAGGGGTTAGAGAGGTCCGGGAATCGCTGGTGGCATGGAATTGCAGGGGCGGAGCTACTCACCGGCGGCGACGTCTTGGAAGAAATTCCGGTGCGTGCGAGGTGGAGACCGAGGAGAGTGGGCTTGGGGTCGATCCTGGGCACAAGACGGGGCTTCTGCGGTGCCTCTGGTGGGATGTAGCGCAGCAGGGCGGCCGGCCCACGGTGGAGCAGGATCACGGCGTCGTGGAGGTAAGCAGGCAGTGGCGTTAGGGTTTGGGGCGGCGGCCACGGGGTGGAGGGATGAGGGCGCAGGGGTAGGGGATCTTATTTATAGGGCGGCGGGCATCCTCGGCGTGCGGGCCTAGGCGCGGGCGGCGCGGCAAACATGGCGGCAGCGCTGCACGGGCGATGCGGAGAGGAAGGGGAAGAAGCTGACAGGCGGGCCCGGAGTGACAGCGAGCGACGCGGAGCGAAGAACGGGGCGAGCTGAGGCGGGCCGCGGAAGGAGGTAAGCACGGGCGAGCTGGGCCTCGGGCGTAGATGGGCCGAGCGGGGGAAAGCCGGGCTGCTGAGCTGCGGGTGGAGAAGGTGGGCCGGCGAACGCGGTGAGCGGGAAAAGAAAGAGAGAGAGGGAATGGGCCCACGCGATGAAGGGCCGGCCCAAGGGAAAGAAAAGAGGCAGGCCGGGCTGCCTAGGCTGGACTGCTTCTCTATTTTCCTTTCCTTTTTCTTTTTCAAACTCAAACTCAAACCTATTGAATTCAAATAAATTTGAATCCAACTCTAACACGAAATCAAATGAAACTTATGCTCCAGCATGAATGCACAACACGTGGAACCTAAAAATAAATTTTAATTACTTGTGTAATTTAATTAGATTAAATGCAAACTAGGCAAAATAAATCCTTAGAGAATTACTGGAGCCATATTAAATTCATTATAAATATCGAAATTTTACATTAGGGTGTTATAGTGGGCTGTCGATAAAACACCAACAGTGTATTGTTTCTTATTTATTGTATTTGTTTGCTTGTATGTACTTGTGTGTTACGATAGACGGTGCGCAGTTTGAGGGTCAGCAAGAGCCGAGCTTTGAAGACGTTCCCGAGCAGCAGCAGTTCTTTGACGAAGGCAAGTGGTCCTTGATCATACTTCAGTCCTAATAACTTTATAAACACATACATTTACTTTATACGCATGCATGTGTCTAGAATATGATGGATACCAAACTAAGGATATGCCTAGTTTCTTTTAGCTTCCTTGATTAAACTTGGGGTTATTATAATTATGTTGTAGCTACGCTAGTTGCTTTTATTTAGACTTTGGTTGGATAACCTGGAAATCATGCTACACTAGTTTACTCATGTTCTGGAATACTTTTATGGTGATAATTAAGATTATTGTATTAATTGGAATAAGGAGAACCACCCAGGAAAACAGTGCAACCACAATACTACATGGCTCTGGTCTTGGCTAATTAGTTAGAAACTTTAGCTTGTAATGGTCTTACCGAAAGGGCAAGAGGGGAGTGCGTTGATGGGGTATAGCTTGGCCCTCTTGAGGCGTAGATATGTTCCTGGGTATGGCATCTTTCTCGTTAGGGAGGGTTATGACCACTGCGGCCTAAAACCTTAGCGGACCGTTGCAAGTTAGGGAATCTTTGTAAAGGCCTCGTACTGAATCCCTGCCACTCACCTTGGAAGTGTTTAAGGGCCTTGCAAACCCGGGCATCAAGAGAAACACGAATTGTGGGTAAAGTGTACAAACTCTGCAGAGTGAAAACTGATATATCAGCCGTGCTCACGGTTAAGAGCGGCTTGGACACTCACATGATAATTAAACTTTAATATGATCTAAATTGATGTTCTTTATTTATTTTTGTTGTTAATTATTTACCTCTGATATTTGTTTAAGGGTTGGTATATTACATTTAGTTAATGCTTGCTTAATAAAATTTGATCAACTAAAAATGCTTATCGCAGACAAACCATGTCAGCTTCTCCTTGATCATAGCCTTGCATGTCATATAATTTACTCCACTTACTGAGTACCAATCATAAGTGTACTCACACTTGCTTTATTAAAACCAATGCTGCTCATAACAAGATAATTGTTCGGAGTTCCTAGAAGATTTTGAAGAGTACTAGGCGTATGTCTCCCATCATCTGTCTGTGAAGTTGAAGTCCGCTGCTAGTTATAAATATTTATTTATTCGCTTAAAACTATCGGTCATGTAATAAAGTACTATTATACTCTATTTTTTTACTACATTGTTTCGGGTATACACTTGTGACATCTACTGTATATGCGGAACTTGATCCTGGCACAGATATGGGATGCATTCGGTTACCTTTTCTAAACCGGGTGTGACACCAAAAGAATCCCAAAAATTCCAAGGAAAACTGTGGAGATTTTGGGACTCAAGAATAAGATTTTCGAGCCTTCTAAAAAAATATGGACCTAGCTCTAGGATAAATGAGAATAATTGCCAGAAAAATTCTAAAAATTCTCAGAAAACCCTATTGATAGATGAACACATTCTAAAACATACTCACATCCTAAAATTAAATATTTTAGGGTGTGACGCACTAATAACAAGGCATGAAACAAAGCAACTTTTTTATTTTATTCAAATTCAAAAGTTGAGTTGCTGCTGGAAGATGCGTGGCTTTGGTTGGATTTTGAGGGTGCTGAAGGGGAAGTGTTGGCCATGATGACCGATTTTGGAGTCGTGGGGGTGGATTGCGCGGCCATGGTCAAGGATCTCAGAATTGCACAGAAGCTTTGTAGTTGGAGAGGGCGAGAGGTTTCTGGAGGAGGAAGAGGCCAAGGCCTTTCGATTATAACGACATTCCTCTCCTCAATTCTCTCAGGATTTTCAAAAGGGGATCATATAGGCTCCATTCAAACTTGAATTTTTGAAATCCGGATCGGGGCCTGGACGGTCGGCCTAGGAGAGGCTGGCCGGCCCCACCTTGTTAGGTGTGGTCTTCTAGAACGTTCTCCACTTCGTTCTACTTTTGGTATTTGGGTGCACAATAGGTTAGAAGGGGAAAGAAAAGAAACGGAAGAAAAAAAAGAGATCTAGCCTAAGATATGGCACGTTTCAGGTCTAGCAATGACCATAGATGAGGGCTCTATCTCGGATAACTCGTAGACGTCTACTTCTTCGAATTTCGGTAATGTCGGGCTCGAGGAATATTTTCAATCATTGGCCATTGGCCTTGAATACATTCCAGTCATCGTCCTAGAGGGTTATAGCGCCATGATCGGTAGCATTTAATTACTAAATAAGGCCCTTCCCACTTACTTCAAAGCATACCATGACCAAATAAATGAACACGAGAGTTAAAGAGTAGTACATTATATCCCGTATTAAAGTGCTTGATCTTGATACGCTTGTCATGCCATCTTTTCATCCACTCCTTGTGGAGCTTGGAGTTGTGGTAGGCCTTCTCCCTCCATTCATCCAATCCAGCCAATTGAATTTGGCTTTTAACTATGGCTGATTGGAGGTCCATGTTCCACCTCTTGATCGCCAAATAGGATTTGAACTTAAATTCAACTGGCAGATGGCAGGTTTTGCCATAAACCAGTTGTTACAGTGTCATTCCTATCGGCATCTTAAAAGCTATTTGATAAGTCCAGGGTGCCTTGGGTAACTTTCTCTTCCATCCCTTCCCCATGGCATTCACTATTTTCTACAGAATGTTCTTGATTTGTTTGTTTGATGTTTCTTCTTGGCCACTCATCTGGGGATGGAATGGAGTTGCAATCCGGTGATCGACTCTCAAATCGCTGAGACACTTCCTGAATGTCTTATCAACAAAGTATGAGCCTCCATCACTGATCATGACTCTAGGAACTCCAAAGCTAGGAAATATGATTTCCTGGAACATTTTCTTTGTGTTCTTCGAGTCCGCCGCAACGCAGGGAAGTGCTTCAACACATTTGGACACATAGTCCACTGCCACCAAGATGTACTCACACTGCTCTAACATAGGGAAAGGACCCATGAAGTCTATTCCCCAAACATCAAAGATTTCCACTTGAAGGTTACTCTTCAGTGGCATAGGGTCTCAGGAATTGATATTCCCATGTTTCTGAAATCTTTGGCATCGCCGCACGAACTCCTTGGCATCTCCGTACATGTTTGGCTAGAAGAATCCACTCTGCTAGGCTTTAGCATGGGTCCAGAATGCTCCGTAGTGCCCTCGATATGGCGAGAGTGATAACGCTCAAGAATCTTGCGGGTCTCATATAGCGGGATGCAGCGCCGGAGTAAATCATCGACATAGACTTTGAATAGATAGGGGTCATCCCATAGGTGATATTTGCTGAGGTGGATTAGCTTCTTATTATCTTCTCCTGGAGGTATATACCCAGTCACCATGAAATTTACTAAGTTTGCGTACCATGGATGGGCTGTAGTGACCTTTAGAAGAGTATCATCTCTCAAGTAGTCATCAATCGATAAGTCTGATCCCTTTACTTGCATCCTTGAGAGATGATCAGCCACACAATTGGCTGCTCCTTTCTTATCCCTGATTTCTAGATCAAACTCTTGTAGGAGCAGAATTCAACGGATGAGTCATGGCCCGGCATCCTTCTTGGTCAAGAGGTACTTTAGTGCAGCATGATCCGTGTATACTATCACATTGGCACCAACCAAGTAGGATCTAAACTTGTCAATGGCGAACACCACTGCTAGAAGTTCCTTCTCCAGTGTAGCATAGTTCAACTGGGGTCGCTCAATGGCTTACTTGCATAAGATATGGAGTAATGCTGTTTATCCTTGCATTTACCCAGCACTGCACCAACGGTGTAGTCACTTGCATCGCACATGATCTCGAAACAAAGTTTCCAAACGGGTGCAGAAGGACTTGTCAAAGGCTATGAGGCAATCTTCATCTAAGTTGAATGGGTCTCTTTGGCAAGAAGACTTGTTAAAGGCCTAGCTATATGGGAGAAATCCTTGATGAATCTCCTATAAAAGCCAGCTTGCCCAGAAAATTTCGAACTCACTAGGCATTTGTCGGGGGTGGCAACTTTTCAATCACCTCGATCTTTGCCCTATCCACTCCTATCCATTTTTCTGACACTCTATGCCCAAGGACAATCCCTTCTTTGACCATGAAGTGAGACTTCTCCCAATTAAGGACTAAGTGTGTCTCTTGGCACCTCTTGAGAACTTTGTCCAGATTCTCAAGGAACTCCTCAAAGTTCTTTCCATAGACTAAGAAGTCATCCATGAATACCTCAATGATGTTCTTGATCAGGTCAGAGAAGATCGCCATCACAGACCTTGGAAATGAAGCAAGTGCATTGCAAAGACCAAACGACATTCGCCTGTAGGCGAACATGCCGTAGGAACAGGTGAAGGTAGTCTTACTCTGGTCATCTAGATGAATAGGAATTTGATGATAACTAGAATATCCGTTGAGGTAGCAGAAGAATGAGTGCTTCGCCAACCATTCAAGCATCTCTTCGATGAAGGGGAGAGGAAAGTGATCTTTCTAGGTAGCTTTGTTAAGCATCCGGTAATCGATGCACATCCGCCATCCAGTAACTATCTTCTGAGGTATGAGCTCATTTCTCTCATTCTGGACTACTGTCATGCCTCCCTTCTTCGGAACAACTCGAACTGGGATGACCAACTCACTTTCTTGCACAGGGTAGATGATACCCGTGTGCAGTAGCTTTAGAACCTCTTTCTTTACTACTTCCCGCATCGCATCATTAAGCCGTCATTGATGTTCTCTTGATGGATTATGGTCCAGTTCCATTGGAATATGATGGGTGCATAAGTTGGGGCTGATCTCCTTCAAGTCTTGCAGAGAATACCCAATGATGGATCGGTCTCTAAGACTGCAATGAGCCACCGAGTTTCACCCTCTGTCAGTTTATCATTGATGATAATTGGTGTGCTTCTGTGGTTGTGGAGGAAAGCATACTTCAAACCAGGAGGCAGCGGCTTCAATTCGGGAAGAGGAGGTTGCAGTTTCTCTTTTTCCTTAAGTTTACTCCTACCGTCCGGATCTATTTCCTGGGTGAAGTGAATGGCATCTTCTTCAATATTGGGCTGATTTAACCCTTCTTGAATGATGCTCATCGCTTCTTCCACTGGGTCCTGCTCCGGTCTAGCTTCTGCAATGATATTGCACGAACATACTAGGCTGACCGGGTTTCTCAATTTGCCAACCCTAGCCTCAAGGGTTGCTCGGTCTCTATTGGGGTTGACAAGTGGCTCTATTGGCTATCCGATCAAGATGAACTCTTCATCTTCAGGGATATTGAAGATGTGAAAGTCCAGGTTAATCTTGTTACGCCCCCATCTTCAGAGACATAACGCGAAGAATTCCTTCACTCTTCACAATCTGGCCCTTGATCCTGTCACACCCGATTTATAAGGACATAAATCAAGCAATCATATATGCGCCAGGATCAAGTCACGCATATATACAACAGAATCATCAAGATATCACAACACGTATCTCGAAATAAAAGCGTATAAATCATAAATGAATATCATACATGAAGAACAGGGCGCCACAGGGACGTCGGCTGGAAGACAACGCCTAGAAATCATCAAGTCCGCTGATGTAGTCCTCCACGTCGCCTGGTACTAAGCAGCAGTTGAAGATATCCCAAAGAGAACAAAAGAGTAGAGAGGGCATGTGTGAGTACACAACTTGTACTCAACAAGTATAACACGAGTTATGAGGCTCTACGGTTAGCTGACTCAACTGCATTAGCTTTTAGTCTTGGCAAATTTTATTAAAGTTATTTACTACAAGTGGATAAATTATCATAACCCAAGTTACGTAATAATTAATCAAAATTAATCACGAGTCTACTGAAAACCAAGCCAGCCCACCAAAGATTAACCCCACAAATCAGACGGAGGATCTGGGCCGCTCATGACCTTGAGCACGGCTAGTATACCAGTTTTACACTCTCGAGAGGTTGCACAACTTTACCCACAAGTCGTGAGCTACGCTAGTGGTTCATCACACTTCCTTAGGTGAGATGACTAGCAAGCGCACTACGAGACCGTTACAAAGGATCATGTTAGTAAGGTGTAACCGCTAAGGTTTCTGGATCAGCGACGATGGGGCCCACCTCACGGGGGTACAAGCACACAGCACAGACCAAGCCGGAGGAGCAGAGACCATTGAAGCTTACCACCCCTCTTGCCCCGCATGTAAGTTACTCCCAAACCAAAATGACCTAATTAGTAAGTCAAGACCGTCCCATTCCAGTCTTGTGGTTGCGCGGTTGTCCCAGGTTGTCGCTCTATGAACCGGTCCTTATGGAGAGTGGCTAACCAAGCACTAAGCATCGTGCTGGCCCCCTAAACCAAGTTTCTATAAAAACATCTTTTAACGAGATGTGAGCCGCTCAAGCACACAGCACAGAGGGCCACTCTCAGGATTAAGTTGCATATAACCATTAATCAAATTAATTAAAAAGGACCGAGATGTGTGAGAGCGCAGCACGTAGCACAACTAACCAAAATGCAACCCAAGATATTTTTATAAAGGATAAAAGTGGCTAGGAAATCCATATAGGCATACAGTATTAAAATGCAGTATGAAATTGTATTTAAAAGTGATAGGATGTTCATGTTATACTTGCCTTCCTCAAAGTTCTCCTGCTGCTGCTCAAAGGCTTCTGAAGATGGTGGCTCCTGGTACTCCTCCGATGGCTCAACGTCTATTCACGATCGCAACGCCAACACATGGTCCACACATGCACATACATACAAATAATGGCAAAATATAAGAAACAGTACAACAATACAGTAAAACAGCACACAAAACTAAGCTAAAACTATTCTACGCATTACAACGATTGTGTGAGCGTGAAAACCACCTAAAACGGAGCTAAGACGCGAAATCTAGGGTTAAAACAAGGTCCAGAGGCTTTTCTGTAAGAAAACAGAAAGATCTAGGGGGTTCTGTGCAAAAACTAAGGGCCTGAACCTAATTAAAGGTTAGACCCGGGGTCTAACTCGCAAAAAATTTCAGGCATGGACGGCGGGTTCTATTTCTAGAAAGCTCAGGGGCCTAAACCTTAAAAATAGGACCTAACTGCAATTACTTTAGAACTAGGGGTGGACTTCGGGTTGATTTCTAGAAAACATAGGGGCTCTTTAGCAAAACAGGCTGGCTGAAGCGATATCTTTAAATTAGGATTTGGATCGGGCGGTTTGGATTTAAAACGAGGGCGAACCGGTATCGGAGGATCTGATCCGCTGGATCTGGATCTAAGGGTCATGGTTTGATGATATCGGGATCTAATCAGGGGCGCCGGCTGCAGATCGAACGGTCCGAGACATTTGGGGGCGCGGGCGGCGGCGATTTCTCACCGGAGATGGCTTCCGCGGCGGCGCCTCGCCGGCGCTGGGCAATCTCGGGGCTCCGGTGGCTAAATCTACTCGAGCCTAGGTCGGGCATGATCAACGTGGCACAGGGGATCCATCTAGGGCTGTGGTTAGGCTTGGCGAGGCTCGGGCTTCGCGTTCAATGGCGAGGGGCGGCTAGCGCTGAAGGTCCGGGGGGGGAGATGTGTTGCTCACCAAGGGCTTGTGGTGGCCGGAGCTGCGGTGCAGGGTAGACGTCGACGATGGCCGGGCTGCGGAGGCACGGCGACGCTCGCGGACAGGCTAGAACAGAGGTGGTCGGGGTCTCTAGCTTGTGTAGATCTGCTCCGGGGGCTCCTGCGAGGTGACTAGAGGGTTAAGACGACCCGAGGCGCATCGACGGCGAGCAATCGCGACGGCGGAACAACTCACCGGCGGCGGGGAAAGAGAGCGCCGACAGGCGGGCCCGGGGTGGCAGACAGAGAAGAGGGAGGAGGCGTGCGATTGGGCTGGCTAGGCCGGGGAAAGGAGAGATAGGAGAGGAGGCCCGAGGGAGAGAAGGGGAGTGGGCCGGCGTGACCCATGCGTGAAGAAGAGGGGTGAGGGAAAGGAAGAAGTGGGCCGCGGGTTGGGAAGGTTGGGCTGCCCGCTGGGCTTCTCTTCTTTTTTTTTGTTTTTCTCCTTTTCTTTTCCTTTCTAAACTAACTCAAATCAATTTGAATCCAAATGGAATTTGAATTCAACCTCAACTATTCAACCAAACAAAAGAAATGCACCAGCATGAATGCACAAACATATTGATCCTAGAATAAATTATAATTACTTGTGATATAAAATTAATTTAAATACAAGATAAATCAAGAAAAACCTTAGAAATTTTATTTGAGCCAAAATAAATTCATTAAATATTTGGAAAAATTACATTAGGGTGTTACAAACCTACCCCCCTTGCAGGAATCTCGTCCCGAGATTCGAATAGGCTAGCTAGCAAAGAGATCGGGATATGTCTTTCTCAGCTCATCTTCTCGCTCCCAGGTAGCCTCAACCTCTGTGTGATGACTCCACTGAACACGGCACATCTTGATCTTCTTGTTCCTGGTAACTCTCTCAGACGTCTCCAGAATCTTCACCGGATGTTCGGTGTAGGTTAGATCCTCCTGCACATCTAACCCTTCTAGCGGTGCTTGCTCTTCCGGTACCCTCAAGCACTTCTTCAGCTGAGACACGTGGAACACATCATGCACTCCTGAGAGGTTGGGAGGCAACTCCAAACGGTATGCTACCTCACCCTTCCGTTCCAACACCTTGAACGGACCGATGTATCGAGGGGCTAGCTTCCCTCTCACATTAAACCTGCGAATTCCCCTCATCGGTGAGACCTTCATATACACATAATCTCCCACTGCAAAGGTCAAATCTCGATGATGGACATCCGCATAGCTCTTCTGACGAGTCTGAGCGACCCTCAGATTCTCTCGCACCTGCTGTACCAGCTGTTCTGCATCCTCGATGATCTCCGGACCAAACACCTGCCTCTCACCAATCTGATCCCAATACAGCAGAGTTCTGCACTTCCGACCGTACAAAGCCTCGAAGGGTGACTTCTTCAGACTGGCTTGATAGCTGTTGTTATATGAAAACTCTGCATACGGCAGGCACTTATCCCAGCTGGTACCATACTGAATAGCACAAGCTCGAAGCATATCCTCCAACACTTGGTTGGTTCTCTCCGTCTGCCCATCTGTCTGAGGATGATAAGCGGTGCTGAAACGCAGCTTCGTATCCAACGAATCATGCAATTGCTCCAAGAACCGTGAAGTGAACTTAGATCCTCGGTTAGATATGATCTTCTTCGGAACTCCATGTAGACAAACAATTCTAGAGATGTACAACTCTGCGAGTCTGGCACCGGAGTAAGTAGTGTTCACCGGAATGAAGTGGGCAACCTTTGTCAATCGATCCACTACTACCCATACGGAGTTGTACCCTTTCTGAGTATGAGGCAATCCAACTATGAAGTCCATAGTGATCTCCTCCCATTTCCACTCGGGAATCTTCAACGGCTGCAACAAACCTGCTGGCCTTTGATGCTCTGACTTGACACGCTGGCAAGTGTCACAAATAGCCACATACTCTGCAACGGAACATTTCATCCCGTACCACCAGAATCGCTCCTTGATGTCGTAGTACATCTTCGTGCTGCCCGGATGGATAGAATATGCCGTATCATGAGCCTCACTCAAAATCAGCTTCCTGAGATCCTTCACATCCGGCACACATATCCGACCCTTGTACCATAAGGTACTTGATCATCCTCTCTGAAATGAGGAGCTTTGCCAATCTTGAGCAGTTCACGGATCTCCTGCAGCTTCTTATCTCCTTTCTGATGCTGCCTGATCTCTGCCTCTAGAGTGGGTTCTGCCTCAAATGATGTACCCGAGGTGTGATACAAGAAACCTAGACTTAACTGCTCAAACTCCTCGCATAACTCCTCAGGCCTCTAAAGAGCCACGGCCATGTTAACATAGCTCTTCCTGCTCAGAGCATCTGCTACAACATTGGCCTTGCCCGGATGATAGTGAATCTCCAGGTCATAATCCTTGACCAACTCTAGCCATCTTCTCTGCCGCATGTTTAGCTCACTCTGAGTGAAAATGTACTTGAGACTCTTGTGATCGGTGTAAATGTCACACCTCTGCCCAAACAAGTAATGTCTCCATATCTTCAGAGCATGCACAACTGCGGCTAACTCCAGATCATGGGTGGGATAATTCAGCTCATGCCGGCGCAACTGTCGGGAGGCATAAGCTATCACTCCGCCTTCCTGCATCAGGACACAACCAAGACCATCCCTCGAAGCATCACAATACACCGTAAACCTCTTGCTCTGATCTGGCAGAGTAAGGACTGGCACCGTAGTCAACCTCTTCTTCAGCTCCTCAAAAGCCTTCTGGCGCTCATCAGTCCAAGCGAAATCCACACCCTTCTCTAGCAAGGAAGTCAAAGGCTTTGCAATCTTGGAGAAATTCTCAATAAACCTCTGATAATATCCTGCTAAGCCCAGAAAAGAGCAGACTTCCTTCACTGTCTGCGGTACCACCCAGTCAAGCACATCCTTCACCTTTCCGGGCTCCATAGCAATACCTCCCTTGGAGATGACATGACCGAGGAATGGGACCTTATCAGTCCAGAATTCGCACTTGCTGAGCTTGGCATGCAGCTTGTACTCTCTGAACCTTTGCAACACAAGCCTCAGATGTTGCTCATGCTCTGCCTCGGACTTGGAATATACCAGGATATCATCAATAAATATCACCACAAAGGTGTCTAGGTAATCCATGAAAACCTTGTTCATCAGATGCATGAAGAAAGCCGGAGCATTGGTCAAGCCAAAGGACATGACCGTATACTCGTATAGCCCATACTTGCAGGTGAATGCCGTCTTCGGGATATCCTCGGGACGAATCTTCAGCTGGTGATAACCCAAATGTAGACCAATCTTCGAGAATACACAAGCACCCTGAAGCTGATCAAAGAGATCCTCAATACGAGGCAATGGATGCTTGTTCTTGATGGTGACTGCATTCAGATCTCGATAATCGACGCACATTCTCTTCGCGCCGTCCTTCTTTTCTACAAGCAATACAGGAAAAGCCCAAGGAGAGAAACTACGACGGATATAGCCCTTGGCTAGCAACTCGTCGACAGTCTTCTTAACTTCCTCATGCTCAACGGGTGCCATGCGATAGGGTGAAGCGTCCCCCCATCAGGGAAGACTTAAAAGTGTTAATTTATCAGTCCCAGGAGGCTGATAACACTTTTATTACAACAGATGGTAGATCACCGTACAACTCTTCGCGGTAATGGGCAGTGAAGCGCCACTATCGCGAGGATTACAACTAAAACCCACACCACTACACTAGTTACGAAAAGAGGATCATCAGAGTCTTGCGCCATGCGGAATCCAACGGTGGCCTCAACCACAGGCAAGACTGGGGGTAGGGCGGGACCCTACTCGACGTCTTCGGGGATGTAGTCGGGATCTTCCACTGTAAAAGTAAGAATGTGGTGAGTACGAACGTACTCAGCAAGTCCAATCATACCCACGGATGGGGAAATAACAGGATTAAATGCACAGGGTAATCCAAGGATAAAGTTATGGTTTATTTGCGGAAACACGATTATATGCAGGGGTTCGTTTTAAAAGCACTTTTCAAAACAAGTTTTCCAGTACCAAGGGGGGGGCACACGATGTTGATCCACACAGGATCCAGTTTAAAACGGCTACCGGACTCCCCGTTCGGCGTAGCACACGGCACAACTGCCGGATACTTTCCAAACAACTCACACCAGCTCAACCATTCTTAGAGAGAAACACTAGTTATGTGACCACACCGTAACTTGCCCAATACCGTGGGCATGGCTATTCGAATAGATTTCAACTCTGCAGAGGTGTGCAACTTTACCCACAGGTGGGGTACCACAGCACGAACACCTTAGTGCCGGTGCAGATCCCATCGAAGCCCTTACCCACCTTAGCTAGACCTGACTAGCCACCACGGGATCTATCAAGGGGTCATTCGACCTATCACCGAGGTTTAACCGGGGCATAAGTCACACAGAGCTTATCCCGTCTCCTTGATCACCCATTGCTCCCAGCTCTCCTGATGGCTATCAGACTAACTAGTGGGGTTAGGCCAAGCTGTTGCCCATACAACGGTCAAGTGGTTTGCACGACAGAAAGCTAGGTGAGACGACACATCAACTCGGTCCTTAGGGGTGACAAGATGGATATCTCCCCTCCACGCTCAACCACACAGGTACGAGCACACCAACGGCAATTCACACAGAAATGCCATCCATCCCGTCTAGCTCACTTTTCAAAACCACACTTTATCCCTTCCCACACGCACACACACTTTCCTTGCAATACCAGGTGGTCAAGGTATGGTTATCACGAGTAGGGGTGGCTAACCTACCATGTTCTCAGCACACAAAACCATGCAATTTTATAAAACAGGCCTCTGGGTTGTGTTTATAAAAACTAGGATAGAAACATGCATCAAAGGGTGGAATCGAACTTGCCATCGTCAAACCCTTGCGGAAGGTCCTGATCGAAGTACTGTCCCTCAGGTTCGGGGTTGCAGAACTGGTCCTCGGTTGCTTGGTTGCAGTCGGGAACTTCTTCGTTCACTCCGTGCCCTACGACGCAAGCAAACATTCATACGATCAAGCGAAAGAACTAAAAGCTTTTATCGTTGGGCTTGAATCGGAAATAATTTAGTTATGGAGTTAGGGGTATTATTTTTGGGTGGTTTCTTAATGGCATGGCTAGAACTATACTAGAAAGGGTGTGGTAAAGTTTCGGGTCGATCGGAGGTCGTTTCGCACATAAAATGACGAGTTAAAGGTGGTTTCAGGGGTTAAACGGGGGTCCAGGGGCTTGTTCGTAAATATCCGGAAATAGTAAGGACCTATTTACGATTTCTAGAAATACCTTGAGCATGCTAAAAATGTGTCGAGTATGTCTTAGGTCTATGTTACGGAGGGTTTGGTTTGAATTAATGAGAGGAGCAGGGTCCTTTTTGCAAATAGGGAATAATTAAGACGGAGAAGGTTCTATAAGCAATAAAGTGAGGAGGGGGGGGTTTTGGGTAAAAACCCCTTTCTTCCTCCTCTCCTCCCCCGTGACTGAAACAGAGGAGGGGGGGGGGCGACGGCGGCGGGTGGCGCCGGCCGGCCAGGGCCCACGAGCGGCCCGGAGCAGGGGGAAAAGGAAGGGGAGGGCGAGGGGAACCGGTCCCCGGCCTCACCTCGGGCCGGGACGGCGTGTGCAGGCGGGGCGACGGAGGCCGGCGGCGGCGGGCGCGGGAGCTCGGCGTGGCGGCGCTAGGGGCTCGGGGAAAGGGCTAGAGGCGGCGGTGGGGGTTGTAGGGGAGGTGAGCTGCACGGGCGGCCTATTTATAGGCCGAGGGGGGAGCGGTGGGGCGGAGGGGATTGGGATGGGGCGGCCGGCGGGCGGTGCGGGCGCCATTAATGGCGCTCCGGCCGTTTGCGGCCGTCGCGACGCGGCGTGCGGCGCGGGTGCAGGACGGCGGCGGTGTGCGGCAGCAGCGTGCGGCGCGGCCAACGACGGGCGGTGCGGCACGCGCGGGGGCAGGCGCACGCGGGCGCCGTGCGGCACGGCGGGCGGCGCGGCACGCGGCGTACGCGCGCGCGCGTGCACGGGTGGTGCGACACGGCGCGGCCAGGGGGCGTGGTGCGGGCACGGCGCGGCCGGGCAGGAGCCCGCGCGCGGTGCGCCACGGCAGGGGCTAGCGCGGGGGGGGGGTGTGCTTGGGAGCAGGGGAGAGGAGGAGGGAGGAGGGAAAGAAAGAGGGAAGGAGAAGGAAAAGGAAGAAAAGAAAAGAGGAAAAGAAAAAGAAAAGAAATGGGAGGGAAAGAGAAAAGAGAGAGAAAGAGAAAAGAGAGGGAGAGAGAAGGCGCGTGTCGGCGCCGGTCGCGGCGGCGACCGCGGCCGGTCGGCCACGCGCGCGCGGAATTCACGCGCTGCACGAGGAGCGCCGGCGCTAGTTGCGGAGAGCGGTCGCGCGCAGTCGTCGTGACGCGGTGGCGAGAGTCGAGGCGGTGCGCGTGGGGAAAGCCGGGCGCTGTGCGGCACAGGGCGGGGAATGTGACAGCGTGCGTGTGGCGGTGAGGGTCAGGGTCTTTCGTCGGTTAAGTTTTTAGTCGTAGTTTAGATTTGAAATTTTCAGGGCGTTACATAGGGCCGCTTAGAAATAGGAGCTGTGCCAGGCAAGAGATCAATAGAAAATTCAATATCGCGATCAGGCGGCATACCTGGCAAATCATCAAGAAAGACATCCGGAAATTCAGACACCACGCGAATACCATCCGTGGGTCTAGCCTCCATCTGGCAAAGAAATCCAGAAGGCTCCGAAGAACTGACTGTGACATCCTGTCCATCCGGTGCTGACAAGTGGACAGTCCTCTGAGCACAATCAATCCTGACACCCCACCTAACAAGGGTCTCCATTCCCAAAATCACATCGATACCCTTGGTGTCTAGCACCATCAAATTAGCACTGAACTCTAACACCCTTATTACAACACTGACTCTGGGACAGAAGATATGAGACCTCAACTGCCCTCCCGGTGAAGATACTAACATGCCCCTCTTTAATGTGCTAGTATGAATGCCATAATACTCGACAAAAGACCGAGTAATGAAGGAATGCGTAGCACCAGTATCAAAAAGCACTGTAGCAGGGTGGGTATTGACCATGAACGTACCTATAACCATGTTGGGAGCCTCGGCCGCCGACTCGGCTGTCACGTGGTTCACCCTGCCCTGGGATGGCGCCTTGGGCTGAGCTGGGTGCCCCTGCTGTCCAGACTGCGCCTTCCGGGGATAAACGTTGGTGTAGTGTCCCTGCTCGCCGCAGTGATAACATGCCCGTGGGAATGCTGAAGCCTGCTGTCCGGCAGGAGGAGTAGGCACTCCCTACCACGGAGCTGGTGGAGCCGGTGGAGCAGAGCATGCCGGAGGTGCTGGAAGCCTCTTGCCCTGTCCCGCCTGCTGCTGCTGCTGGGGACGAGACGGGTACTGCTGCTGTCGCGACTGGTACGGCTGGACCTGCCTCGGCGGCTGCTGCTGCTACTGCTGCGGGTACTGGTACCGAGGTCGAGTGTTGCTGCCAGTCGCAGCAGGAACCATCTTCCTCTTCTTGTCCTCAATCTCCCGGTGTCTGCGCTCAGTGTTGAGGGCAGAATCAACCAGATGGTTGAAGTTGTCAAAGTGGTGGTTCATGAGCGCGTACTCCAGGTGATCATCGAGCCCCTCCCTGAAGCACTCCTGCTTATCGCCATCATTGGCGACCTCAGCGGGGGCGTAGCGAGCGAGCTGGAGGAAACGGTCACGGTACTCAGTCACTATCATAGCTCCCTGAAACGATAAGCACCGGAAAAAGAAAATGGAAATTACTCCGCATTTCCAATTTCACGAAGACAAACAAGGGTGGGCTTGAGATCAAATAGGAATTGCGGAAAGATTTTACTCTAATTTACCTGCTTAAGCACAGGGAACTCCTTGTGCTTCATCTTTATGACTCCAGCAGGGATGTGGTGGTTCCTGAAACGCTCCCGGAACTAGAGCCAAGTGAGGACGTCACGGTGCCGAGGTGGGTAGGACTCCCACAAATCAAGAGCTAAGCCACGCAGCTGCCCTGCTGCATATAAGACTCACTCCCTGTCGTCAGACTGAGCAACATCCAACTGGCACTCCACCGAACGAAGCCAGTCGTCAGCCTGGAGTGGATCAGTCGCATGGGAGAACATCGGCGGATGACCCCTCAGAAAGTCCGCACGCCTGTCGCGGGGCTGCTGCGATGGAGGAGGTGGCGGCTGAGTGTGGATCTGCTGCAGAGCCTGAACAGTGTTGTTTAGGGTGGCCATCATCTGCATCTGGAGCTGGAAGAACTGCTCCGGAGTTAGAGGCGGAGGCATTGGCATCGGCGTCGGCTGGCTGGTACCCTGGTTGTTCTGCCCCTGCTGGCCAGAACCGGTGCCGGTGCTCCTGGTGTTCACCATCTGTTTGCAGCGGAATGAAATCGATAAGAGACAGATGTTGTACGATTACGGAAAGAAAACTTTGACAGGATAAAGTAGAGAGTAAAGAGTGTATGGTTTTACCCCCAACGATCTATCTCAAATTTTTTTTACTTAATTTAAGTCTGCATTAAAGTTGATTTGCATGAGCAAGTTTAACTTCTAAGCTATGCAATCAACCAAAGATCCAAATCAAGCATTTTGCACAATCACAAACATTCAATATCCAAGCATTAGCCGAGTTTATCACACCACTCGACTAGACAAACAGGCGCTCCAGCGTATTTTTTTTCCTTTGCAAGGCATCCTTAGCTTATGAGGGCATACAGAGAATTGCAGGCCAACGTCTATGGAAAATATCAGACTAATTCTCAGAAAATGCAAGAGAGAATTAGCAAATCGAGGTTTAGAGCTCAAGGAATAGAAGCAGAAACGAATGTGTGAGGTTTGCAGAAGCAAGGCAAGAGAAAGGAATTCCCTAAACCCGACCATTTCTATCTAGGCTTCGTCCTACAGTCAACACGGCTCTGATACCAATTCTATCACACCCGATTTATAAGGACATAAATCGAGCAATCATATATGCGCGAGGATCAAGTCACGCATATATACAACAGAATCATCAAGATATCACAACACGTATCTCGAAATAAAAGCGTATAAATCATAAATGAATATCTTTATTACAACTGAATCAAGAATTAGTTCAAGGAATGCGGAAGCGTAAAGTAAATACATGAAGAACAGGGCGCCACAGGGACGTCGGCTGGAAGACAACGCCTAGAAATCGTCAAGTCCGCTGATGTAGTCCTCCACGTCGCCTGGTACTGAGCAGCAGTCGAAGATATCCCAAAGAGAACAGAAGAGTAGAGAGGGCATGTGTGAGTACACAACTTGTACTCAACAAGTATAACACGAGTTATGAGGCTCTACGGTTAGCTGTCTCAACTGCATTAGCTTTTAGTCTTGGCAAATTTTATTAAAGCTATTTACTACAAGTGGATAAATTACCATAACCCAAGTTACGTAATAATAAATCAAAATTAATCACAAGTGTACTGAAAACCAAGCCAGCCCACCAAAGATTAACCCCACTAATCAGACGGAGGATCTGGGCCACTCATGACCGTGAGCACGGCTAGTATACCAGTTTTACACTCTCGAGAGGTTGCACAACTTTACCCACAAGTCGTGAGCTACGCTAGTGGTTCATCACACTTCCTTAGGTGAGATGACTAGCAAGCGCACTACGAGACCGTTACAAAGGATCACGTTAGTAAGGTGTAACCGCTAAGGTTTCTGGATCAGCGACGATGGGGCCCACCTCACGGGGGTACAAGCACACAGCATAGACCAAGCCGGAGGAGCAGGGACCATTGAAGCTTACCACCCCTCTTGCCCCGCAGGTAAGTTACTCCCAAACCAAAATGACCTAATTAGTAAGTCAAGACCGTCCCATTCCAGTCTTGTGGTTGCGCGATTGTCCCAGGTTGTCGCTCTATGAACCAATCCTTATGGAGAGTGGCCAACAAAGCACTAAGCATCGTGCTGGCCCCCTAAACCAAGTTTTTATAAAAACATCTTTTAACGAGACGTGAGCCACTCAAGCACACAGCACAGAGGGCCACTCTCAGAATTAAGTTGCATATAACCATTAATCAAATTAATTAAAAATGACCGAGATGTGTGAGAGCGTAGCACCTAGCACAACTAACCAAAATGCAACCCAAGGTATTTTTATAAAGGATAAAAGTGGCTAGGAAATCCATATAGGCATACAGTATTAAAATGCAGTATGAAATTGTATTTAAAAGTGATAGGATATTCATGTTATACTTGCCTTCCTCAAAGTTCTCCTACTGCTGCTCAAAGGCTTCTGAAGATGGTGGCTCCTGGTACTCCTCCGATGGCTCAACGTCTACTCACGATCGCAACGCCAACACATGGTCCACACATGCATATACATACAAATAATGGCAAAAGATAAGAAACAATACAACAATATAGTAAAACAGCACACAAAACTTAGCTAAAACTATTCTACGCATTACAACGATCGTGTGAGCGCGAAAACCACCTAAAACGGAGCTAAGACGCGAAATCTAGGGTTAAAACAAGGTCCAGGGGCTTTTCTGTAAGAAAACAGAAAGATCCAGGGGGTTCTGTGCAAAAACTAAGGGCCCGAACCTAATTAAAGGTTAGACCCGGGGTTTAACTCGCAAAAAATATCAGGCATGGACGGTGGGTTCTATTTCTAGAAAGCTCAGGGGCCTAAACCTTAAAAATAGGACCTAACTGCAATTACTTTTGAACTAGGGGTGGACTGCGGGTTGATTCCTGGAAAACACAGGGGCTCTTTAGCAAAACAGGCTGGCTGAAGCGATATCTTTAAATCTAGGCCGTAGGATTTGGATTGGGCGGTTTGGATTTAAAACGAGGGCGAACCGGTATCGGAGGATCTGATCCGCTGGATCTGGATCTAAGGGTCACGGTTTGATGATATCGGGATCTAATCAGGGGCGCCGGCTGCAGATCGAACGGTCCAAGACATTTGGGGGCACGGGCGGCGGCGATTTCTCACCAGAGATGGCTTCCGCGGCGGCGCCTCGCCAGCGCTGGGCAATCTCGGGGCTCCGGTGGCTAAATCTACTCGAGCCTAGGTCGGGCATGATCAACGTGGCACAGGGGATCCATCTCGGGCTTCGCGTTCAATGGCGTGGGGTGGCTCTGCGCGGCGGACATCACCGGCGTGCGTGTGTTCCCGTGCCTTGGGGGCCTACAATCCAAGACGGCTAGCGCTGAAGGTCCGAGGGGGAGATGTGTTGCTCACCAAGGGCTTGTGGTGGCCGGAGCTGCGGTGCAGGGTAGACGTCGACGATGGCCGGGCGGCGGAGGCACGGCGACGCTCGCGGACAGGCTGCAACAGAGGTGGTCGGGGTCTCTGGCTTGCATAGATCTGCTCCGGGGGTTCCTGCGGAGGTGACCAGAGGGTTAAGACGACCCGAGGCGCATCGACGGCGAGCAATCGCGATGGCGGAACAACTCATCGGCGGCGGCTCCTTCGCGAATCCCCGACGATGCAGAGGCTGAGGGCCCAATTGCCGAGCTCGGGAAGCTTCTAGGCGATGAGACGAAGTGGATGCAGGGGTTGTCGTGGACTGGGACGCAGCGGGGCGGCGTGCCCACGGCGGTGCAGAAGGGCTGCGCGGCGGAGCAGGAGGGCGGCGGCGCTAGGGTTGAGCGGTGGCTACGGATCACAGTGCAGAGAGCGTTAGGATTCGGTTTAAAGGGGCAGCTGGGGATCTTGGGGTGGGCGCGCTAAAAGGGGGGGGGGGCGAGGGTCACGGCGGCCGTTGCTCGGGAGGGAGTAAAGGAGGAAGAGAGAGCTGACCGGTGGGACCAAAGAGATAGGGAGAGAAGAGGGGAACCGGGCGAACGACTCGGGCGGGGAAAGAGAGCGCCGACAGGCGGGCCCGGGGTGGCAGACAGAGAAGAGGGAGGAGGCGTGCGATTGGGCTGGCTGGGCCGGGGAAAGGAGAGATAGGAGAGGAGGCCCGAGGGAGAGAAGGGGAGTGGGCCGGCGTGGCCCATGCGGGAAGAACAGGGGTGAGGGAAAGGAAGAAGTGGGCCGCGGGTTGGGAAGGTTGGGCTGCCAGCTGGGGTGCTCTTCTTTTTTTTGTTTTTCTCCTTTTCTTTTCCTTTCTAAACTAACTCAAATCAATTTGAATCCAAATGGAATTTGAATTCAACCTCAACTATTCAACCAAACAGAAGAAATGCACCAGCATGAATGCACAAACATATTGATCCTAGAATAAATTTTAATTACTTGTGATATAAAATTAATTTAAATACAAGATAAATCAAGAAAAACCTTAGAAATTTTATTTGAGCCAAAATAAATTCATTAAATATTTGGAAAAATTACATTAGGGTGTTACAAATCCACTTCAGGTGCTTACGAGAGAAAGTCAGGGGCTCTTCTAGTGCAATGTGATCCGCTAGTGTTTTGGACATCACATTCACTCCGACTTTCAGATCGTAACAGACTTCTTGCGGTGCAGCATCCCCAATAGTGTAGAGGAGTATTCTAAAATTGCAGTAGATCTGTATGATGTTACTGCTGGATTCAGCTTCCTCTATCCATTCCTTGCTCATAATCGTAGTAAGACCCTCAATCTGCATTGTGGATCTGGAATGAACGCCTCAGATCTTAAGCGTATGCACTTGTGCTCCTTCAGCATGGTTGAAACATTACCGAGTTCCATATACTCTTCTTCTATGAAGAGATCAGGGATGAACATTGCCATATCTTCTATGAGTGGCTCATGATCTATGGACTTGATTGGTTCAGTGATTTCCTCTATGTATGGTGGAGGTGGACAGGATGCAGCTGATAAGGTGTGAACTTGCTGCTTCTCTATGGGCTGATCAGTTGGCTCGGGTCGATCGTCAAAGACTCCCGTGTACTGAATGCTGTCAAGGACCTTCTTCAGAATGGTTCTTACTTGGGCAACTGTCTTGTACATGACGGATCCCTCGGAGGCGACATTCATGAAATGCATATTCTCCGAATTAAGACCACCAACGAAGTGCTGCAATAGCATTTCTTCCGGAATACCATGAGGTGGCCTGGAATTTGCCATCAGCATAAATCTTTCCCACACTGCTCCAAGTGACTCTTCGCCTTGCTTGAATATCAGCAGTTGAATACGAAGTGGGAACACTTTGGTAATAGGGAAGAAGAATAAGGAGGACTCATCCTTCAACCTGATCCAATCTCCTCCAACTCTCCCTGCCTTCCAATCGTACCAACTTTTTGCTTCTCCCATCAGAGAGATCGAGAAGAGCTTCCACCGTAAGGTGTTTAGATTCATACCGAGTATGGTCAACATGGAGGAATTTTGCTCGAATTCCTACAGGTGAGCATAGGGACTCTCATCCTTTCTACCAGAAAAGGACTATGCACGAACCATAGCTATGAGACTGGGACGGATCTCAAAACCATCAAATAAAATGGGGTGGCAAGATGGAGGCGGTTCCAAATACTCACCAGATGGAACTGCCGGATATTAGAAGAAAACTCCATGTGGGTGTTTGGAAAGGTGCGGAAAGTGTACAGCTGAAAAAGCTCTAAACTAGTATTGCTACCATTCCCCGGCAACGGTGCCAGAAAGCTTGTTGGCACTCCTTAGCTTATACGAACTAATCCGCAAGCGCACGGATATCGATGTAGCTTTCACCAGGGAGTTTACCTGGGATATCGAATCCAAGGAACGATAAGTGCAACCAGACCTAGAACTATTCAACCGGACCCACCAGGGGAGAGGAGGTAAGAGGGTAGAGGGCCTAACTTCAGTTAGCCAACTCATTACATAGATAACTTGCAACTCACTAACTTGATCTGCTTCAGCGGCTGGAAGAGGAAGGACTTCAGAAAAGGTTGAGAAGGGAGTCCAACGGCAACCCGCTACTACTGCTATGAAAGCACCCGAATATGATGGACTACAAGGGATGGATAGGACTGTCACCATCTGCCGCCTACCACACTGTTCTATGGGGTGGAACACAAACCAAGGTAATTCACCAAGTCTAAGCACCATGCCTAAACTATCGAGTCACTTACTCCTACCTCACTTTAAGATAGAGAGCAAACTCAAATAGTTAGAACTTGCTACCTATGCAGACAGGGGATCCCTCAGATCAAAGTTAGTAACTAAACAAATTACTGAATGTAAAGACAAGAACTAGCGAGATACTAAAGATAAACAAGGAACTTACTTAAGGAAGCTTTATTCCTCCAAGGTGGCTAGAGAGTTGGAGTAGGACCGGGGGAACCCGGCTCCTCTCCTACCTTGGCTCTCACCCAAGCTCTCACCTCACACTCTCCCTATTCTACACTAAGGTAGAGCAACTAAACTAAGAACTCTTCTTCTCTCCAAGGATGGTGTAAAGTGGAGGTATGGGCAGCTATTTATAGCTCTTCAAGGTCGGTTCTTGCTGCGTAGCTTGCCTTGTAAGCAGGTAAGATGGTTGATGTAACTTCCACATGAAGATGGACACGTCGAGCTTCAGTGGCAGGCCGGCCGGCCACTCCTAGGCCTGCCGGCCTAGGATTGTGGCCATCTGGCACCGCCCTTGGCATGAACGCTCCTAATCTCCTCTTGAGGTCGGTAAAAGGTGCGTCTCTTTGAGGTTCGGCAGTTTGAGACCGGCCAGCTTCGTTAAGGTCGGTCAGCCTTGCTCTGGCTCCTCTCAGCCCTCTGTAGCACTGACTTGTTGATCAATGAGTGCATGTACTCTAGGAAGGTGATTTTGAGCCTGAAGATTAGATAGACACTACATGTGGGTCCGTAAATCCATGGCTTAGGCCTTTCGACCGTAGGATGTATTCCTTTGTGATATGCCGGTCAAGCTATCTTGGACTTGTGTTTATGAGCATGCAGGTGAAGTTTGAGGTGTGTTTACCATAGTGTCAGGCCGGCCAGCTTAGGGGAGGCCGGCCGGCCTGGGATTTTCTCCCATTTTGGCCATGTTTTGCATAGTGCGCTCCTGAAATCAAATATATACCAAAACTAGTGGAAATCATAAGGGTAAATGATTTTAGCATGGTTCTGGCCTTATAAGTATGAAATCTAGAGAAATGTTTGCAGTAAAAATCATGGAAATCGACCGCCAACAGAAGCGATGAGCATCATTCAAGAAGGGTTAACTCAGCCCAATAATGAAGAAGATGCCATTCACTTCACCTACGAAACAGATCCGGATGGCAGGAGTAAACTCAAGGAAGAAGAGAAACTGCAGTCTCCTCTTCCTATGTTGAAGCCGCTGCCTCCTAGTCTAAAGTATGCTTTCCTCCACAATAATAGAAGCACGCCAGTTGTTATCAGTGATAAACTATTAGAGAGTGAGACTCGGCGGCTTGTTGCAGTCTTGGAGAAGTACTGATCCATCATTAGGGATTTTCTACCAGACTTGAAGGGGATTAGCCCCAACTTATGCACCCATCACATTCCAATGCAACCGGATCATAAGCCATCAAGAGAGCATGAGCGATGGCTTAATGATGCGATGAGGGAGGTAGTAAAGAAAGAGGTTCTGAAGCTACTACATGCGGGCATCATCTACCCCATGCAAGACAGTGAGTGGGTCAGCCCCGTTTGAGTTGTTCCGAAGAAGGGAGGCATGACATTAGTCCAAAATGAGAGAAATGAGCTCATACCTTAGAGGACAGTTACTGGATGGCGGATGTGCATTGATTACGGGATGCTTAACAAGCCAACCTGGAAAGATCCCTTTCCTCTCCACTTCATCGAAGAGATGCTTGAACGGATGGCAAAGCACTCAGTCTTCTGCTACCTTGATTGATACTTTGGTTATTGTCAAATTCCTATTCATCTAGATGATCAGAGTAAGACTACCTTCACCTGTCCCTACGGCATGTTCGCCTACCGGCGAATGTTTTTTGGTCTTTGCAATGCAACTGCTTCATTTGAAAGGTGTATGATGGTGATCTTCTCCAACCTGATCAAGAACATCATGGAGGTATTCATGGATGCTTTCTCAGTCTATGGCAAGAGCTTTGATGTGTTCCTTGAGAATTTGGACAAAGTTCTCAAGAGATGCCAAGAAATGCAATTAGTCCTTAATTGGGAGAAGTGTAAATTAATGGTCAGAGAAGGGATTGTCCTCGGACATAGTGTTAGAAAAAAGCATAGAAGTGGATCGGGCAAAGATCAAGGTGATTGAACATTTGCCACCTGTCAGACCCGGGCTCACGGGACTGTGCACATAGCATACATTTCCTAGGATAAGGGATGGGACATGGCCCACGCCCAACATCTGTTGTAACTACTCGTAACGTAGTAGGACTACTTATACAGTAGTAAAACTAGTCAGAGATGATAGGAAACTACTCGAAAAGTACTCAGGGAGGACTCTTGGGCTCGTATCAGACTGGAACATCCATGTAACCCTATCCCCCAAACTATGCAGATAGGGACCCCCTCCAAATAGGAGATCACCCGATCACCACCTAAGCCAATTGAAACCACACAGGATGTAGGGTATTACGCTCTCGGTGGCCCGAACCTGTCTAATCTTTGTGTTCCTTGCACCTTTGGGTTCCTGATCTCAGCGACACCCTACCTGCAAACTCACCACCTCGGGGGTATCCCTTGATGGGCGTGGTGGTAAAACACCAACAGCTGGCGTGTCAGGTAGGGGTGTTCATCGAGCATCCACTGGAGAACTCGATGGCATCTTTCAACTTCACCAGCGTCGTGCTCGATGAGGGCACAACATTTTTCTTTGGCTCCTGGATCTGCATTGCCAACAACTCGGGTGGCTTCAACAGCCACCTAGTCGACTCTAGGAAGCCGGAGGCCTCTACACCAACTCGACACAACAACCTCGATGATTTGATCGACAACCTCGACGAGTTGCTGCTCCCCGATCTGGTCCTGCAGATCCTAAAGATGTCCGTTTTTGATGCGACTTCCACTCAAGTTGCACCAGAACTAGTTGGATCAGACTCAAACCAATCTGAGAGGACCACAGAATCCAAGTCCCTCTCCGACTTGGAGGAGGACTTAGATCTTCTGCTCAAGCCCAAGGATGTGGGAGCCACCGCCTGTCGGGGGGCCCCCATTTTTGACAACTACTCGGACTCCAATGAAGAGTATTCATCGTTTAGTACTACACCTTCAAGCCAGAGCCGAAGAGGACTCAGAGATGAGGGAGCCACCGCTTGTCGAGGGCCCCCACTCTTGACAACCACTTGCAACCTAATGACTACCCCGAATCATTTTCGGGCATTCATCTGGGTTTAACCATAACATCTACGCCGCAAGGCCATATCGTATACTGGAAGGGCTTAGAGCCCTCTGAACTACTCGACTATGACTCCCGCCTTGTGGCCTTCACGCAAGAACTATCCTTCTAGGAGGGCAAACCTCTCTCCCCCATCGCGGAAGAAGGAGACGGTAGCACAGAGCTACTCGAGTACAGTCATACGGCTTACAACTCGCCCGATCGTCAAGTCTACATGGCTCCCTTCGCAATGAGGATGATGATGAGCTGGGTCTGAGTACGACGATGAACTACTCGCGGATGTGACCACCAACGAGCCTATGGCAGACGCCCCCAAGGATGAGAACGAAGAGCACAGAAGGATCCGGTGGTTGAAGAACGCCAAGCGCACCCAGCGCAGGCGAAACGCGGAAATCGCACCCACAATCCAATGTACCAAAGGAACCTCAACAATGCTTTTGCAACAGCTGCGTATTGGGAGTATCATACACCGATTGGCGCCATTGCAGAAGCAGCGCTCCTAGCTCAACAACTACCACCCGACCCCCAGATTCAAAGGCTGCAGTGTCTAACCCAGCGCACGCTCGTGCAACTCGATGGGCAACATCAAGTGTCTTCCACTCGGAACTTGCCCTCGAGGTCTGAGCACCATGGTGACACTGCGCAGATCAGTTGCACCCCTAGAGGAGGCCCCGTGAACCGGAGGAACGACAACCACCAATGCAACAAGGGCCACCAGTCCACGCGTGGCAATATCGAACAAGAAGTACAACAATCCACTCACCAACATCGCAACCAGTGTGACACAAGGCCTCAAATCCAAGCTCCACCCGAGGCCAGCCTTCATGACACTCCCACGATCGATCTTAGGCAGCAGATCAATGATGGCCACGATGCGCAGCACATCATTGGGGCAAGGAGAAGGGACCGTCGTGACAAGTACCACAACAACAATGACAACAACTGCTTCCCCGCCTTCACCCCCAACATCATAGAAAAATCCTATCCAAAGGATTTTAAACCAGTTGAAATCCCCAAGTATGACGGCAAGCAAGACCCAGGCCAGTGGATCCGGTGTTACTCCGTTGCCATCATGGTCTCAGGGGGATCTAACTCCACCAAAGCACTCTACTTCCTGGTAGCTTTGGAATCCCCGCCCCTCACTTGGCTTCAAAGCCTCAAGCTAAACTCCATCAACTCCTGGGAGGACCTCAAACGGGCCTTCATCGACAACTTCCAGGGATCCATGATCAGAGCAGGCACTCACCACGATCTGTCTCAGGTCAAGTAGGAGATGAACAAGACCCTGAGGTCCTACACATGGTGTTTCTTTGAGATGCGTGCCACCATGATAGAGTTGGAGTGCCCGATCTTTCGGTGAGTGGAGATAATTTCGATCTGGTGGAAGATGACCCTCACGATCCGACTACGACGAGCGAGCCCGAAGCGCCAATGCAATCGCTGAACCAACTTCCTGTGGTTACCGACCTTGTTGATGCAAGATCAGCCTGATCACGAAGATCGTTTCCTGCACGCAATCGAGGAACGAACAAGAAAAAGATGCGAGCAATCACAATATCACTCGAAGGTGGAGTTCTGAATCTCACGAGGACAGCGCGTATTTGCGCGTGTTCGAGAGTAGCTAAAGCTAGATGTAAAACAAAACTCAAGTCTGGAAAGCAATGATGCCTCTATCTAAATAGAGGAAGAGAGGGGTGCAACCCTAGGAAAGGGGCGGCCAGGGAGGGGGCGCAGCCCCTAGTGGTGGTCAGCCCTAGGCGCCCACGCAAGGGCCTCAGTTGGGCCAGCATCTATTCTTCTGGGCCTTCATTCTTCAGTAGCATGACGAAGTTCAGTTCTCTTGCACGAGCCCGAGTGATTGGCCCAGAAGGAGGTGGCGCCTGGGGTGGAGGAGCATCTGGTGTCGCTGGAAAAGGTGCTGCTGGCGTAGACGTACTCGTGTTGTAGTTGATGTCCTCATCATCCTTCCCTTCTAGAACTGAAGTCATCCTCGACGGCAACTCCTCATCCTCGCCCACATATGGCTTCAAATCTGCAACATTAAACTAGTGGAAACACCAAGCTCCACAGGCAGGTCAAGGACATAAGCATTATCATTAATCTTGGTTAGCACCTTAAAAGGACCAGCAGCACGAGGCATCAATTTAGAACGGCGTAAAGTAGGAAACCGATCCTTTCTCAAATGCAACCAAACCATATCACCAGGTTCAAAAGTAACAAGTTTTCGACCTTTACTACCAGCAACCTGATATTTAGCATTAGCAGCAGCAATGTTTTGTTGAGTCTGTTCATGCAAATTAATCATGTGTTCAACATGGGCAACAGCATCTATGTGTGGGGCGTCCGCAGCATCAAGCGCAAACAAATCAATAGGCGCCCGAGGGATATAACCATAAACAATCTGAAAAGGGCACATCTTTGTAGAAGAATGTGTTGCATGATTATAAGCAAACTCAACATGAGGCAGGCAATCTTCCCAACGTTTCAAATTTTTGTCTAAAACAGCCCTAAGCATGGTTGACAAAGTTCTATTAACCACCTCAGTTTGTCCATCAGTCTGAGAGTGACAAGTTGTGCTAAACAGCAATTTAGTTCCCATTTTATTCCAAAGTGATCTCCAAAAATGACTGAGAAACTTAGCATCACGATCAGAGACTATTGTATTCGGAATACCATGCAAACGAATAATCTCTCGAAAGAACAATTCAGCAACACTGCTAGCATCATCAGTCTTATGACATGATATAAAATGAGCCATTTTGGAGAATCTATCAACAACCACAAAAATGCTATCCCTCCCCTTCTTAGTTCTAGGCAATCCCAAAATAAAGTCCATAGAAATATCAAGCCAAGGGGAAGTAGGGACAGGCAAAGGCATATACAAACCATGGTTGTTCAGTCGTGACTTAGCTTTCTGACAAGTAGTGCAGCGGGCAACAAGGCGCTCGACATCACGGCGCATTCGGGGCCAAAAGAAATGGGCGGCCAGCACCTCATGCGTCTTGTAGACGCCAAAGTGTCCCATGAGACCGCCTCCGTGTGCTTCCTGTAACAACAAAAGACGAACCGAGCTTGCTGGAACACACAGCTTGTTAGTGCGAAACAGGAACCCATCCTGCATGTGAATTTTGCCCCATGGTTTGCCATCCATACAATGAGCTAAGATATCTTTAAAATCAGCATCATCGACATATTGATCTTTCACAGTATGCAAGCCAAAGATTTTAAAATCTAACTGGGACAGCATGGTATATCGACGAGACAAAGCATCAGCAATGACATTTTCCTTCCCATTCTTGTGATTAATAATGTAAGGGAAAGACTCAATAAATTCTACCCAATTAGCATGACGACGGTTCAGATTTGTTTGGGTACGAATATGTTTCAAAGCCTCATGATCAGAATGGATGATAAACTCGCGATGCCAAAGATAGTGCTGCCATGTTTGCAAAGTGCGAACTAAAGCATAAAGCTCCTTATCATAAGTAGAATATCTCAGGCTAGCACCGCTTAATTTTTCACTAAAATAAGCAACCGGTTTTCCTTCTTGTAACAAAACAGCACCTAGCCCAATACCGCTAGCATCACATTCAAGCTCAAACACTTTATTAAAATCAGGCAATTGCAAGAGGGGAGCATGTGTTAACTTATCTTTCAAAGTGTTGAACGCTACCTCCTGCGAGTTTTCCCAAGCAAATGGCGCACCTTTCTTTGTAAGCTCGTGCAAAGGGGCTGCAATGGAGCTGAAATCACGGACGAACCGACGGTAGAATCCTGCAAGTCCAAGAAAGCTCCGAATCTGTGTAACCGTCGTCGGTGTAGGCCATTCCCGAATGGCATCAATCTTGCTGCTGTCCACCTCAATGCCCTGCGGAGTCACAACATAACCAAGAAACGAAACACGTTGCGTGCAAAAGATGCATTTTTCCATATTACCAAATAAGCGAGCTGCACGCAACGCATCAAAAACAGCACTCAAATGTTCTAAATGCGCTTCCATAGTCTTGCTGTAAATAAGGATATCATCAAAATAGACAACAACAAACAATCCTATGAAGGGCCTTAGAACTTCGTTCATCAAACGCATAAAGGTGCTGGGAGCATTAGTCAAACCAAACGGCATAACCAACCATTCATATAACCCAAATTTCGTTTTAAAAGCCGTTTTCCATTCATCACCCAGTTTCATTCGAATCTGATGGTAACCACTACGCAAATCAATTTTAGTGAAAAGAATGGCGCCACTCATCTAGCATATCATCAAGGCGTGGTATAGGGTATCGATAATGAATGGTGATGTTATTAATAGCGCGACAGTCTACACACATACGCCATGAGCCATCTTTCTTTGGAACAAGTAACACAGGAACTGAGCAAGGGCTAAGAGACTCACGAATGTAACCCTTGTCAAGCAACGCCTGCACCTGGCGCTGGATCTCCTTCGTCTCATCCGGATTTGTACGGTATGGTGCGCGGTTCGGAAGCTGTGCACCGGGAATGAGATCGATCTGATGCTCAATTCCACGGAGCGGGGGAAGACCCGGTGGCAAGTCTTTGGGAAAGACATCAGCGTACTCCTGCAAAAGGTTAGCAACCGCAGGAGGAATATCCAAAGACGGTGCATCATCAAGTGAAACGAGCATACTAGAGCATACAAGTGCATAGCAGGGCAAGTGAGCATCGCGGAGATCATCAAAATCAGCACGTTGAGCAAGTAAAACAGGAGCATTCAACTTGAGTTCAGAATTAGAAGTCGATGGTGATGGTTCAAGTTGTTTAGCATTCCTAGCAGCTCGAGCAAGATCATCTTTAACAATTTGTTCAGGTGTCATTGGATGTATAATTATTTTCTGACCCTTAAACATGAAAGAATAATGATTCGAACGACCATGATGCAAGCTATCAGTATCATATTGCCAAGGTCTACCAAGTAACAAAGAGCATGCTTCCATGGGAATAACATCACAATCGACAAAATCAGAATAAGCACCCATGGAGAAAGGGACACGCACTGACCGTGTTACTCTAATTTTTCCACCATCATTAAGCCACTGAATGTGATATGGATTCGGATGCTTACGAGTGGGTAATGACAACTTCTCGACCAGCACGGTACTCGCCAAGTTGTTGCAGCTGCCGCTGTCGATGATGATGCGAATCGATCGCTCCTGCACAACGCCCTTTGTATGGAACAGAGTGTGTCGCTGATTCTTCTCGGGCGGGACGACCTGTGTACTAAGAACACGCTGCGCAACAAGACTTTCATACCTATCGGCATCGCCCGGGTTGACATGTACCTCCGCCTTAGCTGCATGGTCAGTGGCAAGCATAGTATGATGAGTGTCCTCGGAATCACTAGCGGACGAGTACTCACCATTGTCACGTATGAGCAAGGTGCGCTTGTTTGGGCAGTCCCGAATCATGTGCCCAAATCCTTTGCAACGATGGCACTGAATATCCCGTGTACGTCCTGTGGAAGGAGCAGCGCCTGTGGACGGAGGTGCTGCAGGTTTGGCCGGCCTCTCGCGCGGTGTAGTGCTGGTCGTGGATGGCGCATAAAGGGCAGGCGCTGAGCTGGTTGCCGGGCTTCTTCCTGCAAAAGAGTTAGAAAATGTCTTCGAGCGGCGACCCTGCACTTCATGTTCAGCTTTGCAAGCATATGCAAACAATGTGGTCATATCATTATATTCCTTATAATCAAGTATGTCCTGAATTTCGCGGTTCAAACCACCGTGAAAACGTACCATAGCAGCATCGTCTGTCTCAAACAAACCACAACGAATCATACCTTTTTGTAGCTCCTGATAGTAGTCCTCAACAGATTGTTGACCTTGTCGAAAGCACTGCATTTTTTCAAGCAAATCTCGTGCATAATATGAAGGGACAAATCTGTGTCACATGGCAACTTTTAATTGAGTCCAAGTGGTGGGAGGGGGATGTTTTTGCTTATATTCACGCCACCAAATTAAAGCAAAATCAGTAAATTCACTAATAGCAGCTTTAACTTGAGAACTAGCAGGAATATCATGGCATGAAAATTTCTGGTCGACCTCTAGTTCCCAATCAAGATATGCAGCAGGATCATATTTGCCATTAAAAGATGGAATTTTAAATTTAATCTTAGCAAATGGGTCATTATGTTGGTGACGTACCACACGGCGGGCACGACCGTGGCGAGCTCCCTCTTCCGGCTCCGTGTCACCGCCATAATCCTGCTGCAACTCCGTGATCGTTGTGTTCAATGCGTCTAGCCGTGCCACGATGGTGTCGAGCGTGGTCCTAGCGGCCGTCTGAGCGAGGTCGAGCTGATCGAACCTCTCGGTCGATGACGTGATCGTCGAGTCAAGCCGTTCATGCATCGTCTTGAGGTCCGCAGCAAGTCCGTCAACTCGTGTCCGCATGTCCTGCAGCTGTTCATCCGCTGTGCCTTCGTCTCCTGCCATAGTTAGCGCAAACACAAAAACAAAGCCTACGACAACAAGGGTGTAACGTGATGTGAACCCGTTAGGGTTTGTTCCTGATCTTTCGATGAGAGGCGTGGAATAACTCGATTGATAGAGGAGACGACGTTCACGGCCCGACTACAGCCTTCCAAGGATGCTGCGCCTTAGCAACCGATACACCACCTCCTTTGGTTGCCGCGATCTTGTGGAGCGCGACACCCGGCCACTAGGGCACTTGTCCTGCAAGCAATCGAAGAACTAGCAAGAACAAGTACTGAAAATTACGAGATGTAATTGAAGGTCTCAAACCGAATCTCAATTATGGAGGGGTTCCGAAAACAAGTGGACAGGCGGCTGGATCAGCACGCGCGTCTACAAGGAAGTAGTAAAAGCTAAACTTGCATCTAACAAAACCCGAGTGTTCTTGACGGCGGCTAAAGGTTATAAAGAAGTGAGAGAACGACCACAAGGGTGCTGGGTCGTATTCCAACCCTAGGACTCATCCGTCTTGGACTCTACTTGATACACGGCCCGTTGGGCCAAATTAGGGTGACGCAGCACCGTGGCTGAAAAGGACTCTGTAGTAAATCTAGGATTGCGGTTGATTCCGAATAGATATTGAGGTGATTCCGGATCCGTTGGAAAGTAGATTTGATAAGCTTTCCAGAAAGTACTTGACCGACCAAAACGGAGTCCGGATGAAGTCGTGGCGGCTGTTACAAGTCGTGTCTGTCCTGCAGTCCGAATCCAGCCTGCGCGATGCCTCTTCCCTTTTGATCCAATCCATGGTTCCTGAGTAAAACAAGAGTGCACGTGTTTCCATTCTCTAAATATGATGAACCTGAGCTTAAGAGTGAACTTACTTGATGGGTAAGCCGACGAGCACGAGCGCGAGTAATAGGTCCAAGAGGTGTTGTTGAAGTAGATACTGGTGTAGGTGTGGATGTATCGTTAGTGGCGATGTCCTCATCATCCTCCCCTTCTTGCATTTGAGTCGTCCTCGACTCAAGCTCATCATCCTCTCCCAAATATGGCTTCAAATCTGCAATGTTAAATGTGGGACTAACCCCAAAATCCACAGGCAGGTCTAGCTTATATGCATTATCATTAATTCGTTCTAGCACTTTAAACGGTCCATCAGCCCGAGGCATCAATTTAGATTTTCGCAAAGTAGGAAACCTATCCTTTCTCAAGTGCAACCAAACCAAGTCACCAGGTTCAAAAATCAATTGTTTTCTACCTTTATCACCAGCAAGCTTATACTTAGAATTCATGCGCTCAATATTTTCTTTAGTTGTTTCATGTAGTTTTAACATCAGTTCAGCACGTTGCTTAGCATCAAAGTTCAATTTTTCAGAAGTGGGCAAAGGCATTAAATCAATAGGAGCACGAGGAATCAAGCCATAAACAATCTCAAAAGGGCACATCTTTGTAGTAGAATGCATGGAACGATTATAAGCAAACTCAACATGAGGCAAACATTCTTCCCACAACTTAATATTCTTCTTTAAAACAGCCCTTAACATGGTAGACAAGGTTCGATTAACCACTTCAGTTTGACCATCAGTTTGGGGATGACAAGTGGTAGAAAATAGAAGCTTAGTTCCCAATTGTGCCCATAAAGTTCTCCAAAAGTGGCTAAGAAATTTGGCATCACGATCAGAAACAATTGTGTTTGGCACACCATGCAAACGAACAATTTCTCGAAAGAATAAATCAGCAACATGTGTAGCATCATCAGTTTTATGACATGGAATAAACTGTGCCATCTTGGAAAATCTATCCACAACCACAAAAACGCTATCACGTCCCTTCCTAGTTCTAGGCAATCCCAACACGAAATCCATAGAAATATCCTCCCAAGGAGCACTAGGAACTGGTAAAGGCATATACAAACCATGCGGATTTAAACGGGACTTAGCTTTCTGACATGTAGTGCAGCGTGCAACAAATCGCTCCACATCTCTTCTCATTTTTGGCCAAAAGAAATGACCAGCAAGTACATCCTCTGTCTTCTTTGCTCCAAAATGCCCCATCAAGCCACCACCATGCGCTTCCTGTAACAACAACAAACGAACGGAGCTAGCTGGAATGCATAGCTTGTTAGCTCGAAACACAAACCCATCATTGACGATGAATTTGTTCCATGCTTTTCCATCCTTACAATGCAGCAAAACATCCTTAAAATCAGCATCATTCACATATTGTGTTTTAATTGTGTCCAAACCAAAAATCTTGCAATCAAGTTGTGTCAACAAAGTATATCGCCTAGACAAAGCATCCGCAATGATATTCTCTTTCCCTTTCTTGTGTTTGATGACATAAGAAAAAGATTCAATAAATTCAACCCACTTAGCATGTCTACGGTTCAGTTTTCCTTGACTACGAATATGTTTCAAAGATTCATGATCAGAATGGATAACAAACTCTTTGGGCCACAAATAATGCTGCCATGTTTCTAATGTGCGCACAAGAGCATACAATTCCTTGTCATAAGTAGAATAATTCAGAACAGGTCCGCTCAATTTCTCACTAAAATATGCAACAGGTTTACCATCTTGTAACAAAACACCACCCAAACCAATTCCACTAGCATCACATTCAAGCTTAAAGGTCTTATTAAAATCAGGAAGTTGGAGGAGAGGTGCATGTGTCAACTTATCTTTCAACATGGTGAACGCATTCTCTTGTGTGGTGCCCCAAGAAAAGGGCACCCCCTTCTTCGTAAGCGCATTCAACGGTGCCGCAATGGTGCTGAAATCCTTCATGAAGCGACGATAGAACCCAGCAAGTCCTAGAAAACTCCGCACCTGTGTGATGGTCTTTGGTACAGGCCATCCCTGAATAGCTTCCACCTTAGCTTGATCAACTTCAATTCCCTGTGGAGTGACAACATAGCCAAGAAAAGATACTCGATCTGTGCAAAAGACGCACTTCTCAAGGTTACCAAATAAACGTGCATCACGTAAAGCAGTAAAAACAGCACGTAGATGATCAAGATGTGCCTCCATAGATTTGCTGTAAATCAATATATCATCAAAGTAGACCACAACAAATTTGCCAATGAAAGCACGCAGAACCTCATTCATTAATCGCATGAAGGTGCTAGGTGCATTAGTTAACCCAAAAGGCATGACTAACCACTCATATAACCCGAACTTAGTTTTGAAAGCAGTTTTCCATTCATCTCCCAATTTCATGCGAATCTGGTGGTACCCACTACGCAAATCAACTTTGGTAAACACAACAGCACCACTCAATTCATCAAGCATATCATCCAAACGTGGAATAGGATGTCGGTATCGAATTGTGATATTGTTAATAGCTCTACAATCGACACACATACGCCACGTTCCATCTTTCTTGGGGACTAAAATAACCGGAACAGCACAAGGACTAAGGGACTCACGTACATAACCTTTGTCGAGTAGTTCTTGCACTTGTCGCTGAATCTCTTTCGTTTCTTCTGGATTGGTCCTATACGGCGCACGGTTGGGCAGCGATGCACCTGGAATCAGATCAATTTGGTGCTCAATCCCTCGTATTGGTGGCAGCCCCGCTGGTATTTCACTTGGAAACACATCAGAATACTCCTGCAAAATGTTAGCGACAGCAGGGGGCAAAGAGTGCTGCATATCATGAATGGAAATCAAAGTATCTTTGCACACCAAAGCATAGGCAACAGAAGTGGTAGCAATCAAGTCATTAATATCAGATTTAGTAGCAAGCAAGCAAGTCCCTTTCAAGCGTATCTCATCTTGCTTATTAGCAACCGACTTGACAATTTTATTGGTCTCACTTTTAGCTTTGGCAGCTCTAGCAGTATCATCACGCACAATAGCTTCAGGAGATATAGGAAGCAACACAATTTTCTTATCATGGTGCAAGAGCGAAAACTGATTTGATCTACCATAATGCACACAATCCGTATCAAATTGCCAAGGCCTACCGAGCAGAATATGGCAAGCTTGCATAGGCACAACATCGCACTCAACAACATCATGATATGCTCCGATTGCAAAATTAATGCGCACCAGCCTCGTTACCTTAGCCTTACCACTGTTGTTTAGCCATTGAATGTGATACGGGTGTGGGTGTGGTTTGGTGCTGAGTGCAAGCTTCTCCACCAGTTCGCTGCTAGCCAAATTGTTGCAACTACCTCCATCAATAATCATACGACAAGAACGCTCTTTAATGACACACTTAGTTTGAAACAGCGTGTGTCGCTGATTTTGCTCCACCTTCTCCATTTGTGCACTAAGCACACGCTGCACAATGAGACTCTCGTAGTGTTCGGCTGCCCCTGCATCAATATGTTCGTCTGGTGGTCCCTCATTACCTGCATGGTCAGCAGCAAACAACGCAAGTGTATCGTCATCAAAATCACTAGCAGAGGAATACGCACCATCATCTTTGACCACCAAAACGCGCTTGGAAGGACAGTCACGCTGCACGTGCCCAAAGCCCTTGCACCGATGACACTGGACATCCCTTGTTCTACCCGTGGATGCAACCGAGGAAGCACTAGCGGCTGGTTTCTGGACAGCCTTGGTTGCTGAAGTGATGGGAGGAGCGCGTGGCTTGTCGCTGGATGGAGAAGACGCTGCTGTACGACTTGGTGAAGGAGCTGGTAGAGGTGCACGTCCGCTCATAGAAGTAGTCGTGCGTGGCTGCCATGATGTAGATTTACCTGCAGAAACATTAGACCTAGCACTAGCACGTCGTCCCTGTACCTCCCTTTCAGCTTTACAAGCAAGATGGAACAAACGGGTTACGTTAGTATAATCTTTATACGCAAGAATGTCCTGAATTTCTCTATTTAACCCGCCCAAAAATCTAGCCATAGCAGGTTCCTCACCCTCCACTAAATTACAACGTAGCATTCCCATTTGCAATTCCTGATAATATTCTTCTACAGTTCTAGTGCCCTGCCTCAATTGTTGTAACTTATGTAACAGATCACGTGCATAGTAAGAAGGAACGAATCTAGCCCGCATGACCCGTTTCAAAGCATCCCAAGTTTGTGGCATGTCATCAGCATTTTTTTTGCCATGTTCTATCCACCAAACAGAAGCAAAATCAGTGAACTCACTAGTAGCAGCCCTAACACGTGCATTCTCAGGAAAATCATGGCATGCAAACTTTTGATCAACAGCAATTTCCCAAGTAATGTATGCATCAGGGTCATATGTACCATCAAAAGGAGGTATCTTAAATTTAATCTTGCTGAAAGCATCATCATTGTTGCGTACCTCACGGTGGCGAAAACCACCCATACCTCTACGATTAGTGCGTAGCCGGCGGCGATGGCGAGCGTCTTGTTCATCCTGTTCAGTATCAGCAATATATTCATCCGCCCAATCATCACGCTGTTCGTTGGTCTTCGCATGGAGCTCATCAAAACGCCGCAAAAGAGCAGCGAGACTCTTGTCAATATTGCCGACCGCTGTCTCCAGGCCCGTAAGCTTGGTGTTGGTGGCAATCTGCGTAGCCTCCAATTGTCCAATCTTGTCATTCGTCACCTGCATATCATTATCAAGTCCCTCTGTGTGCCGCTGCACTTGCCTTTCAAAATGTTGTATGATGCCCCTGGTACGTGGAGACTGATGCAAGCTATGATCCTCCTCCTCGGAGCCTGCCATGGTGAGAAAGACAAGGACAACAAGAAAACAAGTGAAGTAGTAAAATCCCTACAGCTAATAGGGTGTAGCTACAGCAAGGCGCTCACTCTCAACCTGTTGCACAAGCTCTTACCAATTCTTACCTTGCTGCTAGGAGGGGACGGCAACCAACAAGTCCGCAACCGTGGAATGAAGAGTATCAGCGCGGCAGCAACAAGACCTGTGGAGCTGTAGTCGGATATGTGGAGCTGTAGGTGGGCTTGAACAAGGAAGTACTAGCACCACGTTAGTCACAAAGGCAAGCTGAATAATCGTTCAACAGTGGTACTGTGCTGGTCCTAGTCTAGACCGTGCTAGAGACGCGAGCCTGGACACAAAGGAAGTCACAAAGCACCACTCCGAACAGAAGGGAAAAACAAACACAATGAATTAGCCCCTTGCTTCTTTTTTTTTCTTTCTTTTAACAATGATCCTTTTTTTTTCTTCTTTTTTTTTTCTTTTTTTTTCTTTTTTTTTCAGGAGAACCTCAAAAATAGATGCTATGAACAAAGGAGTACAAGTGAGCAAGTCACCACACACGCTTTTTCCAGAAAGAGTAGGGGTATACAGGTAATTAAAAGATACTCTCTCGCTCTCTCTCTCTCTCTGGAGTAGGCCGAGACTTAAATATATGTGTGAAGTGTTATTGCTTCTGGTGCACAGTTCGGACTCAGATGCAACCAGCACCGAATTCAACTCAGACTTGATAACAAAGAGGCACTCAGATTCGGCAACCACAAGATGAATAGGCTACCCGAATTCAAATCGGTCTCGGCCAACACGCGCTTAACCGATTCCAAGTCGAACTTGACAACCAAAGTGGTTTCTGATTCGGCCAAAACAGTGATGAAAAAGGTAACGTACGTGACCAAACGTGACAAGAACTCGAAACTCTAAAGGACTACAACTAAGACCAGCAACTCGACACAACCGATGCAACCGAAAACTCAACAAGCCCTAACTAAGCAGTACTAGTAAAGGCTCAAAAGGGTCTATAGGATTGCGGTGGGGGAAAAATAATTCTACTATTTTTGGCTTTTTCTGGACTGTAGGAAAATAAAAATAGCGAAGGATTGGAAGTCTCTCACCGAACAACCTTGCTCTGATTACCAACTGATGTGAACCCGTTAGGGTTTGTTCCTGATCTTTCGATGAGAGGCGTGGAATAACTCGATTGATAGAGGAGACGACGTTCACGGCCCGACTACAGCCTTCCAAGGATGCTGCGCCTTAGCAACCGATACACCACCTCCTTTGGTTGCCGCGATCTTGTGGAGCGCGACACCCGGCCACTAGGGCACTTGTCCTGCAAGCAATCGAAGAACTAGCAAGAACAAGTAGAAACAAGTACTGAAAATTACGAGATGTAATTGAAGGTCTCAAACCGAATCTCAATTATGGAGGGGTTCCGAAAACAAGTGGACGGGCGGCTGGATCAGCACGCGCGTCTATAAGGAAGTAGCAAAAGCTAAACTTGCATCTAACAAAACCCGAGTGTTCTTGACGGCGGCTAAAGGTTATAAAGAAGTGGGAGAATGACCACAAGGGTGCTGGGGTCGTATTCCAACCCTAGGACTCATCCGTCTTGGACTCTACTTGATACACGGCCCGTTGGGCCAAATTAGGGTGACGCAGCACCGTGGCTGAAAAGGACTCTGTAGTAAATCTAGGATTGCGGTTGATTCCGAATAGATATTGAGGTGATTCCGGATCCGTTGGAAAGTAGATTTGATAAGCTTTCCAGAAAGTACTTGACCGACCAAAACGGAGTCCGGATGAAGTCGTGGCGGCTGTTACAAGTCGTGGTCTGTCCTGCAGTCCGAATCCAGCCTGCGCGATGCCTCTTCCCTTTTGATCCAATCCATGGTTCCTGAGTAAAACAAGAGTGCACGTGTCTCCATTCTCTAAATATGATGAACCTGAGCTTAAGAGTGAACTTACTTGATGGGTAAGCCGACGAGCACGAGCGCGAGTAATAGGTCCAAGAGGTGTTGTTGAAGTAGATACTGGTGTAGGTGTGGATGTATCGTTAGTGGCGATGTCCTCATCATAACGGCTCACAAGGCGCTCACAGTAGTGCTGTTATCAAATTCTTATCCGTTCATACCAAGCACAGGGGTGATCTGCAACCAACAGGTAGAACCGGTGAAAGATTGGAGGAGCGATTGCCTGGAGAAACAAAGTCTGCTCGTCGTAGAACTATGTGGAGTTCTGGGTAGGCTGTACTCAATTCAAGGGTTAGCACAATCAAACAATAATGCAAGGTTGAATTATAGTGCCAAACACGTAATCAAAGCTGCTAGAAACAAAGTGCAAAAGTGGAGCAAGGGTATGGGGGGCAAAGGAAAAACACAAGAGAGAAAACAAGGAACCTGGGCGTCCTGCGGAGTACGCCCAAATGAAGGTAACCTCCTTTCGGTTTCCCCCTTTTTTTGCTTCTGCGTGTCTGTTTTTTTTTTTTTGCCAGGAGTCCTCAAAACTGATAATATGAACACAGAGGATCTAAAACAGCAAGTTACGACACACACTTTTTCCGAAAATACAGGGGCATTCCGGTAAAAAGAAGATACTCTCTCTCTCTCTCTCCAGAGTAAGGCGAACCTCAGAATATGGTACCAAGAAAAAGAGATATGGATATGAAAAACTGGCACGGCGTGGAGAAAGGGGGGGGGGAATGTGACCTGGGGAGGTGACCGAGTCGGTCACGGTGCGTTGTGGATGTGGGGTGGAGGGAAGGGGCGATCGAGTCTGAATTGGTCCCGACATGTGTACGGGGGATTTGCGGCCGTCCTCTGCCCGGACTCCTTTCCCGTTCCTCTTTTTTTTTTACTTTCCTTTTTTTTTATTGCGTTCTTTCCTTTTTTTTGACTTGCCTTTCACACAGGCGTGCGGGAGGATGAACAGGGCCGGCGGCGCTACGGCACGTGGTGACCAGAGCGCGATCAGGGGAAAAAGGTGCGGCGTGTGTGGTAGGGTTGCGGCGTGCGTGGGGCAAAAAGGAAGGCGAGCAGCAAGATGGAAGGGCGGCTCACGAGGTGTGAAGAGACAGGAACAAGGCGATGAGAAAACAAAAGCACAAGTAACCAGCAACAATTGAAGTGTACAGCACACAAATTCAACAACGCAAAGTATTGAAAGAATGCGCGAGGCTAAAAAGGTTGCTGGGACAAGATCTAACCTGAAAATAAATTTTTGTTTTGGTTTTTGTGGACTGTAGGACGGGAAAAAAAACACTCGAGAAACTCACCGATCAACCTGGGAAGCTGATACCACTTGATAGAGTTAGAGTGCCCGATCTTTCGGTGAGTGGAGATAATTTCGATCTGGTGGAAGATGACCCTCACGATCCGACTACGACGAGCGAGCTCGAAGCGCCAATGCAATCGCTGAACCTGATGTGAACCCGTTAGGGTTTGTTCCTGATCTTTCGATGAGAGGCGTGGAATAACTCGATTGATAGAGGAGACGATGTTCACGGCCCGACTACAGCCTTCCAAGGATGCTGCGCCTTAGCAACCGATACACCACCTCCTTTGGTTGCCGCGATCTTGTGGAGCGCGACACCCGGCCACTAGGGCACTTGTCCTGCAAGCAATCGAAGAACTAGCAAGAACAAGTAGAACAAGTACTGAAAATTACGAGATGTAATTGAAGGTCTCAAACCGAATCTCAATTATGGAGGGGTTCCGAAAACAAGTGGACGGGCGGCTGGATCAGCACGCGCGTCTACAAGGAAGTAGCAAAACCTAAACTTGCATCTAACAAAACCCGAGTGTTCTTGACGGCGGCTAAAGGTTATAAAGAAGTGGGAGAACGACCACAAGGGTGCTGGGGTCGTATTCCAACCCTAGGACTCATCCGTCTTGGACTCTACTTGATACACGGCCCGTTGGGTCAAATTAGGGTGACGCAGCACCGTGGCTGAAAAGGACTCTATAGTAAATCTAGGATTACGGTTGATTCCGAACAGATATTGAGGTGATTCCGGATCCGTTGGAAAGTAGATTTGATAAGCTTTCCAGAAAGTACTTGACCGACCAAAACGGAGTCCGGATGAAGTCGTGGCGGCTGTTACAAGTCGTGTCTGTCCTGCAGTCCGAATCCAGCCTGCGCGATGCCTCTTCCCTTTTGATCCAATCCATAGTTCCTGAGTAAAACAAGAGTGCACGTGTCTCCATTCTCTAAATATGATGAACCTAAGCTTAAGAGTGAACTTACTTGATGGGTAAGCCGATGAGCACGAGCGCGAGTAATAGGTCCAAGAGGTGTTGTTGAAGTAGATACTGGTGTAGGTGTGGATGTATCGTTAGTGGCGATGTCCTCATCATCCTCCCCTTCTTGCATTTGAGTCATCCTCGACTCAAGCTCATCATCCTCTCCCAAATATGGCTTCAAATCTGCAATGTTAAATGTGGGACTAACCCCAAAATCCACAGGCAGGTCTAGCTTATATGCATTATCATTAATTCGTTCTAGCACTTTAAACGGTCCATCAGCCCGAGGCATCAACTTAGATTTTCGCAAAGTAGGAAACCTATCCTTTCTCAAGTGCAACCAAACCAATTCACCAGGTTCAAAAATCAATTGCTTTCTACCTTTATCACCAGCAAGCTTATACTTAGAATTCATGCGCTCAATGTTTTCTTTAGTTGTTTCATGCAGTTTTAACATCAGTTCAGCACGTTGCTTAGCATCAAAGTTCAATTTTTCAGAAGTGGGCAAAGGCATTAAATCAATAGGAGCACGAGGAATCAAGCCATAAACAATCTCAAAAGGGCACATCTTTGTAGTAGAATGCATGGAACGATTATAAGCAAACTCAACATGAGGCAAACATTCTTCCCACAACTTAATATTCTTCTTTAAAACAGCCCTTAACATGGTAGACAAGGTTCGATTAACCACTTCAGTTTGACCATCAGTTTGGGGATGACAAGTGGTAGAAAATAGAATCTTAGTTCCCAATTGTGCCCATAAAGTTCTCCAAAAGTGGCTAAGAAATTTGGCATCACGATCAGAAACAATTGTGTTTTGGCACACCATGCAAACGAACAATTTCTCGAAAGAATAAATCAGCAACATGTGTAGCATCATCAGTTTTATGACATGGAATAAAGTGTGCCATCTTGGAAAATCTATCCACAACCACAAAAACGCTATCACGTCCCTTCCTAGTTCTAGGCAATCCCAACACGAAATCCATAGAAATATCCTCCCAAGGAGCACTAGGAACTGGTAAAGGCATATACAAACCATGCGGATTTAAACGGGACTTAGCTTTCTGACATGTAGTGCAGCGTGCAACAAATCGCTCCACATCTCTTCTCATTTTTGGCCAAAAGAAATGACCAGCAAGTACATCCTCTGTCTTCTTTGCTCCAAAATACCCCATCAAGCCACCACCATGCGCTTCCTGTAACAACAACAAACGAACGGAGCTAGCTGGAATGCATAGCTTGTTAGCTCGAAACACAAACCCATCATTGACGATGAATTTGTTCCATGCTTTTCCATCCTTACAATGCAGCAAAACATCCTTAAAATCAGCATCATTCACATATTGTGTTTTAATTGTGTCCAAACCAAAAATCTTGCAATCAAGTTGTGTCAACAAAGTATATCGCCTAGACAAAGCATCAGCAATGATATTCTCTTTCCCTTTCTTGTGTTTGATGACATAAGGAAAAGATTCAATAAATTCAACCCACTTAGCATGTCTACGGTTCAGTTTTCCTTGACTACGAATATGTTTCAAAGATTCATGATCAGAATGGATAACAAACTCTTTGGGCCACAAATAATGCTGCCATGTTTCTAATGTGCGCACAAGAGCATACAATTCCTTGTCATAAGTAGAATAATTCAGAACAGGTCCGCTCAATTTCTCACTAAAATATGCAACAAGTTTACCATCTTGTAACAAAACACCACCCAAACCAATTCCACTAGCATCACATTCAAGCTCAAAGGTCTTATTAAAATCAGGAAGTTGGAGGAGAGGTGCATGTGTCAACTTATCTTTCAACATGGTGAACGCATTCTCTTGTGTGGTGCCCCAAGAAAAGGGCACCCCCTTCTTCGTAAGCGCATTCAACGGTGCCGCAATGGTGCTGAAATCCTTCACGAAGCGACGATAGAACCCAGCAAGTCCTAGAAAACTCCGCACCTGTGTGATGGTCTTTGGTACAGGCCATCCCTGAATAGCTTCCACCTTAGCTTGATCAACTTCAATTCCCTGTGGAGTGACAACATAGCCAAGAAAAGATACTCGATCTGTGCAAAAGACGCACTTCTCAAGGTTACCAAATAAACGTGCATCACGTAAAGCAGTAAAAACAGCACGTAGATGATCAAGATGTGCCTCCATAGATTTGCTGTAAATTAATATATCATCAAAGTAGACCACAACAAATTTGCCAATGAAAGCATGCAGAACCTCGTTCATTAATCGCATGAAGGTGCTAGGTGCATTAGTTAACCCAAAAGGCATGACTAACCACTCATATAACCCGAACTTAGTTTTGAAAGCAGTTTTCCATTCATCTCCCAATTTCATGCGAATCTAGTGGTACCCACTACGCAAATCAACTTTGGTAAACACAACAGCACCACTCAATTCATCAAGCATATCATCCAAACGTGGAATAGGATGTCAGTATCGAATTGTGATATTGTTAATAGCTCTACAATCGACACACATACGCCACGTTCCATCTTTCTTGGGGACTAAAATAACCGGAACAGCACAAGGACTAAGGGACTCACGTACATAACCTTTGTCGAGTAGTTCTTGCACTTGTCGCTGAATCTCTTTCGTTTCTTCCGGATTGGTCCTGTACGGCGCACGGTTGGGCAGCGATGCACCTGGAATCAGATTAATTTGGTGCTCAATCCCTCGTATTGGTGGCAGCCCCGCTGGTATTTCACTTGGAAACACATCAGAATACTCCTGCAAAACGTTAGCAACAGCAGGGGGCAAAGAGTGCTGCATATCATGAATGGAAATCAAAGTATCTTTGCACAACAAAGCATAGGCAACAGAAGTGGTAGGCAACAGAAGTGGTAGCAATCAAGTCATTAATATCAGATTTAGTAGCAAGCAAGCAAGTCCCTTTCAAGCGTATCTCATCTTGCTTATTAGCAACCGACTTGACAATTTTATTGGTCTCACTTTTAGCTTTGGCAGCTCTAGCAGTATCATCACGCACAATAGCAGGTTCCTCACCCTCCACTAAATTACAACGTAGCATTCCCATTTGCAATTCCTGATAATATTCTTCTACAGTTCTAGTGCCCTGCCTCAATTGTTGTAACTTATGTAACAGATCACGTGCATAGTAAGAAGGAACGAATCTAGCCCGCATGACCCGTTTCAAAGCATCCCAAGTTTGTGGCATGTCATCAGCATTTTTCTTGCCATGTTCTATCCACCAAACAGAAGCAAAATCAGTGAACTCACTAGTAGCAGCCCTAACACGTGCATTCTCAGGAAAATCATGGCATGCAAACTTTTGATCAACAGCAATTTCCCAAGTAATGTATGCATCAGGGTCATATGTACCATCAAAAGGAGGTATCTTAAATTTAATCTTGCTGAAAGCATCATCATTGTTGCGTACCTCACGGTGGCGAAAACCACCCATACCTCTACGATTAGTGCGTAGCCGGCGGCGATGGCGAGCGTCTTGTTCATCCTGTTCAGTATCAGCAATATATTCATCCGCCCAATCATCACGCTGTTCGTTGGTCTTCGCATGGAGCTCATCAAAACGCCGCAAAAGAGCAGCGAGACTCTTGTCAATATTGCCGACCGCTGTCTCCAGGCCCGTAAGCTTGGTGTTGGTGGCAATCTGCGTAGCCTCCAATTGTCCAATCTTGTCATTCGTCACCTGCATATCATTATCAAGTCCCTCTGTGTGCCGCTGCACTTGCCTTTCAAAATGTTGTATGATGCCCCTGGTACGTGGAGACTGATGCAAGCTATGATCCTCCTCCTCGGAGCCTGCCATGGTGAGAAAGACAAGGACAACAAGAAAACAAGTGAAGTAGTAAAATCCCTACAGCTAATAGGGTGTAGCTACAGCAAGGCGCTCACTCTCAACCTGTTGCACAAGCTCTTACCAATTCTTACCTTGCTGCTAGGAGGGGACGACAACCAACAAGTCCGCAACCGTGGAATGAAGTGTATCAGCGCGGCAGCAACAAGACCTGTGGAGCTGTAGTCGGATATGTGGAGCTGTAGGTGGGCTTGAACAAGGAAGTGCTAGTACCACGTTAGTCACAAAGGCAATCTGAATAATCGTTCAACAGTGGTACTGTGCTGGTCCTAGTCTAGACCGTGCTAGAGACGCGAGCCTGGACACAAAGGAAGTCACAAAGCACCACTCCGAACAGAAGGGAAAAACAAACACAATGAATTAGCCCCTTGCTTCTTTTTTTTCTTTTTTTTAACAATGATCCTTTTTTTTCTTCTTTTTTTTCTTTTTTTTTCAGGGGAACCTCAAAAACAGATGCTATGAACAAAGGAGTACAAGTGAGCAAGTCACCACACACGCTTTTTCCAGAAAGAGTAGGGGTATACAGGTAATTAAAAGATACTCTCTCGCTCTCTCTCTCTCTGGAGTAGGCCGAGACTTAAATATATGTGTGAAGTGTTATTGCTTCTGGTGCACAGTTCGGACTTAGATGCAACCAGCACCGAATTCAACTCAGACTTGATAACAAAGAGGCACTCAGATTCGGCAACCACAAGATGAATAGGCTACCCGAATTCAAATCGGTCTCGGCCAACACGCGCTTAACCGATTCCAAGTCGAACTTGACAACCAAAGTGGTTTCTGATTCGGCCAAAATAGTGATGAAAAAGGTAACGTACGTGTCCAAACGTGACAAGAACTCGAAACTCTAAAGGACTACAACTAAGACCAGCAACTCGACACAACCGATGCAACCGAAAACTCAACAAGCCCTAACTAAGCAGTACCAGTAAAGGCTCAAAAGGGTCTATAGGATTGCGGTGGGGGAAAAACAATTCTACTATTTTGGCTTTTTCTGGACTGTAGGAAAATAAAAATAGCGAAGGATTGGAAGTCTCTCACCGAACAACCTTGCTCTGATTACCAACTGATGTGAACCCGTTAGGGTTTGTTCCTGATCTTTCGATGAGAGGCGTGGAATAACTCGATTGATAGAGGAGACGACGTTCACGGCCCGACTACAGCCTTCCAAGGATGCTGCGCCTTAGCAACCGATACACCACCTCCTTTGGTTGCCGCGATCTTGTGGAGCGCGACACCCGGCCACTAGGGCACTTGTCCTGCAAGCAATCGAAGAACTAGCAAGAACAAGTACTGAAAATTACGAGATGTAATTGAAGGTCTCAAACCGAATCTCAATTATGGAGGGGTTCCGAAAACAAGTGGACGGGCGGCTGGATCAGCACGCGCGTCTACAAGGAAGTAGCAAAAGCTAAACTTGCATCTAACAAAACCCGAGTGTTCTTGACGGCGGTTAAAGGTTATAAAGAAGTGGGAGAACGACCACAAGGATGCTGGGGTCGTATTCCAACCCTAGGACTCATCCGTCTTGGACTCTACTTGATACACGGCCCGTTGGGTCAAATTAGGGTGACGCAGCACCGTGGCTGAAAAGGACTCTGTAGTAAATTTAGGATTGCGGTTGATTCCGAATAGATATTGAGGTGATTCCGGATCCGTTGGAAAGTAGATTTGATAAGCTTTCCAGAAAGTACTTGACCGACCAAAACGGAGTCCGGATGAAGTCGTGGTGGCTGTTACAAGTCGTGTCTGTCCTGCAGTCCGAATCCAGCCTGCGCGATGCCTCTTCCCTTTTGATCCAATCCATGGTTTCTGAGTAAAACAAGAGTGCACGTGTCTCCATTCTCTAAATATGATGAACCTGAGCTTAAGAGTGAACTTACTTGATGGGTAAGCCGACGAGCACGAGTGCGAGTAATAGGTCCAAGAGGTGTTGTTGAAGTAGATACTGGTGTAGGTGTGGATGTATCGTTAGTGGCGATGTCCTCATCAGAACCAACTTCCTGTGGTTACCGACCTTGTTGATGCAAGATCAGCCTGATCACGAAGATCGTTTCCTGCACGCAATCGAGGAACGAACAAGAAAAAGATGCGAGCAATCACAATATCACTCGAAGGTGGAGTTCTGAATCTCACGAGGACAGCGCGTATTTGCGCGTGTTCGAGAGTAGCTAAAGCTAGATGTAAAACAAAACTCAAGTCTGGAAAGCAATGATGCCTCTATCTAAATAGAGGAAGAGAGGGGTGCAACCCTAGGAAAGGGGCGGCCAGGGAGGGGGCGCAGCCCCTAGTGGTGGTCAGCCCTAGGCGCCCACGCAAGGGCCTCAGTTGGGCCAGCATCTATTCTTCTGGGCCTTCGTTCTTCAGTAGCATGACGAAGTTCAGTTCTCTTGCACGGGCCCGAGTGATTGGCCCAGAAGGAGGTGGCGCCTGGGGTGGAGGAGCATCTGGTGTCGCTGGAAAAGGTGCTGCTGGTGTAGACGTACTCGTGTTATAGTTGATGTCCTCATCACACCATCACCAACATCACCGACAAGGACGTCATCCACTGCTTCAAGAACGGACTCTTCTCGAAGTACACGTACCATGACTTCGGACGCAACCACCCAACTACTGCCGTGGAGCTACGTGACATGATGGCATGGCGGGCGACTAGGACGATGAGGAGAATGACCGCTTCCCCAAGCGCAACAGCAACAAACAGGGCAACGGCAACAACCACTTCGACAAGAGCCAGCGGAACCACTCAGGGAATCCCCGAAAGCGCAAGCCAGATAAAGAAGTCACAGCTATTGAGTGCAACCCACGTGGCAAGAAGTCGGGGAATAATGACGCACAATTTGAGAAAGTCCTGCACAAACAATGCCCGATGCACCCGAAGTCACAACATACGCTCTTCGAGTGTGCCAGTCTCCGCAAGTCACTCAACACTCCACCTCTTCCCCAAGCTGAAAAGTGAAAGGATAGGAGGACGATGATGAGGGTGACAAGTTGGGGGCTCAAGATTTCCAGGACCCAAAAAATGTCATCAACGTCATCTTCAGTGGAGACGGCGGATTCCCCTCCAAGCACGCACAGAAGTTGGCCCTGCGCAAAATCCTCCCTATAGAGCCTGCCACTCGAAAGCCTCTAAGATACAGTGAGGTCCCGATCTCCTTCTCCAGGGATGATCAATGGATCAGCTTCTCCGAGCTGGGAAAATTCCCGCTCATCCTAGATCCTGTCGTGGCGGGCTCACAGTTGACCCGAGTACTTATCGACGGCACGAGCGGCCTCAACCTGCTCTTCGCGAGTACCCTGAAGAAGATGGGGTTGAACATATGCAAGATGCTTACCCCTAGCAAAGCTCCAATCTATGACATCATCCCAGGAAACTCGGCTACACTACACAGTTCAATGGTCCTGCCAGTCACCTTTGGGACGAAGGACAACTACCGCACGGAGTACATCAAATTCGAGGTGGCGGACTTCAAGTCATCATACCACACCATCCTTGCCAGACCAGCACTAGCCAAGTTCATGGTCGTGCCCCACTACGTCTACCTGCTACTCAAGATGCCAGGCAAGACAGGTGTACTCACGTTCCGCAGCGACCTGAAGAAGTTCTACGACTGCGACCATGAGGCGATCGAGTACGCCATGACATCATGCATGCCAGAGCCTTCTGCGGAAGTACTCGTGGCCACGCAAAAGCTCACCAACTTAGAGATGGAGATCTCCAGCCAGAGGCCTACCCGGTGGAGGGTCAAACCCAACCCAACGATCTCGGCATCAAGGCCATCCAGCTGCTAGAAAGCGAACCATCCAAGACTGCTTTGATTGGAGGCAGCTTGAGTGACAAATAGGAAAATGTGCTCGTCAGCTTCCTTAGGGCTAACCGAGACATATTTGCATGGAAACCACCAGATATGCCAGGGGTGCCCAAGGAGTTGATCGAGCATTGCCTAAAAGTTGACCCTAAATCCACTCCGAAGAAGCAACACCTACGACGCTTCGCCCCCGACAAATGGGAGGCCATCAAGAAGGAGCTAGCAAAACTACTCGCGGCTGGTTTTATTAAAGAAGTATACCACCCCGAGTGGTTAGGTAACCCTATACTAGTCTTGAAAAAGAATAATAATGAATGGAGGATGCGTGTGGATTATACAAATCTCAACAAACACTATCTGAAAGATCCCTTCACGCATCTATGCATCGACCGGGTCATCGACTCTACGGTTGGCTGCATCCTGCTCCTTCCTCGACTGCTACTCAGGTTACCACCAGATCGCTCTTAAGGACGAAGATCAGATCAAAATGACGTTCATCACCCCCTTCAGAGCATATGCATACACAACCATGTCCTTCGGGTTGAAAAATGCAGGAGCCACCTATCAGTGGGCCATCCAACTATGCCTTGCTGATTAGCTACATCACAACATTGAAGCCTATGTCGATGACATGATCATCAAGACCAGATCCCACGACGAGTTTATCCCTGATCTTGAAAAAACCTTCAACAGCTTACGCAAGTTTTGATGGAAGCTTGTGACACCCTAGGTGTCAAAATAGTAAAATATTAGGAAAGAATGTGTAATGTATGTATTGAATTGAGTGAAATTGAGTGAATGTGTGGAGATAAGGACTTATGTGTAATTTTTTCAAAAGTATGAGTCCTTTTATGCAAAATATTTGAATTACAAATGTAACTTTCAATTTGTTAAAGTGTAAAAGTGTAAAAGTGTTAGTCATCATTACATTACATAAAACTTGCAATTCAATCCAAAAGTACATGGAATTTACCTTAGTAAGGACTAAAACTTTAAAAAGTTTGAATCAAGTCCATAGTTCAAAAATAAATCTCAATCCTTTGAGTTTTTGAATTGAACCCTAAATAAAAGTTGTAGGGTTTGAAAAGTTCTACAACTTCTATTTTGACCATTTTCTCATTTGAGCTTTAGAATAGTGGGAAATTTTGTATTACAGTGAGGTCCCTGGAGTTTTTGGAGTTTTCATCTCAGCCCCTAGCGCCCCCTCCCCCTTCTTCTTCCTCTGCTTCCCCTCTGCCACGCAGCAGTGCCGCCGCTGGCCGCCGTGCCGCGCCGCCCGAGGCCCCAGCCTGCTTCTCCTGGCCTCCACACGTCGCCTCCAAGCTCGGCCACCGCCTCAACGCTCCCCCGCTGGCTTCCCCCGAGCGCACCACGCCGTTGCCGAGCCGCCAGCGGCTACTTGCCGTCGCAAGCCGCCGCCGCTCGCCGCCGCTGCCGCTCTGCCCGCACCACCTCCTGCTCTGGCAGCTCCCATGCGCCACCCCCAGGCCGGCTGCCGCCCTAGTTCTTCTCCTCTGGCCTTCCCCCACGCGCTCCACGTCGCCCCGCCTCTGCCCGAGCTCTGCCCGGCGCCGTCGTGGCTATCGCCCGTGCGTGCCTTCCCCACCCTTCTTTGCTGGTCTAAGACATTCAGGAGCTTCCCCTCCCTCCATTTCACTCTCTCTGGCACTTGCATTCCACACTGAGTTTTGAATCCACCATCGCCGCTTGAGTTCTTCTCCGGCGACCTTCCTGCGCACCGTGGGCAGACCACCACAACTCCTCCCGATCCACGACAACCCCTCCTCTAGCTTCGCCATGATCCCGTGAAGCTCACCGCCCTTCACTCGACTACTTTTGAGCTCCAATTTCGCCTTCCCGACGCTCGCCAGTGTTCTTTTCTTCCGCTGTCGTCACGGTCACCGTCAGTCACCTTCACCTCCTTCCCGTGGCTATTAGCCTCAATTGAATGCAGTAGTGCATCACCCGTGGCTCACCGATGCTCGTGCGCAGGAGCCTCGCCGATGTTGATCATCGGAGCATCGCCGTCGCCATCGACCTCTTCACCGCCGCCTCGGTCTACCGTGGGGACCCATCTTTCTGACCACCTCAACCCTCGCCAAGGTGATCAATCGAACCGCCTTGTTCCCCTAGAGGTTTTCCCCTACCTCCGGTCCACCGCCGGTGAGCCGTCACACCGGAACACCGCCGCCGTAGTCGAGCTCCATTGCCGCCACTTCGGGTCCCCGTCGTACCACCCCCTCCGGTCAATTCCGACCATCACATCACCCCCATCGAGGACCGCCCTAATCCCCTGACCCTTCCTAACCGGTTCCCCCTCGCCACCGGCGACCACCGTCACCGGAATTTAGCCGGAAAGTCTCGGCTCTCTTTCCCGATGAGCCAAGGACCCAATTGCTTTGATCTAAATTTTCCCGAGGACCTGGCTGCAAATTCTAGTCCTGTCAGACCCGGGGCCACGGGGCTGTGTACATCAAGGAGTCCATATTATGCTAGGGAATAGGACGTGTCCTGTACCTTATTTATGTTGTATTCTACCCGCATGCGGAGTAGAACTAGTCGATACAGAAGGAAACTACTCGAGTTGTGCTTGAGTACGATTCCTAAGCTAGTATCAGGCTAGGATTCATGTAACCCTGTCCCCCCGGGTACTCTAGTAGCTCTTTCACCTGGTCCATCTCTGCCTCAGCAGGCTCCAGGGTCCATTCGGGGCGCTGAACGGGAGATCTGCCTGAGCGCGCAGGGAGTTGGGGGGCGTGGTTCGCAATATAGAACCATTGCTGTTTCCACCCGGGGACATTGGACGGGAATTTGTAAGATATGTATTTCTCACTGGCATGTTGCCTAAGATGGATGCCAGTGCCCCCTATCGCAGATGGATTTTTTGAGGTTGGCTAGGGCTTCATGCGGAAAAGATAGCGGAAAAGAGCCCAATGGGGCTCAATCCCAAGGAAGGCTTCACAGAAGTGGATGAAAATTGAGATGTGGCAAATTGAGTTAGGGTTGAGGTGTTGCAGCTCAATCCCATAGAAATAAAGAAGGCCACGGAAGAACGAACAAGTGGGGAGGGCCAATCCCCGTTCAGAAAAAGAACAAAAAGAGATGATCTCGTCGACATTTTCCATGGGGAAAGGGTCGCGAAAGGAAAGGCGCCAATTGATGAGATCCCTTTCCTGAAGAAGGCCTCCCAACACCAAATTTGCGAGATTGTGGCGAGAACACTTACTAATTGTCCACTCGCCAGTTGCCGCTTGCACTTCTTTCAAGTCCTTCTGGTCGGTTTTCTTTGGCGCCATTTCGAATCTGTTAAGCCACGAGTTGTTCGCACAACGCTCGGGGGCTACGGTCGCAGGCTCGAAGGATCTCGACTACGCAGGGCGGTGGAGGGATGACGGCAGGATGACCGCAGTCCTTCTGGCGGTGGTGTAAGATCTGAAGGCACGGGAAAAACCCTAACTAACTGCGGCGTTAAATAACCAGCGGTCAGGCAGTGGTTTACTGTGCGAAAGGTAAAGCGTCGCACAAGGGGAATACTTGGAATACGAGTGGTTTTTTGGTGGATTTTTTGGGCAGTTATTTGATCAACCATTTTTTCAGGGTTAATTGTCCTGAAAAAAGAGGTTTTTCAAATTTCGAGTTCAATTTCTGCCAATTACATCATTTTGGACTATATTTTCTTAACAAGGAGCATTTTTGCCACGACTTTTTGATCCTTTTTTCCAAAATTTGAGAGATTTGGATTCAAGGCTCAGGGGCTGTGAGACACGTGGCATCGACTACTTATTTTTCGAAAGTATTCGAAAAATAAGAAAAGAAGACTCAAGACTAATTTGACCCTCAGCCTGATTCTTCGATTCAACCTAAGGCTCGGGGGCTACTCCATATGGAGTGCGATTATTCATCGCACCCCACGTAAAAGAAGGAATTCGGGGCATGAGCACCTCATAGCTTTGATGCAGCCAAAGGAGTACTTGAAGAAGGATTTCAACACAGAGCTTCGAAAGAAGTCGAAGACAACTTTAGAAGTACTCGAAGAGCCTGCAGTACTCAGCTACGAAGAGCTCGGGGGCTTGTCAGACCCGGGGCCATGGGGCTGTGTACATCAAGGAGTCCATATTGGGCTAGGGAATAGGACATGTCCTGTACCTTATTTATGTTGTATTCTACCCGCATGCGGAGTAGAACTAGTCGATACAGAAGGAAACTACTCGAGTTGTGCTTGAGTACGATTCCTAAGCTAGTATCAGGCTAGGATTCATGTAACCCTGTCCGCCCGGGTATATAAGGGCGGGCAGGGACCCCCTCAAAGGAGGAGATCACCAGATCAACACCAAGGCAATACAAACCATCATACAGGACGTAGGGCATTACGCATATTGCGGCCTGAACCTATCTAAATCTTGTGTTGTCTGCACCTTCGAGTTCCTGATCTCGGCGTATCCCAACCCAAAACTTACCATCTTGGGCATACCCCTCGGTGGGCAGCCGGATAAAACCCGACAAGTCCCTCCCCTCAATTCAAAATCAGTAATCTTTAGAAATTTGTAAGAATTCGTAGGAAATTCAGAAAAATGTCAAACCAGTTTTGTTTGAATCCTTGAAGTAAACTCTACAACTTTTGTGTTATAATCTTGAGCTGAATAAGTGGATATTTTGAATTAGAATAAATACTAAGAAATGGGTGTGTTAATTAGATCTCTTGATCCATAGATGTGCTGATGCTGAAATTTGAAACACAGGACATGTGTCTCATGTATAGCTCTATATAAAATTTGTTGACTTAGAACTGTTTTCTAACTATGATATTCAAATATCTTTGTTTCAAATTGATGAAAGCTTTAAGATTTCTTCTAGAGTGAATCTATTAGTATTTGTAGCTGAAAATTTTATTTTAACCTTCTTTCAGCATGTGTAATCCATGATAAAATTTTTAATGTTAGTAGCATAGAGTAGCTTAAGTTATGAATTTAGGCTTAGATTCAAAGATAATTCATGAATAATAGTTCTAATTTATGAAAATTTATGAAATTAAATTAGAGTGTTACTTTTGAAGTAGTGTAATATGTTCACAAAATTTCAACACAAGATCTAGTATAGAACTTCTAATATAAATAAATTAGGATCTTTTTCAATACTACTTAACGTAATTAGCTGAATTGTTTAGAGTGACTCCACATGTCGTTTAATGAAGATAGGTAATGTAAGTTAATACTCGATAAATGACTGCCCATAGAAAAGGTTAATTAACTTGTTAGATTGCAAATTTATCGTGAAGTAAGTTCTTAAATCAACGACCATTGCTTCAAATCACTGCATATCATGTAGATTCGACTACAGTCGCTGACAGAACCTACGATTTGATTCCGGAACCCGAGTAGGGCATTTTGGAAGACCAAGTGAACGTTGCCGAGGAATTAACTGAAGCCCCGAACCAAAGTTCGGAAGTTTTTGACATCCTTGACTGTCACACCCGATTTACAAAGACATAAACCGAGCAATCATATATGCGCTTGGATCAAGTCACGCATATATACAACAGAATTATCAAGATATCACAACACATATCACGAAATAAAAGCGTATAAATTGTAAATGAATTCTTTATTACAACCGAATCAAGAATCGGTTCAAGGAATATGGAAGCGTAAAATAAATACATGAATAACAGGGCGCCACAGGGACGTCGGCTGGGAGACAAACGCCTAGAAATCATCGAGTCCGCTGATGTAGTCCTCCACGTTGCCTGGTACTGAGCAGCAGTCAAAGATATCCCAAAGAGAGCAGAAGAGTAGAGAAGGCAAGTGTGAGTACACCACTTGTACTCAACAAGTATAACGCAAACTGCGTTAGCTTTTAATCTGGGCAAATTTTATTAAAGCTATTTACTACCAGTGGATAAATTACCATAACCCAGATTACTGAAATAATTAATTAAAAATACTCATGAGTCTACTGAAATCCAAGCCAAACCACCAACGATAAACCCCACTAATCAGACGGAGGATCTGGGCCGCTCATGACCGTGAGCACGGCTAGTATACCAGTTTTACACTCTCGAGAGGTTGCACATCTTTACCCAGAAGTCGTGAGCTACGCTAGTTGTTCATCACACTTCCTTAGGTTAGATGACTAGCAAGCGCACTACGAGACCATTACAAAGGACCACGTTAGTAAGGTGTAACCGCTAAGGTTTCTGGATCGGTGACGATGGGGCCCACCTCACGGGGGTACAAGCACACAGCACAGACCAAGAAGGAGGAGCAGGGACCATTGAAGCTTACCACCCCTCTTGCCTCGCAGGTAAGTTACTCCCAAACCAAAATGCCCTAATTAGTAAGTCAAGACCGTCCTATTCCAGTCTTGTGGTTGCGCGGTTGTCCCAGGTTGTCGCTCTATGAACCAGTCCTTATGGAGACTAGCCAACCAAGCATTAAGCACTGTGCTGGCCCCCCTAAACCATGTTTCTATAAAAACATATTTTAACGAGACGTGAGCCGCTCAAGCACACAGCACAGAGGGCCACTCTCAGGATCAAGTTGCATATACCATTAATCAAATTTAATTAAAAAGGACCATAATGTGTGAGAGCGCAGCACCTAGCACAACTTAACCAAAATGCAACCCAAGGAATTTATATAAAGGATAAAAGTGGCTAGGAAATCCTTATAGGCATACAATATTAAAATGCAGTATGAAATTGTATTTAAAAGTGATAGGATGTTCATGTTATACTTGCCTTCCTCAAACTCTCCTGGCTGCTGCTCAAACGCGTCTGAAGAAGGTGGCTCCTGGTACTCCTCCGGTGGCTCAACGTCTACTCACGATCGCAATGCCAAACATGGTCCACACATGCACATATATCCAAACAACAACAAAAGATAAGAAACAGTACAATAATACAATAAAATAGCACACAAAACTGAGCTAAAACTATTCTACGCGTTACAATGATCGCGTGAGCATGAAAACCACTTAAAACGGAGCTAAGACGCGAAAACTAGGGCTAAAACAAGCTGTAGGGGCTTAACTGCGAGAAAACTGAAGGGGTATCTTTTAATTTGCACCATTGGATCTGGATCTGGCGGCTCTGACCTGTTCTGGCATGATCTAATCTCGGTCGTCCACTCCGGATCGGGCGTCCAGGAGAGGTCGGGCTACGGCTGGCGGCGGAGGTCGCTGGAGATAATGCTCCCGCGGCGGCGCGCGGCTGGAGCGTACCGGACTTGGCCACCTAGGCAAGATTTCAGGCAGGGTTTGGCCTAGAAGGTAGAGCATGACGTGGCGAACTCACCTGGGCACTCTGGGCGACAAATTAGGGTTTGGTCGGGGCTCACCACGGCGGGGAGCAGCGCTGGATCGCCGGCGTGCTTCGATCTTGCGGTACTGGCCCCAATTCGGGCTGGGATCTACCCTATAAGCACTAGCACGGTGAGACAAACTACCTAAGGGCTCGGATTAGGACAACAGCTAGCGGAAAGAAGCCTTCCCCATGGCACGGCGGTGCCGCTACACGGCAGTGAGGAATCCTTGCTCGCGTAGAGGAAAAGGTGGAGGGGACATGGGCGTGGCGTGTCCCTTACCACTCCAGGAAGCTGCGACGGCGGCTAGAAGTCGAGGATTGGCGGCGCCAAGGTTGAATCGCGGTGGCACAGGGGCGGGTTGATGGCAGCGCAAAACATCGGTCCGAGTGATGGCACGGCGGCGCAGGGGCTCGGGTGATGCTGGGGTGCAGAGGCGGCTTAGGGTGGCACAAAGGAGCGGCTGTGGCTAAGAAGGGGTTGGGGCGGCCTCTGCGTGCGGGTCACCCGTGCAACGGATTCTACGCATCACGCGTGTTCATTGTGGCTCGCCCAAATTCGAGCTCGGGGTGAGCTTCTAGAACGGTCTAGGCGTGGGCGAGGCCGGCGTGCGGACTCGGGCTGGGTGCGGCGCGGTGGAGAGGGCCCAGGGTGCAGAGGAGCGGCCGGGCAGAGCGGGTCAGCGAAGCAGAGAGCGGTGCGAGGAAGGGGACGACCCTGACCTGTGGGGCCATCGGGTCAGCGAGAGCAGAGAGAGAGCGTGGCGCTGCTGGCTTGGGTCGGGACAAGCGAACGGCCCAGGAGGGAGAGGGAGAAGGGAAAAAAAAGGCTGGCGCAGGTGGCCTTTGGGCCAGGAAAAAGGAAGGTGGGCCGAGCGTTGGGAAGGGGAAAGAAAGGGAGAGAAGGTGGCCTGCAGGTTGGGCCATTGGGCCGGCTCGGGCTGGTTTCCTACTTTCTTTCTCTTTTCTCTTTTCAAACTCAAACTCAAACCTATTGAATTCAAATAAATTTGAATCCAACCCTAACCACTCAATCAAATAAAACTTATGCACCAGCATGAATGCCCAAACATGTTGAACTAAATTAAAATTTAATTCCTTGTGAAATAAATTACCACTAAATGCAAACTAAATAAAGAAAAACCTTAGAAACTTTATTAAAGCCAATTAAATATGAAATTTTACATTAGGGTGTTATAAACCTACCCCCTTACAGGAATCTCATCCCGAGATTCAGATAGGCTAGATAGCAAAGAGATCGGGGTATGTCTTCTTCAACTCATCTTCTTGCTCCCAAGTAGCCTCATCCTCTGTGTGATGACTCCACTGAACACAGCACATTTTGACTCCATAATCTTCACCTGATGCTCGGTGTAGGTCAGATCCTCCTGCACTTCCAACCCTTCCAACGGTGCTTGCTCTTCCGGCACTCTCAGGCACTTCTTTAGCTGAGATACATGGAAGACATCATGCACTCCTAAGAGATTGGGAGGCAACTCAAAACGGTATGCTACCTCACCCTTCTGTTCCAACACTTTGAACGGACCGATGTATCTAGGGGCTAACTTCCCCTTCACATTAAACCTGCGGATTCCTCTCATCGGTGAGACCTTCAAATACACATGATCATCCACCACAAAGGTCAAATCCCGTCGACAGATATCCGCATAGCTCTTCTGACGAGTCTGTGTAACCCTCAGATTCTCTCATACCTACTGTACCAGCTGTTCTGCATCCTCGATAATATCCAGACTGAACACCTGCCTCTCGCCAATCTAATCCCAATATAGCGGAGTTCTGCACTTCCGACCATACAGGGCCTCGAAAGGGGATTTCTTCAGACTGGCCTGATAGCCGTTGTTGTATGAAAACTCTGCAAATGGCAGGCATTTATCCCAGCTGGTACCATACTGAATAGCGCAGGCTCGAAGCATATCCTCCAACACTTGGTTGCTTCTCTCTGTCTGCCCATCTGTCTGAGGATGATAGGCGGTACTGAAGCGTAGCTTCGTATCCAACGAATCATGCAACTGCTCCTAGAACCATGAAGTGAACTGAGATCCTCGGTCAGATATGATCTTCTTTAGAACACCATGCAGACAGACGATCCTGGAGATGTACAACTCTGCGAGTCTAGCACCGGAGTAAGTAGTGTTCACCGGAATGAAGTGGGCAACCTTCGTCAACCGATCCACTACTACCCATATAGAGTTGTACCCTTTCTGAGTACGAGGCAATCCAACAATGAAGTCTATAGTGATCTCCTCCCATTTCCACTCTGGAATCTTCAAAGGCTGCAATAGTCCTACTTGCCTTTGATGCTCTACCTTGACACGCTGATATGTGTCATAGATAGCCACGTACTCGGCAACGGAACGGTTCATCCCATACCACCAGAATCGTTCCTTGAGGTCATAATACATCTTTGTGCTACCCGGATGAATGGAATACGCTGTATCATGAGCTTCACTCAAAATCAGCTTCCTGAGATCCTCTACATCTGGCACACATATCCGGCCCTTGTACCATAAGGTACCCTAATCATCCTCCCTAAAATGAGGTGCCTTGCCAATCTTGAGCAGTTCACGGATCAACTGCAGCTTCTTATCTTCTTTCTGATGCTGCCTGATCTCTGCCTCTAGAGTGGGTTCTGCCTCGAATGATGCACTCGAGGTGTGATGCAAGAAACCCAAACTCAACTGCTCAAACTCCTCGCATAACTCCTGAGGCATCTGAAAAGCCATGGCCATGTTGGCATAACTCTTCCTGCTCAGAGCATCTGCTACAACATTGGCATTGCCCGGATGATAGTGAATCTCCAGGTCGTAATCCTTGACTAACTCTAGCCATCTCTTCTGCCGCATGTTCAGCTTACTCTGCGTGAATATGTACTTGAGGCTCTTGTGATCGGTGTAAATATCACACCTCTGCCCAAACAAGTAATGCCTCCATATCTTCAGAGCATGCACAACTGCGGCTAACTCCAGATCATGAGTGGGATAATTCAGCTCATGCCGGCGCAACTGCCACGAAGCATAAGCTATAACTCTGCCTTCCTGCATTAGAATGCAACCGAGATCATCCTTCGAAGCATCACAATACAATGTGAACCTCTTGCTCCGGTCTGGCAGAGTAAGGACTGGCACCGTAGTCAACCTCTTCTTCAGCTCATCGAAGGCCATCTGATGCTCATCAGTCCAGGAGAAATCCACACCCTTCTCTAGCAAGGAAGTCAAAGGCTTCACAATCTTGGAGAAATTGTCAATGAACCTCCGATAATATCCTGCTAAGCCCAGAAAGGAGCGGACTTCCTTCATAGAATGCGGCACCTCCCAGTCAAGCACATCCTTCACCTTGCTAGGGTCCATCGCAATACCTCCCTTGGAGATAACATGATCGAGGAATGGAACCTCGTCAATATAGAATTCGCACTTGCTGAGCTTGGCATACAGCTTGTGCTCTCTCAACCTCTGCAACACGAGCTTTAGATGCTTCTCATGCTCTGCCTCTGACTTAGAATATACCAGGATATCATCAATGAATATCACCACAAAGGTGTCCAGATAATCCATGGAAACCTTGTTCATCAGATACATGAAGAAAGCCGGAGCGTTGGTCAAGCCGAAGGACATGACCGTATACTCATATAGCCCGTACTTGCAGGTGAATGCCGTCTTCGGGATATCCTCTGGATGAATCTTCAGCTGGTGATAACCCGAACGCAGATCAATCTTCGAGAATACACAAGCACCCTGAAGCTGATCAAAGAGATCCTCAATACGGGGTAATGGATGCTTGTTCTTAATGGTGACTGCATTCAGATCCCGATAATCGACGCACATTCTCTTCGCGTCATCCTTCTTCTTTACAAGCAATATAGGAAAAGCCTAAGGAGAGAAGCTGCGACGGATATAGCCCTTGGCTAGCAACTCGTCGATGGTCTTCTTAACTTCCTCATGCTCAACGGTTGCCATACGATAGGGCCGTTTAGCAATAGGAGCTATGCTAGGCAAGAGATCAATAGAATACTCAATGTTGCGATCAGGCGGCATACCTGGCAAATCATTCAGAAAAACATCTGGAAATTCAGACACCACGCAAATACCATCCGTGGGTCTAGCCTCCATCTGATAAAGAAATCCAGAGGGCTCCAAAGCACTGACTGTGACTTCCTGTCCATCCAGTGCTGACAAGTGTACAGTCCTCTGAGCACAATCAATCGTGACACCCCATCTAGCAAGGGTCTCCATTCCCAAAATCACATCGATATCCTTGGTGTCTAGCACCATCAGATTTGCACTGAACTCTACCCCCCTTATGGCAACACTGACTCTGGGCAGAAGATATGAGACCTCAACTGCCCTCCCGGTGAAGATACTAACATGCACCTCTGTAATGTGCTAGTACGAATACCATGATGCTCGACAAAAGACTGAGTAATGAAGGAATGCGTAGCACCAGTATCAAAAAGCATTATAGCAGGGTGGGTATTAACCATGAACGTACCAATAACCATGTTGGGAGCCTCGGCCGCCGACTCGGCCGTCACGTGGTTCACCCTACCCTGTGATGGTGCCTTGGGCTGAGCTGGGCACCCCTACGGTCCAGACTGCGCCTTCCGGGGACAAGCGTTGGCGTAGTGTCCCTGCTCGCCACAGTGATAGCACGCCCATGGGAGTGCTAGAGCCTGCTGTTCAGCAGGAGGAGTAGGCACTCCCTGCCGTGGAGCTGGTGGAGCCGATGGAGCTGAGCGTGCCGGAGGTGCTGGAAGCCTCTGGCCCTGTCCCGCCTGCTGCTGCTGCTGGGGACGAGGTGGGTACTGCTACTGTCACGGCTGGTACGGCTGAAGTGGCCTCTGCTGCGGGTGCTGGCACCGAGGCCGAGTGTTGCTGCCAGACGCAGCAGGAGTCATCTTCCTCTTCTTGTGCTCAAACTCCCGGCACTTGCGCTTGGTGTTGAGGGCGGAGTCAACCAGATGGTTGAAGTTGTCAAAGCGAAGGTTCAGGAGCGCGTACTCAATGTGATCGTCCAGCCCCTCCCTGAAGCACTCCTACTTATCGCCATCATTGGCGACCTCAACGGAGGCGTAGCGAGCGAGCTAGAGGAAACGGTCACGATACTCTATCACCGTCATAGCTCCCTGCTTAAGCGCAAGGAACTCCTTGTGCTTCATCTTCATGACTCCAGCGGGGATGTGGTGGTTCCTGAAGCGTTCCTGGAACTGGACCCAAGTGAGTGCGTCGTGGTCCCGAGCTAGATAAGACTCCCACCAATCGAGAGCTGAACCTCGCAGCTGCCCTGCCGCATATAGAACTCGCTCCTGGTCGTCGCACTAAGCGACATCCAACTGATGCTCCACCGAACGAAGCCAGTCGTCTGCCTGGAGTGGATCGGCCGCATGGGAGAACATCGGCGGGTGACCCCTCAGAAAGTCCGCACGCCTGTCGCGGGGCTGCTGCGGTGGGGGAGGCAGCGGTTGAGTGTGGGCCCGCTGCAGAGCCTGAACAGTGTTGTTACGGGTAGCCATCATCTGCATCTGGAGCTGGAAGTACTGCTCCGGAGTCAGAGGTGGAGGCGTCGGCATCGGCTGGCTGGTACTATGGTTGTTCTGCCCCTGCTGGCCAGAACTGGTGCCGGTGCTCCTGGTGTTCACCATCTGATTGCAGCAGAACAAAATTTATAAGAGACCGATATTGTACAACTCCGGAAAGAAAACTCTGACCGGATAAGATAGAGAGAAAAGAGTGTACGGTTTTACCCCCAACGATCTATCTCAGTTTTATTACTTAATTCAAGTCTGCGTTAAAGTCGATTTGCATGAGCAAGTTTAACTTCTAAACTATGCAATCAACCAAAAATCCAAATCAAACATTTTGCACAATCACAAACACTCAATATTCACACCTTAGCCGAGTTTATCACACCACTCGACTAAAACAAACAGACGCTCTAGCGTATTTTTGCAAAGGTGTCCTAGGCTTATGAGGATAGACAGAAAATTGCAGGCCAACGACTACGGAGGAGATCAGACTAATTCTCAGAAAGGACGAGAGAGAGAGAGCTAGCAAATCGAAGTTTAGGACTCAAGGAACAGAAGCAGAAACAAATTTTTGAGTTTTGCGGAAGCAAGGCAAGAGAAAACAAATCCTTAAACTCGACCATTTCTAACTAGGCTTCATCCTACAGTCGACATGGCTCTGATACCAATTCTGTCACACCCAATTTACAAAGACAAAAACCGAGCAATCATATATGCGCCAGGATCAAGTCACGCATATATACAACAGAATTATCAAGATATCACAACACATATCACGAAATAAAAGTGTATAAATTGTAAATGAATTCTTTATTACAACCGAATCAAGAATCGGTTCAAGGAATGCGGAAGCGTAAAATAAATACATGAATAATAGGGTGCCACAGGGACGTCGGCTTGGAGACAAACGCCTAGAAATCGTCGAGTCCGCTGATGTAGTCCTCCACGTTGCCTGGTACTGAGCAGCAGTCGAAGATATCCCAAAGAGAGTAGAAGAGTAGTGTAACACCCAAATGTAAAATTTTGATATTTATAATGAATTTAATATGGCTCCAGTAATTCTCTAAGGATTTATTTTGCCTAGCTTGCATTTAATCTAATTAAATTACACAAGTAATTAAAATTTATTTTTTAGGTTCAACATGTTTGTGCATTCATACTGGAGCATAAGTTTCATTTGATTGCGTGGTTAGAGTTGGATTCAAATTTATTTGAATTCAATAGGTTTGAGTTTGAGTTTGAAAAAGAAAAAGGAAAGGAAAATAGAGAAGTAGTCCAGCCTAGGCAGCCCGGCCTGCCTCTTTTCTTTCCCTTGGGCCGGCCCTTCCTTGCGCGGGCCCATTCTCGCTTTCTCTCTTTCTTTTCCCGCTCACCGTGTTCGCAAGCCCACCTTCTCCACCCGCAGCTCAGCAGCCCAGCTTTTCCCCCACTCGGCCCATCTACGCCTGAGGCCCAGCTCGCCCGTGCTTACCTCCTTCCGCGGCCCACCTCAGCTCGCCCCGTTCTCCGCTCCGCGTCGCTCGCTGTCACTCCAGGCCCGCCTATCAGCTTCTTCCCCTTCCTCTCCGCATCACCCGCGCAGCGCTGCCGCCGTGTTTGCCGCGCCGCTCGCAGCTAGGACCACACGCCGAGGATGCCCGCCGCCCTATAAATAGGATCCCCGACCCCTGCGCCCTCATCCCTCCACCCCGTGGCCGCCGCCACAAACCCTAACGCCACTGCCTGCTTACCTCCACGACGCCGTGACCCTGCTCCACCGTGGGCCAGCTGCCCTGCTGCGCTACATCCCACCATAGCCGCCGCAGAAGCCCCGTCTCGTGCCCAGGATCGACCCCAAGCCCGCTCTCCTCGGTCTCCACCTCGCACGCGCCGGAATTTCTTCCAAGACGTCGCCGCCGGTGAGTAGCTCCGCCCCTGCAATTCCACGCCACCGGCGATTCTCGGACCTCTCTAACCCCTGTAACACACAGCACCGCCACGAGTCGAGCTGTGGGATCCAGGTGCCCGAGCGCACCGTGTGTCGACCCCGTCACCGACCTCCGCCATGCGCCGCCGCTGGACTTCGACGCCGAGGTCCTGAACGGTCCCCTTGCCCGAATCCAAGCCTCGGGGAGCATCTCATCACCCCGCTCTTCCTGTTGCACTAGAACTTGTGGCCTTTAGTCCCTCACAACGGGCGGAACACCGCTCGCCGGCCCTTGTTGTAGCCCCACGGTGCTCGCCGCCCTGAGCCTTGCCGGCCCTTGTTGTAGCCCCAGGTGGACTATGCGTGATGCGCTGATCCTCCCTGACCCAATCCCTGCTTGAATCCCGGTCCGGAGCATCGAATTCGGTGCACTCCGACCATGCACCGCCGTGGGAAGTCGCTCCGGCGACCCAGCGCCGCTGCCCCTCGCTCGCGTTAGGCGTCAGCTATCCGATCCAGAGCCACGGTCGAGATTAGATCCCGCGTACCCCTTCAACCCGAGCCATCAGATCTAGATCCACACGTCCAGATTAGAAGATACCCCTTCGGCCTGGCTGTTTTGCTAAAGAGACCCTGAGTTTCCTTGAAACTAACCCGCGGTCCAACCTAGTTCAAAAGTAATTCCAGTTGAGCCCCTGTCCTTGCACCGAAGCCCCTGAGCTTTCTAGATTTTGAGTCCGCAGTCCAACCCTTGAGTTTTAGCATGTTAGACCCTGTGTCTATAGTTTAATTAGGTTTAGGCCCTTGATTTTTGCACAGAAACCCCTAGAACCTTCTGTTTTCTTATAGAAAAGTCCCTAGAGCTTGTTTTAACCCTAGTTTTCGCGTCTTAGCTCCGTTTTAGGTGGTTTTCGCGCTCACGCGATCGTTGTAACGCATAGAATAGTTTTAGCTTAGTGTTATGTGCTGTTTTATTGTATGGTTGTACTATTTCTTATCTTTTGTCCTTATTTGCATGTATGTGCTTGTGTGGACCATGTTTTGGCGTTGCGATCGTGAGTAGACGTTGAGCCCTCGAAGGAGTACCAGGAGCCACCTTCTTCAGAGCCCTTTGAGCAGCAGTAGGAGAACTTTGAGCAAGGCAAGTATAACATGAACATCCTATCACTTTTAAATACAATTTCATATTGCATTTTAATACTGTATGCCTATAAGGATTTCCTAGCCACTTTTATCCTTTATATAAATACCTTGGGTTGCATTTTTGGTTAGTTGTGCTAGGTGCTGCGCTCTCACATTTTATGGTCCTTTTTTAATTAAATTTGATGAATGATATATGCAACTTGATCCTAAGAGTGGCCCTCTGTGCTGTGTGCTTGAGCGGCTCACGTCTCGTTAAAATATGTTTTATTAGAAACATGGTTTAGGGGGCTAGCATGGTGCTTAGTGCTTGGTTGGCCGCTCTCCATAAGGACCGGTTCATAGAGCGACAACCTGGGACAACCGCGTAACCACAAGACTGGAATGGGGCGGTCTTGACTTACTAATTAGGTCATTTTAGTTTGGGAGTAACTTACCTGCGGGGCAAGAGGGGTGGTAAGCTTCAATGGTCCCTGCTCCTCCGGCTTGGTCTGTACTGTGTGCTTGTACCCCCGTGAGGTGGGCCCCATTGTTGCTGATCCAGAAACCTTAGCGATTACACCTTACTAACATGATCCTCCGTAACGGTCTCGTAGTGCGCTTGCTAGTCATCTCACCTAAGGAAGTGTGATGAACAACGAGTGTAGCTCATGACTTGTGGGTAATGTAACATTCCTGTAATTAGAAGTATAGACACTAGGTATAAGTGTGTTGTATTAGGGTTGTACTGAGAACTAGGGGTGTATTTGTAAAATATAAATTTTATAAGTCCCTATGTACAATTGTGTGAAAATGTTCTTAAATGTCAAACTCAAATAGCTATAGAAAAGAAAAGTACAAATACTAGGTTAAAACCTAAAAGAAATAGACTTAGTATGAAACCAAGGGCCTATGTGTAATTAACACAAATATAAGGGTTACATTTGAAATGGTTGGAATATAAAAGTCAAATTCAAATTTACTTAAGGGTTAAGGTGTAAAAATACAAGTAATCATGACAGGTCAGAAAATTTGTAAACATGCCCAAAATTTGATCAAATTTAGGTGGGCAAAGATAAATTAACTTGAATTCCATCTTATTTCAAAATATAATCCAAATAGCTGTAAACTTTGAGTTTCTGAACCTAAGACCTAAAACAATATTGTAGAGTTTGAAAAACTCCACAACTTTCATGTTGAACACTTTTTCATTTGACCTTTGTAGCAGTGAGAAGTTTTAGTTTACAGAGAGGTCCCTGAAGTTTTTAGGATTTGCAAACTAGTCCTCCTGACACCTCCCTGCTTCGTCTACCTCTGGCACCGCCGCTTCCCTCTCCCTGCTCCGCTCTGCCTCCGCCGCTGACCGCCGGCACAGAACCCCGAGCTCCACCTCCAGCTGCAGCACATGTCCACGCGTCATCTCCCCTCGATCCCGACCTCATTCCTCTTCCCTGGTGGCCTTGCGCGCGCGCGCCACGACGCCCCGAGCCATCTCCGGCTGCCACCTCCTCGTCGCCGTGGATAGCCCCCTGCCGCGCCTTAACCTCCTCCCTCTCGCGCGTAGCAGCACCCCTTCAACACCTACGTGCTGTTCTGCTACTCCCAGCAACCAATTTCGAGCATCCGAGCCACATTTCCCCCGCCGCCGTCCTCCTCCGCTCCGGCCGCGCACGGCACGCCCGTGGGCAGCCCTCACCAGCTCACCCCCGCCCCAATCAACACCTGCACAAGCTTCCCTGTTACTTGCTAGTGCTCGATGACCAACTGTTCTCCTCCAATTTCCACTGGAACTTCGTCTCCGATGAAGCGCCGCCGCCGCCACCTTCGGCCTCACCGTGGGCAGCTCGCTCTGAGCCTCTCCACGCCACCACGATACCCTAGCTAGCACCACATCATCCCTGTGAAGCTCCCCGACCCATCCAGTGACTCTCTAGTCCACCACTGCGCCTCCCCGACGCTCGCCGGCGTTCTTCCTCGTCGCCGCCGCCTCTGTCTCCGTCGGTCTCCTCTGATCCAGCACGTCTTCTTCCAATTGATGGTACCTACACGTTCCCCGTGTCTCACTGAAGCTCATGCACAGGTTGGCTGCCGACGTTCACCACCGGAGCTCCGCCGTCGATGGTGACTCCTCCGCCGTCACCTCGGGCTCTAGTCGAGCTCCATCTTTCCGGTCATCTCAAGCCTCGACAAGCGGTGCCACAGAACCGCCGTAAGCTCCTGCATCCTCTCCTGCCCTTGGACCTCGCCGCCGGTGACCGCCGTCGCCGGAACACCGCCGCCCCCGCCTTGCTCTGCTCTGATTCCCAGCCAAGGACCTCGGGTTAGAAGGAATAACCCAGGGGGTTATGTGCATAGCCTAAGACTCAGAGAAATAGTAACCAGGGACCCCCTTGTGTAAATATTGCTGTCAACTTAGAAATGCTATAGCTATTCGAGGAAAAATCATAAAATTGCAAACTAAATTTTGTTGGAATCCTTAGATAAGGATCTACAACTTTACTTAAAGGGTCAACTTCAGTTTCTGAATGTTTGATAATCAAATTTAAATGTTAAGTTTAATTACTTGTATGCTTAAGAAATGCATAGTAATTTATAGAAAAATGATAAATTAGTGAAACCAGTTGGGTTAATTTTCTTTTTACATGTAGAATTAAAGAAAAATAATTATCTTAGTATTCTAGTATTATTTTCTTAATGTACAAGTTTTATTAGAAATAATGTGTAGTTTCCTTTGTATAATTAATAATTATACCTTTAAATGTTCAAAAATCATGAAAAATATATTAGGGTTCTGTTCTATAATATTATAACATGTTATTAAGTTTCCAACCAAGGATTAGGTGTTAAATAAATTGGATATAATATAATTGATCTATAATGTAAGAGTAACCTAAGTTCCATGTGAATAATTAATATAACAAATAACTATAATTATTTAAAATAAGTATTAGGAACCACCCCACTTTGTTGCTCCATGCTATTAGTTAGAAAACTAAATGTAATCAACCCCGTTGTCTAATGGGTTTAGATAAAATAACTAATACTCGATAAATGACTGCCCACTGCAGTGTAGTCAGATCATTGTCGTAATGTAATGTTCTTTATATTGGATTGCAACTTTATCGTGAATTAAAATAAAAGTGTATGCACCCATTAAACTTCATCTTGCATATCATGTAGACTCGACCACTCTCGCTGACGGGGATTATCAGCTGATTCCGGAACAAGAAGAAGTTTATTCTGAAGACCCCGGGAACTTTGTCGTGGATTTCTCTGAAGCCCCGAGCCGAGGTTCAGAAGAAAATAATTTGACTAACCCCAACCCCACCAGCGAAGGCAAGCCCCGGACATAACCTACTATTTTTATTATACTGCACTCTATATTTATTTATGTATTCTATGCATTAAGTTTATAGGAATTGTTTGAAACCCTAGATGCATGAATCCTAGGAACCAATGTATTGAATAATAGCACTTGAGTCCGAGTAGCTGCTATGCTAATAGGACCGGTAGAAGTCGAGTGATTTCCTGTCACTCGCGCGATATACGAATTGTGATGTTTACTTTCATGCTATCACTATAAGGATGACGGACGGGAGTTTTATTCGGTATCATGGTTGAGATGATACCCCGTCTGTGTTGTTGAATTGGATAAGGCCGCAGTGTGTGGTAGCGGTGGTTAAGCGTTTGAAAGTACTAGCCACATGCCGTGAAATATGGTAAGCGGTAAGCCTAGTAACCAATCGGCCCGAGGAGTGGACATACCCCCCACCACATGTATTTGCTTCTTTTGGTTACTTAGTTCGACGTGTAGGCATACGTGTTGCTGGGCAACCAGGAGTACGGGTTTTGTAGTCGCGCTACAGACGTACGTCCTGCACTTTGGAAGTGCGTATGACCTGCAGTCGCTTGTGGTGGCCCTGATCCACGAGTCGGAATGAAAGGCAAACGGTTGCTTAGGAACGACCCTTTGGTGTTCCAAGCGTGTGTGTTAGGTTTACCCTTGCAAGGTTTTGAATCTCGATTCAGGAATCGTCCGCCTCTCACGATGATTGAGACTGCTTATCCCCTTTGCCACATAGAGTAACAAGAGTAACTTTGTAATTATGAAAGATGATGATTGGAGTAAAGATTCCATCATGTTTGAGTAGATACAGGTGCTCACTTAGAATGGTTAATCAACTAGAAACTTGAAAGCTAAAAGTTGAAAATAAGGATCTACTTTTTGTGGCTTTTCAGCTGAAAACTCTACCTAAAAGCTAAAAGCCTTCATGAGTCTAGTTATGGGCTAAGGTATACCCAATTCCGGGTAAGTCTTGCTGAGTATTAGTATACTCAGCCTTGCTTTTGTTGATTTACTTCAGGTAATCCTCCTGATGAGCCAGCATTCATTACACCATGGCCCTACCCTTTGCCTGATGGTTGGTCCGTGGAATGGGATCCGTCCCCGACCAACACAGATTCCGCCGAGTGATATCATGCCAGGGCTAGCATGATATCTGTAATACGACGTGTACAATATTTACGCTTTTCAAACTCCGCTGCTTTGACCGAAAACTTAAACCTGTTTTGTAATAATCTCTCCTCAGTGGGAGCTAATGTTACTTTGTATATTTTTGTAATATAACTGCCTGTGGTGTAAAATGTATTGGCATTATATCTCTGGACTCACCTTCGTGTGAGGTACCTTGTTGGATCCTGTTTCGGTGGTTTATCGGGACGTTACCCGACAGACCAATAGTATTATACCGTTTGAAGTACGAGTTAGCCCTCCGGCGAGGACTCGCGTACTTGAGCCGGTATAATTCAGGTTGGTTCTGCCACAGCTGGTATCAGAGCTAACAAGTGTACCCTATAGATATAATTAGCCTTAAAAAGTAATTTTTAGTATAACAATTGATTAATCAAGTATTTTCGAACTACGTTGATTCGTTAAGGATGATGTATAGTACGTAAGCCCTAGGGTAATATTATTAAGGGGAATAGAGGTGGCTATAATATATATATATAATCCTAACTACCAGCATTACTTTTCTGTCAAAACTTAAATTCATGCACAACCCAATTTTACTTTTTGTAACGACATCTTCGATGGTGAGGTAAGAAGGTAAGGATCCTCAGCCAACTGAGGGAGCTTGGCCTTCCCGTCGGTGATGCGAACCGAACGCTGTTTCTTAAGCAGTGGCCTACTTGAGATGCTGCCAATGTACCAACTTCGGTTGACTACATTGGGAGTATATGGTTCGGCGCAGGGTATGGCGATCGCTGTTCATATCCCCGCATTTTGCGGTACCCCCGTGAATACGTTATCTCGATAACGTATGTTAACGTTGTCTGTACGGCGGTAATTGTATAGATGCTGTTTCTATAGTGAACAGTAATGAATGGGGACGCTTTCATGACATGCTGGCATGAAAGGTTCATTGGATATATATATATATATATATATATATATATGCATTGTGGTTTTCTGCAGGTACACTAACCACGATTCCGAAACTAGGACGGATAGGACTTACCGACTAGCTAATAGTGAGAGACGTATTTATATTGTGCCACCGTAACTAACCACGTAAGTCCGAAGATATTCGGCAATTATTTTTTGTTGAGAGATCGATTAGTGCGTGCATGCATAATACACTAATCAACAAAAACAATGCATACTTATTGTTATCTGAAAAATAGGTATATGTGGGTTTTTCTTAGTTTGGGTAAGTAAGAATCTTTAGTTGGGTATCTTAGGTATCCATCTGATTTCCAGCCTTTGCGGTTATCAGAATCAGCTATCTTAATCCTTTTACCTTGTAACTTCTCCACCGGGTAAAAATATCTTACCATTTGCATTGTTGTCGCAGATGGCTGCTCCTGCTAATTTCTTTTGGGATCAGGAGGGGCACTTTCACACTAATGCTCTGCACTGGGAAGGGTTTCCTCGTCTCTTGTGGGAATCCTTGAGTCTGTTTCATTATACAGAACCTCCTCTGTATGATGGGGTAGAATATCGTGAAGAAGGAGTTCCTCGTTGCAGGGTTAAGATGATAATTCCTCAACACCCTTTCCACTCCTTATGGCATCCCATAGAAGTGGAAGTGGTTGGATATCGTCTGGTTGATACCCTTGAAACTGCTGCCTTAGAAGCCATCAAACTTTTCTGCACTCAACATCCGATGGAAGTTGCCGCATATCCTATTGGTTTATTTCCTACCATTGATTCTGATAATTCGGAATGGAATTTTCGGACAGAGCATCTTGGTCATATGCTAGGAGATCTGGCTGAAGAAACCGTCCGTATCATTACCAGGTTCATGGATGTGCAACATCATTACCAGATTCTACTGCGTCACGGTATGAATCAGATAACTGGTGTGACTCAAAGCCACTATTGGAATGCTGACCGCCAAGTGACCCAAATAGTGGAATTACAAGCTTTGGTGACTCAGAAAGATGAAATCATTGCAGCAAGGGATGAGACAATCCTCCATCGTGAAGATCAGATCAATGAGAGTGATCATATTATCACTCAGCGTGACACTGTTATTGAGTTCCTACAGGCACAAATTCATGATCTGATACTTGTGGCTGATGATGCCCAGGCTCACATTGAGGAACTACAGCAGCAACCGATACTTCCTGCAATACCCATAATGCCTGAAGAAGAAGAAGAAGACCCAGAAGAGATTGAGGGTGTTTCAGAGATTGACTCTGAGCATGGGTATTGTGGCAGAACCAACCTGAATTATACCGGCTCAAGTACGTGAGTCCGCTCCAGAGGGCTCCAACGTGCTTCAAACGGTATAATCCCTTGGCCTGTCGGGTAACGTCCCGATAAACCACCGATACACAGGATCCAATAAGGTTACCTCACACGAAGGTGAGTCCAGAGATACAATCACCATCACATTTTACATCATAGAGAATTACATTACAAGAATTTCCAAAAGAAGTATGAAGTTTCAAATCTAGAGAAAAGATTACAAACCATTAAAGCTATGGTTTTGGCAGCGGAAAACATACGCGACGATTACAACACGTCGTTAAGACGGATGTCATGCTAAGCCCAGGCACGACATCACTCGGTATCACCAATATTGGTCGGGGACGGATCCCATACCACGGACCAACCGTCTGGAAGAGCACAGGGCCAAGGTAGGGAAAGAGTAGGGTCTTCAAGACTTTACCTGAAAAACATAAAACTAGTAAGGCTGAGTATACTAATACTCAGCAAGGCTTACCCGGGATTGGGTATACTTTAGCCCATAACTAGTCTCATGCAGGTATTATAGAGGCTCTGGGTTGATTTTAGCGGAAAAGCAACTAAGAGTAAAATTTACTTTCAAGTTTTAGCTTTCAGATTCTATCTTGATTAGCCATTCTAGGTTAGCACCTATACTAAACAAGCATGATAGATATTATCATCCATCAAGATTATCTCATCATCAATTACACTTTTTACTCAATGTGGTAAAAGGGATAAGCAGTCTCAATCTTCGTGAGAGGCGGACGATTCGAATCGAATTTAACCTTGCAAGGTAAACCTAACTCACACGCTCGGAGTACCGACAGGGTGTTCCAAGCAACCGTTTCCCTCATATTCCGGGTTATGGATCGGGGCCACCACAAGCGACTGTAGGACCGTACGCACACCCAATGTGTACAGGACATACGTCTGTAGCGCGACTACAAAACCCGTATTCCTGTCTGCCTTGCAGAACGTACTCCCACACGTCGGTGCGTGTAAACATAAAATAAAAGTCGAGTGGTGGGAGCGCGTCCATTTGCCGGGCCAATCGGGTACTAGGCTTACCGCTTACCATATTTCGCGGCATGTGGCTAGTACTTTCAAAAACTTAGCCACCACTACCACATGGATCGACCTTATCAACTTTTAACAAAACAGACAGGGTAAAACTTCAGGCCATGATGCAGCACATGACCCTGTCCGTCATCCTTATAGTAGCTGCAGGAATGTAAACATGCAACTCCTATATCGCGCGAGTGACAGGAAATCACTCGACTTCTACCGGTCCTATTAGCGGAGCATCTATCCGATAAGGACTCGGGAGCATTACATTGGATTCCTAGGATTCATGCATCTAGGGTTTCACTTCAATTCCTAGACTTAATGCAAGATATAATATAGATAGATATAGATTGCAGTGTAAATAAAATAGTGGGATATGTCCGGGGCTTGCCTTTATTGGTGGGTCTGAAGTCAGAAATGTTAACATCTTCCGAACTTTGGTTCGGGGCTTGCGATATTCCTTGGTGACGTTCACTTGATCTTCAGACATATCCTTCGTAAACTCCTGGGAAAACTTGTAGGTACCGTTGCAGAAGTAGTCGTATCTACATGCAATGCAGCATTACATTCAAAGTGTGCATATGAAACTATCTTACTTCACAATACAATTGCAATCCAGCACTCATATCACACACTATTCACATAACAATCAAAAGATTTGAAGTTAAACTTAAACAGAGCTGTAGGTGGACAACTAATTAGAATCGGCTTTTCGTTGAGGCTTACAACAGAGCCGATTGGAAACAACAAAGGTTTAGCCAATGGAAAGGTGCATCGAGTTCCTAGATGATCGATGAAGACTTCGATTACCTTGGCAGAAGGATGATTCCTAAAGCAATGGTCTTAACTAAGATGTGCTTAAGCGTTATTCTAGGTAACTAAGTGTGGTTGTATCGACTCGATTACGTCAGTACAGCAATTGAGTGACGTATAGCCGAATGGAATGTGGTTAAGAGTATGTGACTGATAAGTATGAAGCTGACCTCTCAGTCGATAAATCGACTGATAGAAGTGTGTGGATAAGGATGGAGAAACTAAGGATCGATCGGCCATATTTGACCGATATGGAAAACGACTAGAATCGGCTTGGATCGGCCGATAGCAAGAACCCTAAGATCGTGTGTGCACCTCAACTTGATCGGCTATGTGATAGCCGATATAGGACGGAACAACAGAATGTTACCGGCAGTAGCCGATACTAGAAAGATAACAACCGTTTCAGCTAACAAGCCGATGGTAGAAGCATCGACTGACAGCTGTTACACAGGAACATTATATACTTAAAGAAAACAGATGCTAAGTGGCTGGGTTGATAACCTGCCACTGAAGTATAACTGTCAAGACGTATTAGCTAAGCAGTAGATGCACACAGACTGACAAGGATCTATATACGACAAGGAACTTAAGGAAACAGCAATCAAGACGAGGACAATGTCTTGATGGTAGGGACATGAGCGTTTGTGTGATGGATTAACTAATTACCACATTTTTTCACTTGAAACATACATTCTATAATCTATACTCAGCTACAACACATGCATATTACAAAAGACACAATAAAGCATTCATTTCCTAAGATTTAACCTAGATTACAAATCAAAGACTTTCAACTCAGAATCACAACATAAAACTTGTAGGTTTTGACTTAGGGTTTCAAACAAAACTGATTTTACATTTTTATGAACGTCCTACGAAAATCTATGAAATGTAGAAGTTCATTGATTTGAAATAAAGAAAACTCTGGAAACCTTACAGAAAACACCCTAGAACTTTCTAAAACCAAACAATCAAGTCCCTGGTCCGGGAAAACAGTTATCAGGAAGTTAACGACGATATTCCGGCAAAGGAATCGTCGGCATTAAGAAGATTCAAGGAAACAGGGCAAACCTCGGGGTAGCCTTGGTTATAAAAGAGAACACGCGGAAAGTGAATTCCCGCGGTGAAAAGAATTGGCGACGAGAAGAGCTTGACGGTGACGAAGAGTAGAAGTTGCTGGATGTTGTGGATCATGGGACGAGATGATGGAGCCGAATGGGTTCGCTATGCCAAATCCTCCGCGAACCTCAAGATCCTCCTGCTCACGGGTTAAACCTTCTTTTGCTCACGCACACGTGCCACTGAAACACGTCTGGCACACCCGCGTAACTTCCTGCAGGACTGTTGTGCTTGGTTGCATCGAGGCTCCTCCGAGCTCCTCACGCCTAACTGCCGCTTTCGCCCCACAACTCCTCCTTCCGACTCGCCTCGCCGTAACCGTCACCTTCGATTTGCCTCCTCTTCTTCCAGCTTGCTGCCCCTCGTGCACCTCACGCGCGAGCAAGCTCGTGTCCTCGACACGACCACTCTTGCACCATCAGAGATCACCGGGGCGTAGTTAGGGTCGATGCCATCATGTTCTCGCATCTCGCGCAGAAGCCTTCCATCGCAACTCCTTCTGCGCGTGCCGTTGCTCGGCACGTCGCACTCCAACACTATTTGCTCGTGCCCGTGGGTTCGTTCTGCTCCGGCCGCTCAACACCTGCCCATACCGCCAACTCCCACGCGCCACCACGCACATGCTTGCGCCACTCGCTCGGCATCGCCCACGAACTACTCCTGTGCCGCTGCCGCGCACGCCTGCTGCCTCACCCGCGCGCCTGGGCCACTTCGCGCGTCACTGCTCACTCCGGGTTGCTCGCCTCCACCCGGGTCTCGCACCTGCTGCGCTCGCACGCGTCCTGCACGCCATTGCTCGATCGGGGTCGCTCGCATCCAGCATATCCGTGCCGCCACGTTGCGAGCCTCGCCCCAGCGCCGCTTGGTCCGCGTGCCGCTCACGCGTTTGCTCCACGCCTTCCACCCGTCCGCGCAGCGCTCTCACCAACCGCAGCGAGCCCCTGTGCCGCCAGTCCTTTGCCATTCTCCTCCGTCCAAGCCCGGCGCCGTCCCCTGGTACTGTCTCCGTGCTCCAACGCCACCATGCGCCGTTGCCTGGCTCTGCTGGCACCCGCGTGCTGTCACCTGCGCTCGGCCCACATGCCAGTGCTCTGCATCCGCGCGCCCGCCTTGCTCTTGGGCCGAGCCGTCACCATGCGCGCGCTCCGTTAGCGCTCTTCTCGAACCACCGCGCCGGCTTGCTTGCCTCCCGCGACGCCCGCGCGCGCTGCCTGCGCGCCTGCCGAGCCGCACCGAGCCGCAGATGCCGCCAGCCGTCCGCTTGCCACGCGCCTGATCCGGCCCCGCCCCGCGCGCCTACGCCTGGCCACTCCCTGCTCCGCGTCCGCCTGCGCCAGGCCGCCGTTCGCCCCGCCTGGGCCGCCAGCCGCGCTGCTCCGAGCGCCTGGGCCCGCTGCGCGTCCACCTGCCGCCGCTCGGGCCCGCTGCTCCCGCGCACTGCCGCGCACGCCTGCGCCTGGGAGCCACGCCGCTCGGGCCCCGCTCGGGACCGCCGCCTGCGCGCGCCGCTCGCCCACGCGCCTGGGCCGCGCGCCTACCGCGGCCCGCCCAGCACCTGCTCCTGTGGCGCCGCCCGAGCGCCCGAGCTTGCTGCTGCCGGTTGCTGCCTGCCTGTACTGACTGGTTGGAGGAAGGATAGACAGGAGAGAGAAGAAGAGATGGGTGCTGCCGGTGAGAAATAAAAAGAAGGGAGTTGACAGGATAAGGAAGAGGAGAGAAGAAAGACAACTTGAATTCCCTAAGGGTTTATACGTAAAATCAAAGAACTGCAGGGACTTGTTTGTAAAATAAAATTTCCCGTTGATTTAAAACCCAAATGAAGAAATGCCCAAAACGAAAGTTGGAGAGTTTTTCAAACTCTACAACATTGCTTTAGGGCTCAAGTTTAAAAACTCAAAATTTACATTTTTACATGTGAATCTTTGAACAAAAGTTGGATTTGAATTGCTTTTGTCCTAGAAATGTAATTCATAAAATTTCAGGACTTAAATGCAAGCATTTATGACACGTCATAATGACTGGATAGACTTGTCATAATGGTTGGATAGACATGTCATGATGACTTGCACTTTTTACACTTTAGTCCTGAGTAACTTTGGAAATTACTTTTGTAAATCAAATATTTGCGTAAAAGGACTTGTACTTTTATAAAATTACATAAACACCCTTATTTTTACCAATTTACCCAAAATTTTTACACACTTCAACATACACATTTCCAATAAAACTTTTTGAGTAAATATATATTTTTACAAAACATAAAGTAAGAAAAACATATTTGCAAAACAACCCTTTACTTATTTTTAAAATTACCTTAATCCAATACATTTTACAAAAACAACCCTAGGTTTTTTTCTGTAATTACAAAAATACCCTTTTTACTTGCACTTTAAATTTTCAAAGCTTCACACAAACACACACATAAGTTTTATACAAACAAACACATATTTCACACTAACAAAATATATGCCCAACATCACAGGTACACGAACTGTCACAGCCTCCCCCCCTAAAAAGAATCTCGTCCCGAGATTCGGACGAAAGACTCTTAAGGGAAGAGAAGCAAATCACACATTAAAAGTGGCAAGAAGCAACCACACCAGAGAAGATTGAGGTTGATGACGAAAGCATGACGAGATGAGTATAACGAGAGCATGGATAGATTGTATATGGATGATTTTGATGAGAGAAGAGAGAGAAAAGTGATCTAGTTTTCCTAGAGCAAGTGAGGATAGTACAAGGGATCGACAAAATGATGTTTGAAACATTCTTGCTCAGAGTTCATTATTTGATTGTCTTAGATGATGTAGATTGTAAAACATGTCCATTTACATCAATGCAATCAAGGGATAATGACAAAATGCTCCAACTTAGAGTGCAATGCTTGATATATAACCATGAACATGATGCACTGCTGAGATGTATGATTACAATGATGGTGCAACATGAGGATGAGGGATCCCATGCACGATAAAGATGGTGCATAAGATACAATGCAATTACCATGATGCTGACCAAATGATGCATACACCATGATGCAAGGATGATGATGCTTGTGATGTATGCACGTAGGGAATGCATAAAACATGATGCATACCCACAGGAGTTGATGATGCACGTGACTCGCGCCCTACAACCGTTCTCTCGTGACTAACATCTAGGTAGTCCTATATCCTTGAATGACGATCAAGAGTTAGGACACTAGTAAGGTTGCATAAGAAGAGATTGCAGTGGGGTTACGTCACATGTACCTAGTCACCAGTGCGCCCCTAATGGCTCAATCATATGGCTGCAGCGCACATGAGGCCTTAGGTCCCGACACGGCATCATAGTCATGTGATTAAACACCACCACAAAAGAGGAATAGCAACCCTGTAGTGCCATCAGCAACAAGATAGACTTAGGAACCCCAAGATAACCCGAAGTTATACTAGAGGCATACCCGTTAGTTAGTCTACGGGTTTTCGATGATGATGCAACACCATGCATTGACCAAAATGGTATATGTTATGATGTATGACTTTTTTGCCGGGAGAATTGTATGCAAAAAGTAATTATTGTCATACATCTTTTTAATTTATCCAAAATCATCTGAGCAAAAATCGAAGGTGCAACTTTCAGATGTTGTAACCAGAATAGACAACAAGATATGGTACAACATCGAGAGAGGACAGATGATTCACTAAATAATGAATCCAAGGGTTTGCTGACAACTATCAAGATTTAACCCTTAAGGAAAAGCAAGATCATGGGTTTGATTTAGCTGTCAAGCTAAGATCGGTGATAGGGTTCAAACATAACCCATTCCATTTAATTCATAAAAGACTTTCTTAACTCTAAGATAGCCCAGTAGATTACGTTGGCTCTACCACACAAAATCAAAACAGGCATTCAGATACAAGCACATATTTCAGTTCATCAACGTAACAACCAAGGCAATCAGGTTAATCCAAGATGTCATAATGTATGCACGTTCTACACGTCCTCACAAACAAAAATAACTGCCAAGTAATCTTGGTCTTACGTGGTTAAGTACGGTGGCATCATATAGATACGTCTCTCCCTATATATATACTAGTCGTTCTTACGTTCAAGCTTACGTAACGAGGTTAGCATACCTGCAGAAAATCACAATATATATATGTTGAATCTTTCATGCCAGCATGTCATGAAAGCGTCCCCAATCATTACTGTTCACTATAGAAACAGCATCTGTACAATTACCGCCGTACAGACAACGTTAACATACGTTATCGAGATAACGTATTCACGGGGGTACCGCAAAATGCGGGGGTATGATCTGCGATCGCCATACCCTGCGCCGAACTATATACTCCCAATGTAGTCAACCGAGGTTGGTACATTGGCAGCATCTCAAGTAGGCCACTGCTTGAGAAACAGCGTTCGGTTCGCATCACCGACGGGAAGGCCAAGCTCCCTCAGTTGGCTGAGGATCCTTACCTCCTTACCTCACCATCGAAGATGTCGTTACAGAAAGTAAAGTTGGGTTGTGCATGAATTTAAGTTTTAACGGAAAAGTAATGCTGGAAGTTAGAATTATATATATACTATAGCCACCTCTATTTTCCTCATAAGCATTACCCTAGGGCTTTACGTACTAAGCATAATCCTTAGCGAAACCAACGTAGTTTTACCAAACACTCTGTTGGTCAAACTTTTATACTGAAAGCATTTTTAAGGTAAAATGTATCTTCAGGGTAACCTTATAGCTCTGATACCAGCTGTGGCAGAACCAACCTGAATTATACCGGCTCAAGTACGTGAGTCCGCTCCAGAGGGCTCCAACGTGCTTCAAACGGTATAATCCTGATGAGGACATCACTAGCATGGATACGACCATATTAGTGCCTTCTTGTCCAAAGGTGAATCAACTCCATATCAAGATTAAATTTGATACATTTGAACAATTAATGCTGCACGATGATTTCTGTGCATTCTCGTTTTCAGAATTACTTGACTGGATAAAGCCGTGTGTGGAAATTACATGGAAAACATGGAGGACCAAAGAAATAGATTGGGGACCAAGCCCAAGTCTTCCCAATGTTCTCCACCAGGCCACCACGTCACTTTTGGTGCAAGGAAAGGAAGAGTCCAAATCCAACACGTTTTGGATATTGGATTCGGACTGGAGGACAGAACCAAGTTGTAACGGCTGCCACGACTTCATACGAACTCCAATTGGGGAGTTCTTGGACTTCACGGAAAGCTTATAAAGTCTACTTTCATATGGATCTGGACTCATATCCATATCTTCTCCGAGGCAGCCACAATCGTTGATTTACTATAAAGACCTTTTCTGTCCACGGTGCTGCGTCACCTGATTTTGGCCTGATGGGGCGTGTATCAATTGGGGCCCAATAGGGGCATATCCTAGGGTTTAGGGATGACCTCCACCACGTCCTGGTCATCCTCTACCCTCTCATATACCTCCATAGCCACCACAAACAGATTGGGTTTTGTTTTGTTGAAAGTTTAGCCATTGCTACTTGCTTGTAGACGCATGTGTCGGCTAGACCATCCGTTCTACTCGATTCAGAACCCCACCTTTGTGATTTTAGATTGGTTCTTATCTCCATATTTGCAATTGAGTTGCTTGTTCTACTTGTTCTTGCTTGTTCTTCGATTGCTTGCAGGACGAGTGCCCTAGTGGCCGGGTGTTGCGCTCCACAAGATCGCAGCAGCCATTGGAGGTGGTGTATCGGTTGCTAAGGCGCAGCATCCTTGGAAGGCTGTAGTCGGGCCGTGAACATCGTCTCCATCCACCAATCGAGTTATCTATCCCCTCTCACCGAAAGATTGGGAACAAACCCTAACGGGTTCGCATCAGTTGGTAATCAGAGCAAGGTTGTTCGGTGAGAGATTTCCAATCCTTCGCTATTTTTATTTTCCTACAGTCCAGAAAAATCCAAAAATAGTAGAATTTTTTTCCCCCACCGCAATCCTATAGACCCTTTTGAGCCTTTACTAGTACTTCTTAGTTAGGGCTTGTTGAGTTTTTGGTTGCATCGGTTATGTCGAGTTGCTGGTCTTAGTTGTAGTCCTTTAGAGTTTCGAGTTCTTGTCACCAAATTTTGTTTCGGAGTTTCAATTCAGCCCGGGAAGAAAACTGCTATAGTTTCTGTGTTCAGTATCCGATTTGGGAGTTTTAAGACAATCTAGAGAGCTCAACTCATGACCTTGGTCACAAACTTCATCTCAGCACTCCAGAATCGACTTGGAGATTTGTGCGTCTGGCTGTCTGAAACAAGATTTGTCATTCTGAGTTGGTAGAGGTTGTATGCAGTAATCTTTTTGTTTTGGTTGTCAAGCAAAAGATTTTATTCCCCTGAAAAGAAAAGAGAAGAAAAAAAAAACAAAAGAAGAAAAAGAAACGAAAGAAAAAAAAAGAAGAAGAGAAAAGGAAAAAGAAAAGGGGCTGTTCTTTGTGTTTCTGTTTTGATTCTGAAGGTGTGTTGTGACTTTCCTTTGTGTCCAGGCTCGCGCCTCTAGCACAGTCTAGGTTAGGACCAGCACACTCCCGCCGTTGAACGATTACTGAGCTTGCTTTTGTGACTAATGTGGTGCTAGTATTTCCTTGTGTTTTTTTTAGCCCACCTACAGCTCCACATATCCGACTATGGCTTGATAGGTTTTGTTGCTGCAGCACCGATACACTTCTTTCCAGGTGCTTGACTTGTTGGTTGCCGACCTGTCCTGTTTTGGCTTGGTAAGAACTTGTAAGAGCTTGTTTTATACAAGTTGAGTTTGAGAGTTTTACAACCAACACATCCTATTAGTTGACAGGATGATACATATTATTTTTGTGTTTCTTGTTTTCTACTAATCATGGCAGGTGATACGGTGATTTTTGAGCTAACGGAACTACACCTTCAGATTCAGGATGTCATTCAACACTTGCCGCTATATGATGGTAAGTTTGATCCTAAAGGATATGTTAAATGGGAACTAGCAGTACATTTAGAATTTCGCAAACACGATTTGTCAGAAGAGCAAAAAATTCTAGCTGCTGGTGGAGTTCTTATTGATTATGCTTTGGCTGTTTGGAAACGCTTGTGTAGACATGATAAGGTACCTAAAATATGGAATGCGTTGAAAACTATTTTGAGAGAGTACTTTGTTCCTGAATATTATGCTAATCATTTGCTTGCTAAGCTACAAAGTTTGAAACAAGGTAGTAACACCGTTGAAACATACTACTTAGATCTCCAGATTCTCATGTTGCAATGTGGTTTGATAGAATGCGAAGATGCTATTGAAAATAGATTTTTGAGAGGGCTGAACAAAGAAATCTATGATATTCTTGTTCATGAAACATACACTTCCTTGACTCAATTGTTAAAATTAGCTTGCACTGCTGAAAATGAGATTTTGTTAGCCTTGCATACTTGCAATGAAGAAGTGCTTTCAGCAGAGGAGATTCCTTTTGTTCCTGTGTATGGTTTTAACAATTTGCAGGAAATTGGGCCCATCTCCAACTCGGGAGATGAGCTGCCATGTGCATCAATGGATAATCAAGAAGACAAGCTTCTTCTGCCATCCTTTCCTAAGGAGGCTCATATAGGTAATGTATGGAGTGTTTCAGATACTAGAGGTGAGTGCCATCAAGATCAAACGCAATTGTCCACTTATCATGCTTCTAGAGAACATCAAATAGTGGAAATCATTGCTGATTTGCCTTTGTTACATGGTGATTTGTTTGTTGATCCTTGTGATAAAGAGGAGTTGTGTGATCATACTTCACTCAAATCTACCACACAACTAGTACATGGACATGTGCAATCTGATTTGAATGATGAACATGTTGCTTTTCCTCATGTTCGTTGCGTTAATAATGAGAACGAAGAGCTGAAACTCATATCATGTTTGAATACTTTGGGTTACATTGAGTTTGATATTCTTTGCAATCTAGATTGTTTAGAGAAGAAATTATTTCAGAATTGCATTTCGCCATGTTTTGATCATTGTTCATTCTATGGAATTGGAAAATATAACACTCGTGGAGAGTACATGGTGCGTCGGGTGTATATTTATTTAGATTTGAAACCTCCTTTAAGAGTGCCTCAAAGCGATCAGCAAATGACTTGCATTGAAACTACTTATACCATATCGAGTTTCTTTGCTATTGATAACATGTTGCAGGTCAATTTTCAAGAAGGGGAGCAAATCTTGCTACCTTGTATTTTATTGGAAGTTTCAGGATTATATTTGAAAGAACTTGAAAAGACTCCATTACTGAACAACACTCGTAACGCCAAACCGAGGACGGTTTGCAGCCAAGAAGGGGAGAATGATGAGGACATCACTAGCATGGATACGACCATATTAGTGCCTTCTTGTCCAAAGGTGAATCAACTCCATATCAAGATTAAATTTGATACATTTGAACAATTAATGCTGCACGATGATTTCTGTGCATTCTCGTTTTCAGAATTACTTGACTGGATAAAGCCGTGTGTGGAAATTACATGGAAAACATGGAGGACCAAAGAAATAGATTGGGGACCAAGCCCAAGTCTTCCCAATGTTCTCCACCAGGCCACCACGTCACTTTTGGTGCAAGGAAAGGAAGAGTCCAAATCCAACACGTTTTGGATATTGGATTCGGACTGGAGGACAGAACCAAGTTGTAACGGCTGCCACGACTTCATACGAACTCCAATTGGGGAGTTCTTGGACTTCACGGAAAGCTTATAAAGTCTACTTTCATATGGATCTGGACTCATATCCATATCTTCTCCGAGGCGGCCACAATCGTTGATTTACTATAAAGACCTTTTCTGTCCACGGTGCTGCGTCACCTGATTTTGGCCTGATGGGGCGTGTATCAATTGGGGCCCAATAGGGGCGCATCCTAGGGTTTAGGGATGACCTCCACCACGTCCTGGTCATCCTCTACCCTCTCATATACCTCCATAGCCACCACGAACAGATTGGGTTTTGTTTTGTTGAAAGTTTAGCCATTGCTACTTGCTTGTAGACGCATGTGTCGGCTAGACCATCCGTTCTACTCGATTCAGAACCCCACCTTTGTGATTTTAGATTGGTTCTTATCTCCATATTTGCAATTGAGTTGCTTGTTCTACTTGTTCTTGCTTGTTCTTCGATTGCTTGCAGGACGAGTGCCCTAGTGGCCGGGTGTTGCGCTCCACAAGATCGCAGCAGCCATTGGAGGTGGTGTATCGGTTGCTAAGGCGCAGCATCCTTGGAAGGCTGTAGTCGGGCCGTGAACGTCGTCTCCATCCACCAATCGAGTTATCTATCCCCTCTCACCGAAAGATTGGGAACAAACCCTAACGGGTTCGCATCAAATCCCTTGGCCTGTCGGGTAAAGTCCCGATAAACCACCGATACACAGGATCCAATAAGGTTACCTCACACGAAGGTGAGTCCAGAGATACAATCACCATCACATTTTACATCATAGAGAATTACATTACAAGAATTTCCAAAAGAAGTATGAAGTTTCAAATCTAGAGAAAAGATTACAAACCATTAAAGCTATGGTTTTGGCAGCGGAAAACATACGCGATGATTACAACACGTCGTTAAGACGGATGTCATGCTAAGCCCAGGCACGACATCACTCGGTATCACCAATGTTGGTCGGGGACGGATCCCATACCACGGACCAACCGTCTGGAAGAGCACAGGGCCAAGGCAGGGAAAGAGTAGGGTCTTCAAGACTTTACCTGAAAAACATAAAACTAGCAAGGCTGAGTATACTAATACTCAGCAAGGCTTACCCGGGATTGGGTATACTTTAGCCCATAACTAGTCTCATGCAGGTATTATAGAGGCTCTGGGTTGATTTTAGCGGAAAAGCAACTAAGAGTAAAATTTACTTTCAAGTTTTAGCTTTCAGATTCTATCTTGATTAGCCATTCTAGGTTAGCACCTATACTAAACAAGCATGATAGATATTATCATCCATCAAGATTATCTCATCATCAATTACACTTTTTACTCAATGTGGTAAAAGGGATAAGCAGTCTCAATCTTCGTGAGAGGCGGACGATTCGAATCGAATTTAACCTTGCAAGGTAAACCTAACTCACACGCTCGGAGTACCGACAGGGTGTTCCAAGCAACCGTTTCCCTCATATTCCGGGTTATGGATCGGGGCCACCACAAGCGACTGTAGGACCGAACGCACACCCAATGTGTACAGGACATACGTCTGTAGCGCGACTACAAAACCCGTATTCCTGTCTGCCTTGCAGAACGTACTCCCACACGTCGGTGCGTGTAAACATAAAATAAAAGTCGAGTGGTGGGAGCGCGTCCATTTGCCGGGCCAATCGGGTACTAGGCTTACCGCTTACCATATTTCGCGGTATGTGGCTAGTACTTTCAAAAACTTAGCCACCACTACCACATGGATCGACCTTATCAACTTTTAACAAAACAGACAGGGTAAAACTTCAGGTCATGATGCAGCACATGACCCTGTCCGTCATCCTTATAGTAGCTGCAGGAATGTAAACATGCAACTCCTATATCGCGCGAGTGACAGGAAATCACTCGACTTCTACCGGTCCTATTAGCGGAGCATCTATCCGATAAGGACTCGGGAGCATTACATTGGATTCCTAGGATTCATGCATCTAGGGTTTCACTTCAATTCCTAGACTTAATGCAAGATATAATATAGATAGATATAGATTGCAGTGTAAATAAAATAGTGGGATATGTCCGGGGCTTGCCTTTATTGGTGGGTCTGAAGTCAGAAATGTTAACATCTTCCGAACTTTGGTTCGGGGCTTGCGATATTCCTTGGTGACGTTCACTTGATCTTCAGACATATCCTTCGTAAACTCCTGGGAAAACTTGTAGGTACCGTTGCAGAAGTAGTCGTATCTACATGCAATGCAGCATTACATTCAAAGTGTGCATATGAAACTATCTTACTTCACAATACAATTGCAATCCAGCACTCATATCACACACTATTCACATAACAATCAAAAGATTTGAAGTTAAACTTAAACAGAGCTGTAGGTGGACAACTAATTAGAATCGGCTTTTCGTTGAGGCTTACAACAGAGCCGATTGGAAACAACAAAGGTTTAGCCAATGGAAAGGTGCATCGAGTTCCTAGATGATCGATGAAGACTTCGATTACCTTGGCAAAAGGATGATTCCTAAAGCAATGGTCTTAACTAAGATGTGCTTAAGCGTTATTCTAGGTAACTAAGTGTGGTTGTATCGACTCGATTACGTCAGTACAGCAATTGAGTGACGTATAGCCGAATGGAATGTGGTTAAGAGTATGTGACTGATAAGTATGAAGCTGACCTCTCAGTCGATAAATCGACTGATAGAAGTGTGTGGATAAGGATGGAGAAACTAAGGATCGATCGGCCATATTTGACCGATATGGAAAACGACTAGAATCGGCTTGGATCGGCCGATAGCAAGAACCCTAAGATCGTGTGTGCACCTCAACTTGATCGGCTATGTGATAGCCGATATAGGACGGAACAACAGAATGTTACCGGCAGTAGCCGATACTAGAAAGATAACAACCATTTCAGCTAACAAGCCGATGGTAGAAGCATCGACTGACAGCTGTTACACAGGAACATTATATACTTAAAGAAAACAGATGCTAAGTGGCTGGGTTGATAACCTGCCACTGAAGTATAACTGTCAAGACGTATTAGCTAAGCAGTAGATGCACACAGACTGACAAGGATCTATATACGACAAGGAACTTAAGGAAACAGCAATCAAGACGAGGACAATGTCTTGATGGTAGGGACATGAGCGTTTGTGTGATGGATTAACTAATTACCACATTTTTTGATGAGGACATCGCCACTAACGATACATCCACACCTACACCAGTATCTACTTCAACAACACCTCTTGGTCCTATTACTCGCGCTCGTGCTCGTCGGCTTACCCACCAAGTAAGTTCACTACTAAGCTCAGGTTCATCATATTTAGAGAATGGAGACACGTGCACTCTTGTTTTACTCAGGAACAATGGATTGGATCAAAAGGGAAGAGGCATCGCGCAGGCTGGATTCGGACTGCAGAACAGACACAACTTGTGACGGCCGCCACGACTTCATCCGGACTCCGTTTTGGTCGGTCAAGTACTTCCTGGAAAGCTTATCAAATCTACTTTCCAACGGATCCAGAATCACCTCAATATCTGTTCGGAGTCAACCGCAATCCTAGATTTAATACAGAGTCCTTTTCAGCCACGGTGCTGCGCCACCCTAATTTGGCCCAACGGGCCGTGTATCAAATTGAGTCCAAGACGGATGCGCCCTAGGGTTGGAACACGACCCCAGCACCCTTGTGGTCGTTCTTCCACTTCTTTATAACCTTTAGCCACCGTCAAGAACACTCGGGTTTTGTTAGATGCAAGTTTAGCTTTTGCTACTTCCTTGTAGACGCGCGTGCTGATCCAGCCGCCCGTCCACTTGTTTTCGGAACCCCACCATAATTGAGATTCGGTTTGAGACCTTCAATTACATCTCGTAATTTCAGTACTTGTTCTACTTGTTCTTGCTGGTTCTTCGATTGCTTGCAGGACAAGTGCCCTAGTGGCCGGGTGTCGCGCTCCACAAGATCGCGGCAACCAAAGGAGGTGGTGTATCGGTTGCTAAGGCGCAGCATCTTTGGAAGGCTGTAGTCGGGCCGTGAACGTCGTCTCCTCCATCAATCGAGTTATTCCACGCCTCTCATCGAAAGATCAGGAACAAACCCTAACGGGTTCACATCAGTTGGTAATCAGAGCAAGGTTGTTCGGTGAGAGACTTCCAACCCTTCGCTATTTTTATTTTCCTACAGTCCAGAAAAAGCCAAAAATAGTAGAATTTTTTTCCCCCCACCGCAATCCTATAGACCCTTTTGAGCCTTTACTAGTACTGCTTAGTTAGGGCTTGTTGAGTTTTCGGTTGCATCGGTTGTGTCGAGTTGCTGGTCTTAGTTGTAGTCCTTTAGAGTTTCGAGTTCTTGTCACGCTCCGTCACAATTGCACGTCATCTTATACCCTCTTCGGATTGTTTAGTCCGAGTAGGTTTGATCACGAACTCTGTTCAGTTGCAAAGTCTGAATTGAAATCCAGTAGTTGCTGCAAATCCGAGTCAGTTGCAAAGTCCGAATTGGAATCTATATCTGTTCTGAGAGTTTGCAGTGCTGTTATATATATACGCCAATTATTTCCTTCATCTCGTTCTGCACATCCGGAACCACCAGAACCATCTGAATTGCAAAGGCTCGGCCTACTCTAGAGAGAGAGAGAGAGAGAGAGTATCTTTTAATTACCGTTATACCCCTGCTCTCCAAAAAAAAAAGTGTGAGGTGATTTGTTCTTTGGCATCCTTTGTTCATATAATCAGGGTTTGAAGTCACCCTGAAAAGAAAAAAAAAAAAAAGAAAAAAAAAAAGAGAAAGAAGAAAAAAAAAAGAAGAAGAAGAAGAAAAGAGGGCTGATCGCGTCTTTTATCGTTGTCTTCGGTGGGTGCTTTTGTGTTTCATTTGTGTCTAGGCTCGCGTCTCTAGCACGGTCTAGGCTAGGACCAGCATAGTACCACCGTTGAACGATTATTCAGCTTGCTTTTGTGACTAACGTGGTGCTAGTACTTCCTTGTTCAAACCCACCTACAGCTCCACATATCCGACTACAGCTCCACAGGTCTTGTTGCTGCAGCGCTGATACACTTCTTTCCACGGTTGCGGACTTGTTGGTTGCCGTCCCCTCCTAGCAGCGAGGTAAGAATTGGTAAGAGCTTGTGCAACAGGTTGAGAGTGAGCGCCTTGCAGTAGCTACACCCTATTAGCTGTAGGGATTTTACTACTTCACTTGCTTTTCTTGTTGTTCTTGTTTTTGCTCACCATGGCAGGCTCCGAGGAGGATCATAGCTTGCATCAGTCTCCACGTACCAGGGGCATCATACAACATTTTGAAAGGCAAGTGCAGCGGCACACAGAGGGACTTGATAATGATATGCAGGTGACGAATGACAAGATTGGACAATTGGAGGCTACGCAGATTGCCACCAACACCAAGCTTACGGGTCTGGAGACAGCGGTCGGCAATATTGACAAGAGTCTTGCTGCTCTTTTGCGGCGCTTTGATGAGCTCCATGCGAAGACCAACGAACCGCGTGATGATCGGGAGGATGAATATATTGCTGATACAGAACAGGATGAACAAGACGCTCGCCATCGCCGACGGCTACGCACTAATCGTAGAGGTATGGGTGGTTTTCGCCACCGTGAGGTACGCACCAATGATGACGCTTTCAGCAAGATTAAATTTAAGATACCTCCTTTTGATGGTACATATGACCCGGATGCATACATTACTTGGGAAATTGCTGTTGATCAAAAGTTTGCATGCCATGATTTTCCTGAGAATGCACGTGTTAGGGCTGCTACTAGTGAGTTCACTGATTTTGCTTCTGTTTGGTGGATAGAACATGGCAAGAAAAATGCTGATGACATGCCACAAACTTGGGATGCTTTGAAACGGGTCATGCGGGCTAGATTCGTTCCTTCTTACTATGCACGTGATCTGTTACATAAGTTACAACAATTGAGGCAGGGCACTAGAAGTGTAGAAGAATATTATCAGGAATTGCAAATGGGTATGCTGCGTTGTAATTTAGTGGAGGGTGAGGAACCTGCTATGGCTAGATTTTTGGGCGGGTTAAATAGAGAAATTCAGGACATTCTTGCGTATAAAGATTATACTAACGTAACCCGTTTGTTCCATCTTGCTTGTAAAGCTGAAAGGGAGGTACAGGGACGACGTGCTAGTGCTAGGTCAAATGTTTCTGCAGGTAAATCTACATCATGGCAGCCACGCTCGACTACTTCTATGGGCGGACGTGCACCTGTACCAGCTCCTTCACCGAGTCGTACAGCAGCGTCTTCTCCGTCCAGCGACAAGCCACGCGCTCCACCCACCACTTCAACAACCAAGACTGTCCAGAAACCAGCCGCTAGTGCTTCCTCAGTTGCATCCACGGGTAGAACAAGGGATGTCCAGTGTCATCGGTGCAAGGGCTTTGGGCACGTGCAGCGTGACTGTCCTACCAAGCGCGTTTTGGTGGTCAAAGATGATGGTGCGTATTCCTCTGCTAGTGATTTTGATGACGATACACTTGCTTTGTTTGCTGCTGACCATGCAGGTAACGAGGGACCACCAGACGAACATATTGATGCAGGGGCAGCCGAACACTACGAGAGTCTCATTGTGCAGCGTGTGCTTAGTGCCCAGATGGAGAAGGCGGAGCAGAATCAGCGACACACGCTGTTCCAAACTAAGTGTGTCATTAAAGAGCGTTCGTGTCGTATGATTATTGATGGAGGTAGCTGCAACAATTTGGCTAGCAGCGAACTGGTGGAGAAGCTTGCACTCAGCACCAAACCACACCCACACCCGTATCACATTCAATGGCTAAACAACAGTGGTAAGGCTAAGGTAACGAGGCTGGTGCGCATTAATTTTGTAATCGGATCATATCATGATGTTGTTGAGTGCGATGTTGTGCCTATGCAAGCTTGCCATATTCTGCTCGGTAGGCCTTGGCAATTTGATACGGATTGTGTGCATTATGGTAGGTCAAATCAGTTTTCGCTCTTGCACCATGATAAGAAAATTGTGTTGCTTCCTATGTCTCCTGAAGCTATTGTACGTGATGATACTGCTAGAGCTGCCAAAGCTAAAAGTGAGACCAATAAGATTGTCAAGTCGGCTGCTAATAAGCAAGATGAGATACGCTTGAAAGGGACTTGCTTGCTTGCTACTAAATCTGATATTAATGACTTGATTGCTACCACTTCTGTTGCCTATGCTTTGGTGTGCAAAGATGCTTTGATTTCCATTCACGATATGCAGCACTCTTTGCCCCCTGCTGTCGCTAACGTTTTGCAGGAGTATTCTGATGTGTTTCCAAGTGAAATACCAGCGGGGCTGCCACCAATACGAGGGATTGAGCACCAAATTGATCTGATTCCAGGTGCATCGCTGCCCAACCGTGCGCCGTACAGGACCAATCCGGAAGAAACGAAAGAGATTCAGCGACAAGTGCAAGAACTACTCGACAAAGGTTATGTACGTGAGTCTCTTAGTCCTTGTGCTGTTCCGGTTATTTTAGTCCCTAAGAAAGATGGAACGTGGCGTATGTGTGTCGATTGTAGAGCTATTAACAATATCACAATTCGATATCGACATCCTATTCCACGTTTGGATGATATGCTTGATGAATTGAGTGGTGCTGTTGTGTTTACCAAAGTTGATTTGCGTAGTGGGTACCACCAGATTCGCATGAAATTGGGAGATGAATGGAAAACTGCTTTCAAAACTAAGTTCGGGTTATATGAGTGGTTAGTCATGCCTTTTGGGTTAACTAATGCACCTAGTACCTTCATGCGATTAATGAACGAGGTTTTGCGTGCTTTCATTGGCAAATTTGTTGTGGTCTACTTTGATGATATTCTGATTTACAGCAAATCCATGGAGGCACACCTTGATCATTTACGTGCTGTTTTTACTGCTTTACGTGATGCACGTTTATTTGGTAACCTTGAGAAGTGCGTCTTTTGCACAGATCGAGTATCTTTTCTTGGCTATGTTGTCACTCCACAGGGCATTGAAGTTGATCAAGCCAAGGTGGAAGCTATTCAGGGATGGCCTGTACCAAAGACCATCACACAGGTGCGGAGTTTTCTAGGACTTGCTGGGTTCTATCGTCGCTTCGTGAAGGATTTCAGCACCATTGCAGCACCGTTGAATGCGCTTACGAAGAAGGGGGTGCCCTTTTCTTGGGGCACCACACAAGAGAATGCGTTCACCATGTTGAAAGATAAGTTGACACATGCACCTCTCCTCCAACTTCCTGATTTTAATAAGACCTTTGAGCTTGAATGTGATGCTAGTGGAATTGGCTTGGGTGGTGTTTTGTTACAAGATGGTAAACCTGTTGCATATTTTAGTGAGAAATTGAGCGGACCTGTTCTGAATTATTCTACTTATGACAAGGAATTGTATGCTCTTGTGCGCACATTAGAAACATGGCAGCATTATTTGTGGCCCAAAGAGTTTGTTATCCATTCTGATCATGAATCTTTGAAACATATTCGTAGTCAAGGAAAACTGAACCGTAGACATGCTAAGTGGGTTGAATTTATTGAATCTTTTCCTTATGTCATCAAACACAAGAAAGGGAAAGAGAACGTCATTGCTGATGCTTTGTCTAGGCGATATACTTTGTTGACACTACTTGATTGTAAGATTTTTGGTTTGGACACAATTAAAACACAATATGTGAATGATGCTGATTTTAAAGATGTTTTGCTGCATTGTAAGGATGGAAAAGCGTGGAACAAATTCATCGTCAATGATGGGTTTGTGTTTCGAGCTAACAAGCTATGCATTCCAGCTAGCTCCGTTCGTTTGTTGTTGTTACAGGAAGCGCATGGAGGTGGCTTGATGGGGCATTTTGGAGCAAAGAAGACAGAGGATGTACTTGCTGGTCATTTCTTTTGGCCAAAAATGAGAAGAGATGTGGAGCGATTTGTTGCACGCTGCACTACATGTCAAAAAGCTAAGTCACGTTTAAATCCGCATGGTTTGTATATGCCTTTACCAGTTCCTAGTGCTCCTTGGGAGGATATTTCTATGGATTTCGTGTTGGGATTGCCTAGAACTAGGAAGGGACGTGATAGCGTTTTTGTGGTTGTGGATAGATTTTCCAAGATGGCACACTTTATTCCATGTCATAAAACTGATGATGCTACACATGTTGCTGATTTGTTCTTTCGAGAAATTGTTCGTTTGCATGGTGTGCCAAACACAATTGTTTCTGATCGTGATGCCAAATTTCTTAGCCACTTTTGGAGAACTTTATGGGCACAATTGGGAACTAAGCTTCTATTTTCTACCACTTGTCATCCCCAAACTGATGGTCAAACTGAAGTTGTTAATCGAACTTTGTCTACCATGTTAAGGGCTGTTTTAAAGAAGAATATTAAGTTATGGGAAGAATGTTTGCCTCATGTTGAGTTTGCTTATAATCGTTCCATGCATTCTACCACAAAGATGTGCCCTTTTGAGATTGTTTATGGCTTGATACCTCGTGCTCCTATTGATTTAATGCCTTTGCCCACTTCTGAAAAATTGAACTTTGATGCTAAGCAACGTGCTGACCTGATGTTAAAACTGCATGAAACAACTAAAGAAAACATAGAGCGTATGAATTCTAAGTATAAGCTTGCTGGTGATAAAGGTAGAAAGCAATTGATTTTTGAACCTGGTGAATTGGTTTGGTTGCACTTGAGAAAGGATAGGTTTCCTGCTTTGAGAAAATCTAAATTGATGCCTCGGGCTGATGGACCGTTTAAAGTGCTCGAACGAATTAATGATAATGCATATAAGCTAGACCTGCCTGTGGATTTTGGGGTTAGTCCCACATTTAACATTGCAGATTTGAAGCCATATTTGGAGAGGACGATGAGCTTGAGTCGAGGACGACTCAAATGCAAGAAGGGGAGGATGATGAGGACATCGCCACTAACGATACATCCACACCTACACCAGTATCTACTTCAACAACACCTCTTGGTCCTATTACTCGCGCTCGTGCTCGTCGGCTTACCCACCAAGTAAGTTCACTACTAAGCTCAGGTTCATCATATTTAGAGAATGGAGACACGTGCACTCTTGTTTTACTCAGGAACAATGGATTGGATCAAAAGGGAAGAGGCATCGCGCAGGCTGGATTCGGACTGCAGAACAGACACAACTTGTGACGGCCGCCACGACTTCATCCGGACTCCGTTTTGGTCGGTCAAGTACTTCCTGGAAAGCTTATCAAATCTACTTTCCAACGGATCCAGAATCACCTCAATATCTGTTCGGAGTCAACCGCAATCCTAGATTTAATACAGAGTCCTTTTCAGCCACGGTGCTGCGCCACCCTAATTTGGCCCAACGGGCCGTGTATCAAATTGAGTCCAAGACGGATGCGCCCTAGGGTTGGAACACGACCCCAGCACCCTTGTGGTCGTTCTTCCACTTCTTTATAACCTTTAGCCGCCGTCAAGAACACTCGGGTTTTGTTAGATGCAAGTTTAGCTTTTGCTACTTCCTTGTAGACGCGCGTGCTGATCCAGCCGCCCGTCCACTTGTTTTCGGAACCCCACCATAATTGAGATTCGGTTTGAGACCTTCAATTACATCTCGTAATTTCAGTACTTGTTCTACTTGTTCTTGCTGGTTCTTCGATTGCTTGCAGGACAAGTGCCCTAGTGGCCGGGTGTCGCGCTCCACAAGATCGCGGCAACCAAAGGAGGTGGTGTATCGGTTGCTAAGGCGCAGCATCTTTGGAAGGCTGTAGTCGGGCCGTGAACGTCGTCTCCTCCATCAATCGAGTTATTCCACGCCTCTCATCGAAAGATCAGGAACAAACCCTAACGGGTTCACATCATTTTTTCACTTGAAACATACATTCTATAATCTATACTCAGCTACAACACATGCATATTACAAAAGACACAATAAAGCATTCATTTCCTAAGATTTAACCTAGATTACAAATCAAAAACTTTCAACTCAGAATCACAACATAAAACTTGTAGGTTTTGACTTAGGGTTTCAAACAAAACTGATTTTACATTTTTATGAACGTCCTACGAAAATCTATGAAATGTAGAAGTTCATTGATTTGAAATAAAGAAAACTCTGGAAACCTTACAGAAAACACCCTAGAACTTTCTAAAACCAAACAATCAAGTCCCTGGTCCGGGAAAACAGTTATCAGGAAGTTAACGACGATATTCCGGCAAAGGAATCGTCGGCATTAAGAAGATTCAAGGAAATAGGGCAAACCTCGGGGTAGCCTTGGTTATAAAAGAGAACATGCGGAAAGTGAATTCCCGCGGTGAAAAGAATTGGCGACGAGAAGAGCTTGACGGTGACGAAGAGTAGAAGTTGCTGGATGTTGTGGATCATGGGACGAGATGATGGAGCCGAATGGGTTCGCTATGCCAAATCCTCCGCGAACCTCAAGATCCTCCTGCTCACGGGTTAAACCTTCTTTTGCTCACGCACACGTGCCACTGAAACACGTCTGGCACACCCGCGTAACTTCCTGCAGGACTGTTGTGCTTGGTTGCATCGAGGCTCCTCCGAGCTCCTCACGCCTAACTGCCGCTTTCGCCCCACAACTCCTCCTTCCGACTCGCCTCGCCGTAACCGTCACCTTCGATTTGCCTCCTCTTCTTCCAGCTTGCTGCCCCTCGTGCACCTCACGCGCGAGCGAGCTCGTGTCCTCGACACGACCACTCTTGCACCATCAGAGATCACCGGGGCGTAGTTAGGGTCGATGCCATCACGTTCTCGCATCTCGCGCAGAAGCCTTCCATCGCAACTCCTTCTGCGCGTGCCGTTGCTCGGCACGTCGCACTCCAATACTATTTGCTCGTGCACGTGGGTTCGTTCTGCTCCAGCCGCTCAACACCTGCCCATACCGCCAACTCCCACGCGCCACCACGCACATGCTTGCGCCACTCGCTCGGCATCGCCCACGAACTACTCCTGTGCCGCTGCCGCGCACGCCTGCTGCCTCACCCACGCGCCTGGGCCACTTCGCGCGTCACTGCTCACTCCGGGTTGCTCGCCTCCACCCGGGTCTCGCACCTGCTGCGCTCGCACGCGTCCTGCACGCCATTGCTCGTTCGAGGTCGCTCGCATCCAGCATATCCGTGCCGCCACGTTGCGAGCCTCGCCCCAACGCCGCTTGGTCCGCGTGCCGCTCACGCGTTTGCTCCACGCCTTCCACCCGTCCGCGCAGCGCTCTCACCAACCGCAGCGAGCCCCTGTGCCGCCAGTCCTTTGCCATTCTCCTCCGTCCAAGCCCGGCGCCGTCCCCTGGTACTGTCTCCGTGCTCCAACGCCACCATGCGCCGTTGCCTGGCTCTGCTGGCGCCCGCGTGCTGTCACCTGCGTTCGGCCCACATGCCAGTGCTCTGCATCCGCGCGCCCGCCTTGCTCTTGGGCCGAGCCGTCACCATGCGCGCGCTCCGTTAGCGCTCTTCCCGAACCACCGCGCCGGCTTGATTGCCTCCCGCGACGCCCGCGCGCGCTGCCTGCGCGCCTGCCGAGCCGCACCGAGCCGCAGCTGCCGCCAGCCGTCCGCTTGCCACGCGCCTGATCCGGCCCCGCCCCGCGCGCCTATGCCTGGCCACTCCCTGCTCCGCGTCCGCCTGCGCCTGGGAGCCACGCCGCTCGGGCCCCGCTCGGGACCGCCGCCTGCGCGCGCCGCTCGCCCACGCGCTGGGGCCGCGCGCCTACCGCGGCCCGCCCAGCACCTGCTCCTGGGGCGCCGCCCGAGCGCCCGAGCTTGCTGCTGCCGGTTGCTGCCTGCCTGTACTGACTGGTTGGAGGAAGGATAGACAGGAGAGAGAAGAAGAGATGGGTGCTGCCGGTGAGAAATAAAAAGAAGGGAGTTGACAGGATAAGGAAGAGGAGAGAAGAAAGACAACTTGAATTCCCTAAGGGTTTATACGTAAAATCAAAGAACTGCAGGGACTTGTTTGTAAAATAAAATTTCCCGTTGATTTAAAACCCAAATGAAGAAATGCCCAAAACGAAAGTTGGAGAGTTTTTCAAACTCTACAACATTGCTTTAGGGCTCAAGTTTAAAAACTCAAAATTTACATTTTTACATGTGAATCTTTGAACAAAAGTTGGATTTGAATTGCTTTTGTCCTAGAAATGTAATTCATAAAATTTCAGGACTTAAATGCAAGCATTTATGACACGTCATAATGACTGGATAGACTTGTCATAATGGTTGGATAGACATGTCATGATGACTTGCACTTTTTACACTTTAGTCCTGAGTAACTTTGGAAATTACTTTTGTAAATCAAATATTTGCGTAAAAAGGACTTGTACTTTTATAAAATTACATAAACACCCTTATTTTTACCAATTTACCAAAAATTTTTACACACTTCAACATACACATTTCCAATAAAACTTTTTGAGTAAATATATATTTTTACAAAACATAAAGTAAGAAAAACATATTTGCAAAACAACCCTTTACTTATTTTTAAAATTACCTTAATCCAATACATTTTACAAAAACAACCCTAGGTTTTTTTCTGTAATTACAAAAATACCCTTTTTACTTGCACTTTAAATTTTCAAAGCTTCACACAAACACACACATAAGTTTTATACAAACAAACACATATTTCACACTAACAAAATATATGCCCAACATCACAGGTACACGAACTGTCACAGGGATCCTGTTCTTAGTCCTTATCACTCTCCTTCTGGCAGTCAGTCGTCTATAGGCAACTTCGACGATTTCTAGTGTTGTAAATCGTCGACTAGCTAGATGTAACATATGGGAGTGTAATAACCTAGGTAGTGTGTAATTTAGCTAGATCTCATGCCATTTGTTGTAACATAGATGGCCTGCGTAGGGATCCTTCGAATGTGTGAGGTGGAGAACGATCAGGATCAGTGTTGTAATATAAGTTTCCTGTTTTATCATCCTGTTCATTATCCTTATGATTCTGAAATGAGATGATTTAATGGAGTATGTGCATTGTTTATCTAAGTTTTATGCCTTCTGAAATTGGGAGTAAGGTTATATGGTAAATAATAGACATCTCCTTTATTTCAGATGGTTGGAGCCACACGCGGAACCCCGGAAGGTTTCCGGGCTGATCAGGCCAGCGGCTCTCAACAACCGCCACCACCTCCTCCCAACCTTGCCGAAGTTATGGCTCGGCAAACGGAGTTGCTTAACTTGCTGGTTCAAGCACAGCAGAACCAGCAGCATCAACAATTCCGAGGAGGCCGTGATGATCGCAATCCTCCTGTGGCTAGTTACCAAGATTTCCTCAGTACACAGCCTCCTTTCTTCAGTAAAGCCGAGGAACCTTTGGATGCCGATGCTTGGCTCCATATTATTGAATCAAAGTTCGCTCTATTGACAGTACCTTGTGCGGATTCTAGCAAAGCTTCCTTTGCCGCACAGCAACTCCGAGGTGCTGCTCGAATATGGTGGGATAATTTCTACGCCATGCAGCCCGCAGAGCATGTCATTACCTGGGATGAGTTTCGGGCAGCCTTTAGGGCACATTATATTTCTGAAGGATTACTAGAGCGAAAGTTGAATGAATTCCTGGCTCTTACTCAAGGCACCAGTACAGTCCTGCAGTACGCATAGAATTTCAATCATCTGTGTCAGTATGCGGGATATCATGCGGATAACGATGCCAAGAAACAAGATCGTTTCCGTCGAGGCCTAATACCAAGCTCAAGGAACGCCTGAATCTTGTAAAGGCTAATACTTTTAGCGAGCTGGTTAATATGGCTTTAACTCAAGAAGATTGTATCGTGGCACATCATGCTGAGAAGAAAAGGAAGACTCCTACTGGACCCTCGAGTGCTCAATCACCGAGGTAGCGGGTTGTTCCCAATACCCCATTCAGAGCACCGCAGCGGAATGCCCCAACGGGCAGATTGGTTTTCAGGCCACCCCAACAGCAGGGAAGGTATAGACCTTCCGTTCCTCCGCAACAAGCACAACCATCTGGCCCACGGCCAAATGTTCAACAAGTGCCACAGAGAGGCAGCAACTATCGCTGTTTCAATTGCGGAAGCGCGGATCATTTCATCCGGGATTGTCCGCGGCCCAAGAAACCTAATCCAGGGCAAAGCTCTACTCAGGGTAACCAGAACAAAGGCAAGAAGCCGGTGATGCAAGTCCGGCAAGTACGGATTAACTTCACCACTCTGGCAGAACTTCCAGATGGAGCTCCCGTCATGTCGGGTACATTTTCTATTCACCATAAACCAGTTGTTACTTTATTTGATTCCGGAGCAACACATAGCTTTATTAGTAACAACTGTGGTACCCGGATAGGACTTGATCCTTATTTCACTCAAGGGGCATATATGATCTCTACCCCTGGAGGAAAAATCACCTCCAACCAAATGAGTAGAAATGTGCCACTTCAGTTAGGTAGTAAAGAGATCAAAACTGATTTGGTTTTACTCAGTTTAGAGGGTATTGATGTTATACTTGGGACCGACTGGATGACTAAACATCAAGTACGGCTAGATATTTCCTCCCGAGTTGTTGAAATTGATTCACCATACTATGGGATCACCACCCTTTATCTGCCTCAGCCAGAATGTCTGCATCCTTGTACTTATGCCATCACAAATATCAAAGTCAAGGATATTCCTATAGTATGTGAATACCTCGATGTCTTTCCAGACGATTTGCCTGGAATGCCACCAGATAGAGACATCGAGTTCATCATTGAACTTCAACCTGGCACTGCCCCTATTTCAAAAAGGCCGTATCGCATGCCTCCAAATGAATTAGCAGAACTGAAAATTCAACTCCAAGATCTTCTTGATAAGGGTTATATACGACCAAGTGCCTCACCTTGGGGTTGTTCTGCTCTCTTTGTTAAGAAGAAAGACGATAGCCTAAGGCTATGTGTCGATTACCGTCCACTCAATGCGGTTACTATCAAAAATAAGTATCCTCTTCCCCGCATTGACATTTTGTTCGATCAGTTAGCCGGAGCTAAGGTCTTTTCTAAGATTGACTTACGCTCTGGTTATCATCAGATTAAAATCAGGCCTAGTGACATTCCAAAAACGGCTTTCTCAACCAGATATAGACTTTATGAATATCTGGTTATGTCATTTGGACTTACTAATGCACCGGCATATTTCATGTATCTCATGAACTCTGTATTTATGCCGGAACTCGACAAATTCATCGTGGTCTTCATTGATGACATCCTGATATACTCCAAAAACCAAAGAAGACCATGCTAATCATTTACGTGTCGTTCTTCAACGACTACGTGATCACCGCCTTTATGCCAAATTTTCAAAATGTGAATTTTGGCTGGATAGTGTGAAATTTTTGGGACATACTATCTCTAGTAAAGGCATATCGGTTGATCCAACCAAAGTCCAAGAGGTTATGGACTGGAAACCTCCAACTTCAGTCCATCAAATCCGAAGTTTCCTTGGATTGGCGGGATATTATCGCCGATTCATTCCGGATTTCTCCAAGATAGCCAAACCAATGACTGAGCTACTTAAGAAAGAAGTTAAGTTCCGCTGGGATGATAGGTGTGAGGAAGCCTTTCACACCTTGAGACAACTTCTAACGACTGCTCCTGTATTAGCTCAGCCAGATAATACTCGGCCTTTTGATGTCTATTGTGATGCTTCTGGAATTGGCCTTGGTTGTGTTCTTATGCAAAACAATCGGGTCATTGACTATGCATCAAGAGCACTTCGGACTCATGAGCAAAACTATCCAACGCATGATCTTGAATTAGCATCAGTCATTCATGCTCTCAAGATCTGGAGACATCATCTTATGGGTGCTAAGTGTAATATCTACACTGACCATAAGAGCCTCAAGTATATTTTCACCCAAGCTGACCTAAATATGAGGCAAAGGCGTTGGTTAGAACTGATCAAAGACTATGACCTTGAGGTACACTATCATCCGGGCAAAGCTAATGTGGTTGCGGATGCACTTAGCCGCAAGGCACATTGTCACTGCTTATCCGTAGTAACCTTCAGTGACACTCTCTGCAATCAGATGAGAAAGCTTAATTTAGAGATCATTCCTCAAGGTAGTCTAAATTTGCTATCCATTGAGTCTACTCTGCGGGATAGAATCGTCATGTCGCAACTACATGATGAGGGTATCAAAATCATCAAATCAAAGTTATCCCAGGGAGAAGCCAAATATAAGTGTTTTCACACTGATCATCAAGGAGTCCTATGGTTCAACAATCGCATTGTTGTACCTAAAGATCATCCACTTCGTAAGCAAATCCTTGATGAAGCACATTTGTCCAAATTCTCTATTCATCCTGGTAGCACCAAGATGTATCAAGACCTCCGACAACATTTTTGGTGGACCAGAATGAAAAGAGAAATTGCCAAATATGTATCTGAGTGTGACACTTGCCAGAGAGTCAAGGCTAGCCACTTAAAAGCTTCTGGTACACTTCAACCACTACCCATTCCGTCATGGAAATGGGAAGACATTAGCATGGATTTCATTGTCGGTCTTCCCAACACATGTCAAAAGCATGACTCCATATGGGTAATCATTGATAGACTCACAAAAACAGCTCATTTTCTTCCTGTGCATACCACTTACTCTGCTAAGAAGTATGCCGAAGTCTATCTGGACCAAATTGTTCGATTACATGGGGTTCCAAAAACCATCATCTCTGATCGAGGACCCCAATTTATTGCACGATTTTGGGAGCAATTGCAATCAGCTCTAGGGACCAAATTGATTCGAAGCTCTGCGTATCATCCCCAGACTGATGGGCAGACTGAGCGAGTTAACCAAATCCTTGAAGACATGCTCCGAGCTTGTATTATTCATTATGGTACAAGTTGGGACAAGTGCCTTGCTCTAGCTGAATTTGCTTACAACAACAGTTATCAAGCTAGTCTTCAGATGGCTCCTTTTGAAGCGTTATATGGTCGCAGATGTCGAACTCCTTTGAGTTGGTCAGAGACCGGTGAACGCAAAATCTTCGGACCAGACTTAGTTGTTGAAGCCGAAGATAAGGTTAAGATTATCCAATCTAATCTTAAAACCGCTCAATCTAGACAGAAGAGCTACGCAGATAAGAGGAGGAAACCTCTGCAATTTCAAGTAGGAGATTTTGTCTATCTCCGAGTATCTCCTACCAAAGGCGTCCAACGTTTCGGCATAAAGGGGAAGTTAGCACCTCGATATGTCGGACCCTTTGAAATTCTCAATGTTTGTGGCCCAGTGGCTTACAAGCTTCGCCTTCCGTCTCAATTGGCTGCTATTCACGATGTCTTCCATGTCTCTCAACTTAAGAAGTGTGTCAAAGTACCCACGGAAATCGTTGAGACATGTGCCATTGAGATTGAACCCGATCTATCGTACATTGAACAACCTCTTCGAATCCTGGATACTAGGGAAAGATTTACCAGAAAAAGGGTAGTTAAAATGTACAAGATATTATGGGATCATCACACCGAAGAAGAAGCGACTTGGGAAACAGAGTCTTATCTTCAACGGAATTTCCCAGACTTCCTGCAAGCCAATCCCCAAATCTAATCATCCGCTTCTACTCAGCTTCGGAATCTCGGGACGAGATTCTTTTTAAGGGGGGAAGGCTGTAACATTCCTGTAATTAGAAGTATAGACACTAGGTATAAGTGTGTTGTATTAGGGTTGTACTGAGAACTAGGGGTGTATTTGTAAATTATGAATTTTATAAGTCCCTATGTACAATTGTGTGAAAATGTTCTTAAATGTCAAACTCAAATAGCTATAGAAAAGAAAAGTACAAATACTAGGTTAAAACCTAAAAGAAATAGACTTAGTATGAAACCAAGGGCCTATGTGTAATTAACACAAATATAAGGGTTACATTTGAAATGGTTGGAATATAAAAGTCAAATTCAAATTTACTTAAGGGTTAAGGTGTAAAAATACAAGTAATCATGACAGGTCAGAAAATTTGTAAACATGCCCAAAATTTGATCAAATTTAGGTGGGCAAAGATAAATTAACTTGAATTCCATCTTGTTTCAAAATATAATCCAAATAGCTATAAACTTTGAGTTTCTGAACCTAAGACCTAAAACAATATTGTAGAGTTTGAAAAACTCCACAACTTTCATGTTGAACACTTTTTCATTTGACCTTTGTAGCAGTGAGAAGTTTTAGTTTACAGAGACGTCCCTGAAGTTTTTAGGATTTGCAAACTAGTCCTCCTGACACCTCCCTGCTTCGTCTACCTCTGGCACCGCCGCTTCCCTCTCTCTGCTCCGCTCTGCCTCCGCCGCTGACCGCCGGCACAGAACCCCGAGCTCCACCTCCAGTTGCAGCACATGTCCACGCGTCATCTCCCCTCGATCCCGACCTCATTCCTCTTCCCTGGTGGCCTTGCGCGCGCGCGCCACGACGCCCCGAGCCATTTCCGGCCGCCACCTCCTCGTCGCCGTGGATAGCCCCCTGCCGCGCCTTAACCTCCTCCCTCTCGCGCGCAGCAGCACCCCTTCAACACCTACGTGCTGTTCTGCTACTCCCAGCAACCAATTTCGAGCATCCGAGCCACATTTCCCCCGCCGCCGTCCTCCGCTCCGGCCGCGCACGGCACGCCCGTGGGCAGCCCTCACCAGCTCACCCCCGCCCCAATCAACACCTGCACAAGCTTCCCTGTTACTTGCTAGTGCTCGACGACCAACTATTCTCCTCCAATTTCCACTGGAACTTCGTCTCCGACGAAGCGCCGCCGCCGCCACCTTCGGCCTCACCGTGGGCAGCTCGCTCTGAGCCTCTCCACGCCACCACGATACCCTAGCTAGCACCACATCATCCCTGTGAAGCTCCCCGACCCATCCAGTGACTCTCTAGTCCACCACTGCGCCTCCCCGACGCTCGCCGGCGTTCTTCCTCGTCGCCGCCGCCTCTGTCTCTGTCGGTCTCCTCTGATCCAGCACGTCTTCTTCCAATTGATGGTACCTACACGTTCCCCGTGTCTCACTGAAGCTCATGCACAGGTTGGCTGCCGACGTTCACCACCGGAGCTCCGCCGTCGACGGTGACTCCTCCGCCGTCACCTCGGGCTCTAGTCGAGCTCCATCTTTCCGGTCATCTCAAGCCTCGACAAGCGGTGCCACAGAACCGCCGTAAGCTCCTGCATCCTCTCCTGCCCTTGGACCTCGCCGCCGGTGACCGCCGTCGCCGGAACACCGCCGCCCCCGCCTTGCTCTGCTCTGATTCCCAGCCAAGGACCTCGGGTTAGAAGGAATAACCCAGGGGGTTATGTGCATAGCCTAAGACTCAGAGAAATAGTAACCAGGGACTCCCTTGTGTAAATATTGCTGTCAACTTAGAAATGCTATAGCTATTCGAGGAAAAATCATAAAATTGCAAACTAAATTTTGTTGGAATCTTTAGATAAGGATCTACAACTTTACTTAAAGGGTCAACTTCAGTTTCTGAATGTTTGATAATCAAATTTAAATGTTAAGTTTAATTACCTGTATGCTTAAGAAATGCATAGTAATTTATAGAAAAATGATAAATTAGTGAAACCAGTTGGGTTAATTTTCTTTTTACATGTAGAATTGAAGAAAAATAATTATCTTAGTATTCTAGTATTATTTCCTTAATGTACAAGTTTTATTAGAAATAATGTGTAGTTTCCTTTGTATAATTAATAATTATACCTTTAAATGTTCAAAAATCATGAAAAATATATTAGGGTTCTGTTCTGTAATATTATAACATGTTATTAAGTTTCCAACCAAGGATTAGGTGTTAAATAAATTGGATATAATATAATTGATCTATAATGTAAGAGTAACCTAAGTTCCATGTGAATAATTAATATAACAAATAACTATAATTATTTAAAATAAGTATTAGGAACCACCCCACTTTGTTGCTCCATGCTATTAGTTAGAAAACTAAATGTAATCAACCCCGTTGTCTAATGGGTTTAGATAAAATAACTAATACTCGATAAATGACTGCCCACTGCAGTGTAGTCAGATCATTGTCGTAATGTAATGTTCTTTATATTGGATTGCAACTTTATCGTGAATTAAAATAAAAGTGTATGCACCCATTAAACTTCATCTTGCATATCATGTAGACTCGACTACTCTCGCTGACGGGGATTATCAGCTGATTCCGGAACAAGAAGAAGTTTATTCTGAAGACCCCGGGAACTTTGTCGTGGATTTCTCTGAAGCCCCGAACCGAGGTTCAGAAGAAAATAATTTGACTAACCCCAACCCCACCAGCGAAGGCAAGCCCCGGACATAACCTACTATTTTTATTATACTGCACTCTATATTTATTTATGTATTCTATGCATTAAGTTTATAGGAATTGTTTGAAACCCTAGATGCATGAATCCTAGGAACCAATGTATTGAATAATAGCACTTGAGTCCGAGTAGCTGCTATGCTAATAGGACCGGTAGAAGTCGAGTGATTTCTTGTCACTCGCGCGATATAGGAATTGTGATGTTTACTTTCATGCTATCACTATAAGGATGACGGACGGGAGTTTTATTCGGTATCATGGTTGAGATGATACCCCGTCTGTGTTGTTGAATTGGATAAGGCCGCAGTGTGTGGTAGCGGTGGTTAAGCGTTTGAAAGTACTAGCCACATGCCGTGAAATATGGTAAGCGGTAAGCCTAGTAACCAATCGGCCCGAGGAGTGGACATACCCCCACCACATGTATTTGCTTCTTTTGGTTACTTAGTTCGACGTGTAGGCATACGTGTTGCTGGGCAACCAGGAGTACGGGTTTTGTAGTCGCGCTACAGACGTACGTCCTACACTTTGGAAGTGCGTATGACCTGCAGTCGCTTGTGGTGGCCCTGATCCACGAGTCGGAATGAAAGGCAAACGGTTGCTTAGGAATGACCCTTTGGTGTTCCAAGCGTGTGTGTTAGGTTTACCCTTGCAAGGTTTTGAATCTCGATTCAGGAATCGTCCGCCTCTCACGATGATTGAGACTGCTTATCCCCTTTGCCACATAGAGTAACAAGAGTAACTTTGTAATTATGAAAGATGATGATTGGAGTAAAGATTCTATCATGTTTGAGTAGATACAGGTGCTCACTTAGAATGATTAATCAACTAGAAACTTGAAAGCTAAAAGTTGAAAATAAGGATCTACTTTTTGTTGCTTTTCAGCTGAAAACTCTACCTAAAAGCTAAAAGCCTTCATGAGTCTAGTTATGGGCTAAGGTATACCCAATTCCGGGTAAGTCTTGCTGAGTATTAGTATACTCAGCCTTGCTTTTGTTGATTTACTTCAGGTAATCCTCCTGATGAGCCAGCATTCATTACACCATGGCCCTACCCTTTGCCTGATGGTTGGTCCGTGGAATGGGATCCGTCCCCGACCAACACAGATTCCGCCGAGTGATATCATGCCAGGGCTAGCATGATATCTGTAATACGACGTGTACAATATTTACGCTTTTCAAACTCCGCTGCTTTGACTGAAAACTTAAACCTGTTTTGTAATAATCTCTCCTCAGTGGGAGCTAATGTTACTTTGTATATTTTTGTAATATAACTGCCTGTGGTGTAAAATGTATTGGCATTATATCTCTGGACTCACCTTCGTGTGAGGTACCTTGTTGGATCCTGTTTTGGTGGTTTATCGGGACGTTACCCGATAGACCAATAGTATTATACCGTTTGAAGTACGAGTTAGCCCTCCGGCGAGGACTCGCGTACTTGAGCCGGTATAATTCAGGTTGGTTCTGCCACAGCTGGTATCAGAGCTAACAAGTGTACCCTAGAGATATAATTAGCCTTAAAAAGTAATTTTTAGTATAACAATTGATTAATCAAGTATTTTCGAACTACGTTGATTCGTTAAGGATGATGTATAGTACGTAAGCCCTAGGGTAATATTATTAAGGGGAATAGAGGTGGCTATAATATATATATATATATAATCCTAACTACCAGCATTACTTTTCTGTCAAAACTTAAATTCATGCACAACCCAATTTTACTTTTTGTAACGACATCTTCGATGGTGAGGTAAGAAGGTAAGGATCCTCAGCCAACTGAGGGAGCTTGGCCTTCCCGTCGGTGATGCGAACCGAACGCTGTTTCTCAAGCAGTGGCCTACTTGAGATGCTGCCAATGTACCAACTTCGGTTGACTACATTGGGAGTATATGGTTCGGCGCAGGGTATGGCGATCGCTGTTCATATCCCCGCATTTTGCGGTACCCCCGTGAATACGTTATCTCGATAACGTATGTTAACGTTGTCTGTATGGCGGTAATTGTACAGATGCTGTTTCTATAGTGAACAGTAATGAATGGGGACGCTTTCATGACATGCTGGCATGAAAGGTTCATTGGATATATATATATATATATATATATATATATATATATATATATATATATATATATGCATTGTGGTTTTCTGCAGGTACACTAACCACGATTCCGAAACTAGGACGGATAGGACTTACCGACTAGCTAATAGTGAGAGACGTATTTATATTGTGCCACCGTAACTAACCACGTAAGTCCGAAGATATTCGGCAATTATTTTTTGTTGAGAGATCGATTAGTGCGTGCATGCATAATACACTAATCAACAAAAACAATGCATACTTATTGTTATCTGAAAAATAGGTATATGTGGGTTTTTCTTAGTTTGGGTAAGTAAGAATCTTTAGTTGGGTATCTTAGGTATCCATCTGATTTCCAGCCTTTGCGGTTATCAGAATCAGCTATCTTAATCCTTTTACCTTGTAACTTCTCCACCGGGTAAAAATATCTTACCATTTGCATTGTTGTCGCAGATGGCTGCTCCTGCTAATGTCTTTTGGGATCAGGAGGGGCACTTTCACACTAATGCTCTGCACTAGGAAGGGTTTCCTCGTCTCTTGTGGGAATCCTTGAGTCTGTTTCATTATACAGAACCTCCTCTGTATGATGGGGTAGAATATCGTGAAGAAGGAGTTCCTCGTTGCAGGGTTAAGATGATAATTCCTCAACACCCTTTCCGCTCCTTATGGCATCCCATAGAAGTGGAAGTGGTTGGATATCGTCTGGTTGATACCCTTGAAACTGCTGCCTTAGAAGCCATCAAACTTTTCTGCACTCAACATCCGATGGAAGTTGCCGCATATCCTATTGGTTTATTTCCTACCATTGATTCTGATAATTCGGAATGGAATTTTCGGACAGAGCATCTTGGTCATATGCTAGGAGATCTGGCTGAAGAAACCGTCCGTATCATTACCAGGTTCATGGATGTGCAACATCATTACCAGATTCTACTGCGTCACGGTATGAATCAGATAACTGGTGTGGCTCAAAGCCACTATCGGAATGCTGATCGCCAAGTGACCCAAATAGTGGAATTACAAGCTTTGGTAACTCAGAAAGATGAAATCATTGCAGCAAGGGATGAGACAATCCTCCATCGTGAAGATCAGATCAATGAGAGTGATCATATTATCACTCAGCGTGACACTGTTATTGAGTTCCTACAGGCACAAATTCATAATCTGATACTTGTGGCTGATGATGCCCAGGCTCACATTGAGGAACTGCAGCAGCAACCGATACTTCCTGCTATACCCATAATGCCTGAAGAAGAAGAAGAAGACCCAGAAGAGATTGAGGGTGTTTCAGAGATTGACTTTGAGCATGGGGATCCTGTTCTTAGTCCTTATCACTCTCCTTCTGGCAGTCAGTCGTCTATAGGCAACTTCGACGATTTCTAGTGTTGTAAATCGTCGACTAGCTAGATGTAACATATGGGAGTGTAATAACCTAGGTAGTGTGTAATTTAGCTAGATCTCATGCCATTTGTTGTAACATAGATGGCCTGCGTAGGGATCCTTCGAATGTGTGAGGTGGAGAACGATCAGGATCAGTGTTGTAATATAAGTTTCCTGTTTTATCATCCTGTTCATTATCCTTATGATTCTGAAATGAGATGATTTAATGGAGTATGTGCATTGTTTATCTAAGTTTTATGCCTTCTGAAATTGGGAGTAAGGTTATATGGTAAATAATAGACATCTCCTTTATTTCAGATGGTTGGAGCCACACGCGGAACCCCGGAAGGTTTCCGGGCTGATCAGGCCAGCGGCTCTCAACAACCGCCACCACCTCCTCCCAACCTTGCCGAAGTTATGGCTCGGCAAACGGAGTTGCTTAACTTGCTGGTTCAAGCACAGCAGAACCAGCAGCATCAACAATTCCGAGGAGGCCGTGATGATCGCAATCCTCCTGTGGCTAGTTACCAAGATTTCCTCAGTACACAGCCTCCTTTCTTCAGTAAAGCCGAGGAACCTTTGGATGCCGATGCTTGGCTCCATATTATTGAATCAAAGTTCGCTCTATTGACAGTACCTTGTGCGGATTCTAGCAAAGCTTCCTTTGCCGCACAGCAACTCCGAGGTGCTGCTCGAATATGGTGGGATAATTTCTACGCCATGCAGCCCGCAGAGCATGTCATTACCTGGGATGAGTTTCGGGCAGCCTTTAGGGCACATTATATTTCTGAAGGATTACTAGAGCGAAAGTTGAATGAATTCCTGGCTCTTACTCAAGGCACCAGTACAGTCCTGCAGTACGCATAGAATTTCAATCATCTGTGTCAGTATGCGGGATATCATGCGGATAACGATGCCAAGAAACAAGATCGTTTCCGTCGAGGCCTAATACCAAGCTCAAGGAACGCCTGAATCTTGTAAAGGCTAATACTTTTAGCGAGCTGGTTAATATGGCTTTAACTCAAGAAGATTGTATCGTGGCACATCATGCTGAGAAGAAAAGGAAGACTCCTACTGGACCCTCGAGTGCTCAATCACCGAGGTAGCGGGTTGTTCCCAATACCCCATTCAGAGCACCGCAGCGGAATGCCCCAACGGGCAGATTGGTTTTCAGGCCACCCCAACAGCAGGGAAGGTATAGACCTTCCGTTCCTCCGCAACAAGCACAACCATCTGGCCCACGGCCAAATGTTCAACAAGTGCCACAGAGAGGCAGCAACTATCGCTGTTTCAATTGCGGAAGCGCGGATCATTTCATCCGGGATTGTCCGCGGCCCAAGAAACCTAATCCAGGGCAAAGCTCTACTCAGGGTAACCAGAACAAAGGCAAGAAGCCGGTGATGCAAGTCCGGCAAGTACGGATTAACTTCACCACTCTGGCAGAACTTCCAGATGGAGCTCCCGTCATGTCGGGTACATTTTCTATTCACCATAAACCAGTTGTTACTTTATTTGATTCCGGAGCAACACATAGCTTTATTAGTAACAACTGTGGTACCCGGATAGGACTTGATCCTTATTTCACTCAAGGGGCATATATGATCTCTACCCCTGGAGGAAAAATCACCTCCAACCAAATGAGTAGAAATGTGCCACTTCAGTTAGGTAGTAAAGAGATCAAAACTGATTTGGTTTTACTCAGTTTAGAGGGTATTGATGTTATACTTGGGACCGACTGGATGACTAAACATCAAGTACGGCTAGATATTTCCTCCCGAGTTGTTGAAATTGATTCACCATACTATGGGATCACCACCCTTTATCTGCCTCAGCCAGAATGTCTGCATCCTTGTACTTATGCCATCACAAATATCAAAGTCAAGGATATTCCTATAGTATGTGAATACCTCGATGTCTTTCCAGACGATTTGCCTGGAATGCCACCAGATAGAGACATCGAGTTCATCATTGAACTTCAACCTGGCACTGCCCCTATTTCAAAAAGGCCGTATCGCATGCCTCCAAATGAATTAGCAGAACTGAAAATTCAACTCCAAGATCTTCTTGATAAGGGTTATATACGACCAAGTGCCTCACCTTGGGGTTGTTCTGCTCTCTTTGTTAAGAAGAAAGACGATAGCCTAAGGCTATGTGTCGATTACCGTCCACTCAATGCGGTTACTATCAAAAATAAGTATCCTCTTCCCCGCATTGACATTTTGTTCCATCAGTTAGCCGGAGCTAAGGTCTTTTCTAAGATTGACTTACGCTCTGGTTATCATCAGATTAAAATCAGGCCTAGTGACATTCCAAAAACGGCTTTCTCAACCAGATATAGACTTTATGAATATCTGGTTATGTCATTTGGACTTACTAATGCACCGGCATATTTCATGTATCTCATGAACTCTGTATTTATGCCGGAACTCGACAAATTCATCGTGGTCTTCATTGATGACATCCTGATATACTCCAAAAACCAAAGAAGACCATGCTAATCATTTACGTGTCGTTCTTCAACGACTACGTGATCACCGCCTTTATGCCAAATTTTCAAAATGTGAATTTTGGCTGGATAGTGTGAAATTTTTGGGACATACTATCTCTAGTAAAGGCATATCGGTTGATCCAACCAAAGTCCAAGAGGTTATGGACTGGAAACCTCCAACTTCAGTCCATCAAATCCGAAGTTTCCTTGGATTGGCGGGATATTATCGCCGATTCATTCCGGATTTCTCCAAGATAGCCAAACCAATGACTGAGCTACCTAAGAAAGAAGTTAAGTTCCGCTGGGATGATAGGTGTGAGGAAGCCTTTCACACCTTGAGACAACTTCTAACGACTGCTCCTGTATTAGCTCAGCCAGATAATACTCGGCCTTTTGATGTCTATTGTGATGCTTCTGGAATTGGCCTTGGTTGTGTTCTTATGCAAAACAATCGGGTCATTGACTATGCATCAAGAGCACTTCGGACTCATGAGCAAAACTATCCAACGCATGATCTTGAATTAGCATCAGTCATTCATGCTCTCAAGATCTGGAGACATCATCTTATGGGTGCTAAGTGTAATATCTACACTGACCATAAGAGCCTCAAGTATATTTTCACCCAAGCTGACCTAAGTATGAGGCAAAGGCGTTGGTTAGAACTGATCAAAGACTATGACCTTGAGGTACACTATCATCCGGGCAAAGCTAATGTGGTTGCGGATGCACTTAGCCGCAAGGCACATTGTCACTGCTTATCCGTAGTAACCTTCAGTGACACTCTCTGCAATCAGATGAGAAAGCTTAATTTAGAGATCATTCCTCAAGGTAGTCTAAATTTGCTATCCATTGAGTCTACTCTGCGGGATAGAATCGTCATGTCGCAACTACATGATGAGGGTATCAAAATCATCAAATCAAAGTTATCCCAGGGAGAAGCCAAATATAAGTGTTTTCACACTGATCATCAAGGAGTCCTATGGTTCAACAATCGCATTGTTGTACCTAAAGATCATCCACTTCGTAAGCAAATCCTTGATGAAGCACATTTGTCCAAATTCTCTATTCATTCTGGTAGCACCAAGATGTATCAAGACCTCCGACAACATTTTTGGTGGACCAGAATGAAAAGAGAAATTGCCAAATATGTATCTGAGTGTGACACTTGCCAGAGAGTCAAGGCTAGCCACTTAAAAGCTTCTGGTACACTTCAACCACTACCCATTCCGTCATGGAAATGGGAAGACATTAGCATGGATTTCATTGTCGGTCTTCCCAACACATGTCAAAAGCATGACTCCATATGGGTAATCATTGATAGACTCACAAAAACAGCTCATTTTCTTCCTGTGCATACCACTTACTCTGCTAAGAAGTATGCCGAAGTCTATCTGGACCAAATTGTTCGATTACATGGGGTTCCAAAAACCATCATCTCTGATCGAGGACCCCAATTTATTGCACGATTTTGGGAGCAATTGCAATCAGCTCTAGGGACCAAATTGATTCGAAGCTCTGCGTATCATCCCCAGACTGATGGGCAGACTGAGCGAGTTAACCAAATCCTTGAAGACATGCTCCGAGCTTGTATTATTCATTATGGTACAAGTTGGGACAAGTGCCTTGCTCTAGCTGAATTTGCTTACAACAACAGTTATCAAGCTAGTCTTCAGATGGCTCCTTTTGAAGCGTTATATGGTCGCAGATGTCGAACTCCTTTGAGTTGGTCAGAGACCGGTGAACGCAAAATCTTCGGACCAGACTTAGTTGTTGAAGCCGAAGATAAGGTTAAGATTATCCAATCTAATCTTAAAACCGCTCAATCTAGACAGAAGAGCTACGCAGATAAGAGGAGGAAACCTCTGCAATTTCAAGTAGGAGATTTTGTCTATCTCCGAGTATCTCCTACCAAAGGCGTCCAACGTTTCGGCATAAAGGGGAAGTTAGCACCTCGATATGTCGGACCCTTTGAAATTCTCAATGTTTGTGGCCCAGTGGCTTACAAGCTTCGCCTTCCGTCTCAATTGGCTGCTATTCACGATGTCTTCCATGTCTCTCAACTTAAGAAGTGTGTCAAAGTACCCACGGAAATCGTTGAGACATGTGCCATTGAGATTGAACCCGATCTATCGTACATTGAACAACCTCTTCGAATCCTGGATACTAGGGAAAGATTTACCAGAAAAAGGGTAGTTAAAATGTACAAGATATTATGGGATCATCACACCGAAGAAGAAGCGACTTGGGAAACAGAGTCTTATCTTCAACGGAATTTCCCAGACTTCCTGCAAGCCAATCCCCAAATCTAATCATCCGCTTCTACTCAGCTTCGGAATCTCGGGACGAGATTCTTTTTAAGGGGGGAAGGCTGTAACATTCCTATAATTAGAAGTATAGACACTAGGTATAAGTGTGTTGTATTAGGGTTGTACTGAGAACTAGGGGTGTATTTGTAAATTATGAATTTTATAAGTCCCTATGTACAATTGTGTGAAAATGTTCTTAAATGTCAAACTCAAATAGCTATAGAAAAGAAAAGTACAAATACTAGGTTAAAACCTAAAAGAAATAGACTTAGTATGAAATCAAGGGCCTATGTGTAATTAACACAAATATAAGGGTTACATTTGAAATGGTTGGAATATAAAAGTCAAATTCAAATTTACTTAAGGGTTAAGGTGTAAAAATACAAGTAATCATGACAGGTCAGAAAATTTGTAAACATGCCCAAAATTTGATCAAATTTAGGTGGGCAAAGATAAATTAACTTGAATTCCATCTTGTTTCAAAATATAATCCAAATAGCTGTAAACTTTGAGTTTCTGAACCTAAGACCTAAAACAATATTGTAGAGTGATGAGGACATCGCCACTAACGATACATCCACACCTACACTAGTATCTACTTCAACAACACCTCTTGGACCTATTACTCGCGCTCGTGCTCGTCGGCTTACCCATCAAGTAAGTTCACTCTTAAGCTCAGGTTCATCATATTTAGAGAATGGAGACACGTGCACTCTTGTTTTACTCAGGAACCATGGATTGGATCAAAAGGGAAGAGGCATCGCGCAGGCTGGATTCGGACTGCAGGACAGACACGACTTGTAACAGCTGCCACGACTTCATCCGGACTCCGTTTTGGTCGGTCAAGTACTTTCTGGAAAGCTTATCAAATCTACTTTCCAACGGATCCGGAATCACCTCAATATCTATTCGGAATCAACCGCAATCCTAGATTTACTACAGAGTCCTTTTCAGCCACGGTGCTGCGTCACCCTAATTTGGCCCAACGGGCCGTGTATCAAGTAGAGTCCAAGACGGATGAGTCCTAGGGTTGGAATACGACCCCAGCACCCTTGTGGTCGTTCTCCCACTTCTTTATAACCTTTAGCCGCCGTCAAGAACACTCGGGTTTTGTTAGATGCAAGTTTAGCTTTTTGCTACTTCCTTGTAGACGCGCGTGCTGATCCAGCCGCCCGTCCACTTGTTTTTGGAACCCCTCCATAATTGAGATTCGGTTTGAGACCTTCAATTACATCTCGTAATTTTCAGTACTTGTTCTACTTGTTCTTGCTAGTTCTTCGATTGCTTGCAGGACAAGTGCCCTAGTGGCCGGGTGTCGCGCTCCACAAGATCGCGGCAACCAAAGGGGGTGGTGTATCGGTTGCTAAGGCGCAGCATCCTTGGAAGGCTGTAGTCGGGCCGTGAACGTCGTCTCCTCTATCAATCGAGTTATTCCACGCCTCTCATCGAAAGATCAGGAACAAACCCTAACGGGTTCACATCAGTTGGTAATCAGAGCAAGGTTGTTCGGTGAGAGACTTCCAATCCTTCGCTATTTTTATTTTCCTACAGTCCAGAAAAAGCCAAAAATAGTAGAATTGTTTTTCCCCCACCGCAATCCTATAGACCCTTTTGAGCCTTTACTGGTACTGCTTAGTTAGGGCTTGTTGAGTTTTCGGTTGCATCGGTTGTGTCGAGTTGCTGGTCTTAGTTGTAGTCCTTTAGAGTTTCGAGTTCTTGTCACGTTTGGTCACGTACGTTACCTTTTTCATCACTGTTTTGGCCGAATCAGAAACCACTTTGGTTGTCAAGTTCGACTTGGAATCGGTTAAGCGCGTGTTGGCCGAGACCGATTTGAATTCGGGTAGCCTATTCATCTTGTGGTTGCCAAATCTGAGTGCCTCTTTGTTATCAAGTCTGAGTTGAATTCGGTGCTGGTTGCATCTGAGTCCGAACTGTGCACCAGAAGCAATAACACTTCACATATATATTTAAGTCTCGGCCTACTCCAGAGAGAGAGAGAGCGAGAGAGTATCTTTTAATTACCTGTATACCCCTACTCTTTCTGGAAAAAGCGTGTGTGGTGACTTGCTCACTTGTACTCCTTTGTTCATAGCATCTGTTTTTGAGATTCCCCTGAAAAAAAAGAAAAAAAAAGAAGAAAAAAAAGGATCATTGTTAAAAAAGAAGAAAAAAAAAGAAGCAAGGGGCTAATTCATTGTGTTTGTTTTTCCCTTCTGTTCGGAGTGGTGCTTTGTGACTTCCTTTGTGTCCAGGCTCGCGTCTCTAGCACGGTCTAGACTAGGACCAGCACAGTACCACTGTTGAACGATTATTCAGCTTGCCTTTGTGACTAACGTGGTGCTAGTAGTTCCTTGTTCAAGCCCACCTACAGCTCCACATATCCGACTACAGCTCCACAGGTCTTGTTGCTGCCGCGCTGATACACTTCATTCCACGATTGCGGACTTGTTGGTTGCCGTCCCCTCCTAGCAGCAAGGTAAGAATTGGTAAGAGCTTGTGCAACAGGTTGAGAGTGAGCGCCTTGCTGTAGCTACACCCTATTAGCTGTAGGGATTTTACTACTTCACTTGTTTTCTTGTTGTCCTTGTCTTTCTCACCATGGCAGGCTCCGAGGAGGAGGATCATAGCTTGCATCAGTCTCCACGTACCAGGGGCATCATACAACATTTTGAAAGGCAAGTGCAGCGGCACACAGAGGGACTTGATAATGATATGCAGGTGACGAATGACAAGATTGGACAATTGGAGGCTACGCAGATTGCCACCAACACCAAGCTTACGGGCCTGGAGACAGCGGTCGGCAATATTGACAAGAGTCTCGCTGCTCTTTTGCGGCGTTTTGATGAGCTCCATGCGAAGACCAACGAACAGCGTGATGATTGGGCGGATGAATATATTGCTGATACTGAACAGGATGAACAAGACGCTCGCCATCGCCGCCGGCTACGCACTAATCGTAGAGGTATGGGCGGTTTTCGCCACCGTGAGGTACGCAACAATGATGATGCTTTCAGCAAGATTAAATTTAAGATACCTCCTTTTGATGGTACATATGACCCTGATGCATACATTACTTGGGAAATTGCTGTTGATCAAAAGTTTGCATGCCATGATTTTCCTGAGAATGCACGTGTTAGGGCTGCTACTAGTGAGTTCACTGATTTTGCTTCTGTTTGGTGGATAGAACATGGCAAGAAAAATGCTGATGACATGCCACAAACTTGGGATGCTTTGAAACGGGTCATGCGGGCTAGATTTGTTCCTTCTTACTATGCACGTGATCTGTTACATAAGTTACAACAATTGAGGCAGGGCACTAGAACTGTAGAAGAATATTATCAGGAATTGCAAATGGGAATGCTACGTTGTAATTTAGTGGAGGGTGAGGAACCTGCTATGGCTAGATTTTTGGGCGGGTTAAATAGAGAAATTCAGAACATTCTTGCGTATAAAGATTATACTAACGTAACTCATTTGTTCCATCTTGCTTGTAAAGCTGAAAGGGAGGTACAGGGACGACGTGCTAGTGCTAGGTCTAATGTTTCTGCAGGTAAATCTACATCATGGCAGCCACGCACGACTACTTCTATGAGCGGACGTGCACCTCTACTAGCTCCTTCACCGAGTCGTACAGCAGCGTCTTCTCCATCCAGCGACAAGCCACGCGCTCCTCCCATCACTTCAGCAACCAAGACTGTCCAGAAACCAGCCGCTAGTGCTTCCTCGGTTGCATCCACGGGTAGAACAAGGGATGTCCAGTGTCATCGGTGCAAGGGCTTTGGGCACGTGCAGCGTGACTGTCCTACCAAGCGCGTTTTGGTGGTCAAAGATGATGGTGCGTATTCCTCTGCTAGTGATTTTGATGATGATACACTTGCGTTGTTTGCTGCTGACCATGCAAGTAATGAGGGACCACCAGACGAACATATTGATGCAGGGGCAGCCGAACACTACGAGAGTCTCATTGTGCAGCGTGTGCTTAGTGCACAAATGGAGAAGGCTGAGCAAAATCAGCGACACACGCTGTTTCAAACTAAGTGTGTCATTAAAGAGCGTTCTTGTCGTATGATTATTGATGGAGGTAGTTGCAACAATTTGGCTAGCAGCGAACTGGTGGAGAAGCTTGCACTCAGCACCAAACCACACCCACACCCGTATCACATTCAATGGCTAAACAACAGTGGTAAGGCTAAGGTAACGAGGCTGGTGCGCATTAATTTTGCAATCGGAGCATATCATGATGTTGTTGAGTGCGATGTTGTGCCTATGCAAGCTTGCCATATTCTGCTCGGTAGGCCTTGGCAATTTGATACGGATTGTGTGCATTATGGTAGATCAAATCAGTTTTCGCTCTTGCACCATGATAAGAAAATTGTGTTGCTTCCTATGTCTCCTGAAGCTATTGTGCGTGATGATACTGCTAGAGCTGCCAAAGCTAAAAGTGAGACCAATAAAATTGTCAAGTCGGTTGCTAATAAGCAAGATGAGATACGCTTGAAAGGGACTTGCTTGCTTGCTACTAAATCTGATATTAATGACTTGATTGCTACCACTTCTGTTGCCTATGCTTTGGTGTGCAAAGATACTTTGATTTCCATTCATGATATGCAGCACTCTTTGCCCCCTGCTGTCGCTAACGTTTTGCAGGAGTATTCTGATGTGTTTCCAAGTGAAATACCAGCGGGGCTACCACCAATACGAGGGATTGAGCACCAAATTGATCTGATTCCAGGTGCATCGCTGCCCAACCGTGCGCCGTACAGGACCAATCCGGAAGAAACGAAAGAGATTCAGCGACAAGTGCAAGAACTACTCGACAAAGGTTATGTACGTGAGTCCCTTAGTCCTTGTGCTATTCCGGTTATTTTAGTCCCCAAGAAAGATGGAACGTGGCGTATGTGTGTCGATTGTAGAGCTATTAACAATATCACAATTCGATACCGACATCCTATTCCATGTTTGGATGATATGCTTGATGAATTGAGTGGTGCTGTTGTGTTTACCAAAGTTGATTTGCGTAGTGGGTACCACCAGATTCGCATGAAATTGGGAGATGAATGGAAAACTGCTTTCAAAACTAAGTTCGGGTTATATGAGTGGTTAGTCATGCCTTTTGGGTTAACTAATGCACCTAGCACCTTCATGCGATTAATGAACGAAGTTCTGCGTGCTTTCATTGGCAAATTTGTTGTGTTCTACTTTGATGATATATTGATTTACAGCAAATCTATGGAGGCACATCTTGATCATCTACGTGCTGTTTTTACTGCTTTACGTGATGCACGTTTATTTGGTAACCTTGAGAAGTGCGTCTTTTGCACAGATCGAGTATCTTTTCTTGGCTATGTTGTCACTCCATAGGGAATTGAAGTTGATCAAGCTAAGGTGGAAGCTATTCAGGGATGGCCTGTACCAAAGACCATCACACAGGTGCGGAGTTTTCTAGGACTTGCTGGGTTCTATCGTCGCTTCGTGAAGGATTTCAGCACCATTGCGGCACCGTTGAATGCGCTTACGAAGAAGGGGGTGCCCTTTTCTTGGGGCACCACACAAGAGAATGCGTTCACCATGTTGAAAGATAAGTTGACACATGCACCTCTCCTCCAACTTCCTGATTTTAATAAGACCTTTGAGTTTGAATGTGATGCTAGTGGAATTGGTTTGGGTGGTGTTTTGTTACAAGATGGTAAACCTATTGCATATTTTAGTGAGAAATTGAGCGGACCTGTTCTGAATTATTCTACTTATGACAAGGAATTGTATGCTCTTGTGCGCACATTAGAAACATGGCAGCATTATTTGTGGCCCAAAGAGTTTGTTATCCATTCTGATCATGAATCTTTGAAACATATTCGTAGTCAAGGAAAACTGAACCGTAGACATGCTAAGTGGGTTGAATTTATTGAATCTTTTCCTTATGTCATCAAACACAAGAAAGGGAAAGAGAATATCATTGCTGATGCTTTGTCTAGGCGATATACTTTGTTGACACAACTTGATTGCAAGATTTTTGGTTTGGACACAATTAAAACACAATATGTGAATGATGCTGATTTTAAGGATGTTTTGCTGCATTGTAAGGATGGAAAAGCATGGAACAAATTCATCGTCAATGATGGGTTTGTGTTTCGAGCTAACAAGCTATGCATTCCACCTAGCTCCGTTCGTTTGTTGTTGTTACAGGAAGCGCATGGTGGTGGCTTGATGGGGCATTTTGGAGCAAAGAAGACAGAGGATGTACTTGCTGGTCATTTCTTTTGGCCAAAAATGAGAAGAGATGTGGAGCGATTTGTTGCACGCTGCACTACATGTCAGAAAGCTAAGTCCCGTTTAAATCCGCATGGTTTGTATATGCCTTTACCAGTTCCTAGTGCTCCTTGGGAGGATATTTCTATGGATTTCGTGTTAGGATTGCCTAGAACTAGGAAGGGACGTGATAGCGTTTTTGTGGTTGTGGATAGATTTTTCAAGATCGCACACTTTATTCCATGTCATAAAACTGATGATGCTACACATGTTGCTGATTTATTCTTTCGAGAAATTGTTCGTTTGCATGGTGTGCCAAACACAATTGTTTCTGATCGTGATGCCAAATTTCTTAGCCACTTTTGGAGAACTTTATGGGCACAATTGGGAACTAAGATTCTATTTTCTACCACTTGTCATCCCCAAACTGATGGTCAAACTGAAGTGGTTAATCGAACCTTGTCTACCATGTTAAGGGCTGTTTTAAAGAAGAATATTAAGTTGTGGGAAGAATGTTTGCCTCATGTTGAGTTTGCTTATAATCGTTCCATGCATTCTACTACAAAGATGTGCCCTTTTGAGATTGTTTATGGCTTGATTCCTCGTGCTCCTATTGATTTAATGCCTTTGCCCACTTCTGAAAAATTGAACTTTGATGCTAAGCAACGTGCTGAACTGATGTTAAAACTGCATGAAACAACTAAAGAAAACATTGAGCGCATGAATTCTAAGTATAAGCTTGCTGGTGATAAAGGTAGAAAGCAATTGATTTTTGAACCTGGTGAATTGGTTTGGTTGCACTTGAGAAAGGATAGGTTTCCTACTTTGCGAAAATCTAAGTTGATGCCTCGGGCTGATGGACCGTTTAAAGTGCTAGAACGAATTAATGATAATGCACATAAGCTAGACCTGCCTGTGGATTTTGGGGTTAGTCCCACATTTAACATTGCAGATTTGAAGCCATATTTGGGAGAGGATGATGAGCTTGAGTCGAGGACGACTCAAATGTAAGAAGGGGAGGATGATGAGGACATCGCCACTAACGATACATCCACACCTACACCAGTATCTACTTCAACAACACCTCTTGGACCTATTACTCGCGCTCGTGCTCGTCGGCTTACCCATCAAGTAAGTTCACTCTTAAGCTCAGGTTCATCATATTTAGAGAATGGAGACACGTGCACTCTTGTTTTACTCAGGAACCATGGATTGGATCAAAAGAGAAGAGGCATCGCGCAGGCTGGATTCGGACTGCAGGACAGACACGACTTGTAACAGCTGCCACGACTTCATCCGGACTCCGTTTTGGTCGGTCAAGTACTTTCTGGAAAGCTTATCAAATCTACTTTCCAACGGATCCGGAATTACCTCAATATCTATTCGGAATCAACCGCAATCCTAGATTTACTACAGAGTCCTTTTCAGCCACGGTGCTGCGTCACCCTAATTTGGCCCAACGGGCCGTGTATCAAGTAGAGTCCAAGACGGATGAGTCCTAGGGTTGGAATACGACCCCAGCACCCTTGTGGTCGTTCTCCCACTTCTTTATAACCTTTAGCCGCCGTCAAGAACACTCGGGTTTTGTTAGATGCAAGTTTAGCTTTTTGCTACTTCCTTGTAGACGCGCGTGCTGATCCAGCCGCCCGTCCACTTGTTTTTGGAACCCCTCCATAATTGAGATTCGGTTTGAGACCTTCAATTACATCTCGTAATTTTCAGTACTTGTTCTACTTGTTCTTGCTAGTTCTTCGATTGCTTGCAGGACAAGTGCCCTAGTGGCCGGTGTCGCGCTCCACAAGATCGCGGCAACCAAAGGGGGTGGTGTATCGGTTGCTAAGGCGCAGCATCCTTGGAAGGCTGTAGTCGGGCCGTGAACGTCGTCTCCTCTATCAATCGAGTTATTCCACACCTCTCATCGAAAGATCAGGAACAAACCCTAACGGGTTCACATCATAGAGTTTGAAAAACTCCACAACTTTCATGTTGAACACTTTTTCATTTGACCTTTGTAGCAGTGAGAAGTTTTAGTTTACAGAGAGGTCTCTGAAGTTTTTAGGATTTGCAAACTAGTCCTCCTGACACCTCCCTGCTTCGTCTACCTCTGGCACCGCCGCTTCCCTCTCCCTGCTCCGCTCTGCCTCCGCCGCTGACCGCCGGCACAGAACCCCGAGCTCCACCTCCAGCTGCAGCACATGTCCACGCGTCATCTCCCCTCGATCCCGACCTCATTCCTCTTCCCTGGTGGCCTTGCGCGCGCGCGCCACGACGCCCCGAGCCATCTCCGGCCGCCACCTCCTCGTCGCCGTGGATAGCCCCCTGCCGCGCCTTAACCTCCTCCCTCTCGCGCGCAGCAGCACCCCTTCAACACCTACGTGCTGTTCTGCTACTCCCAGCAACCAATTTCGAGCATCCGAGCCACATTTCCCCCGCCGCCGTCCTCCTCCGCTCCGGCCGCGCATGGCACGCCCGTGGGCAGCCCTCACTAGCTCACCCCCGCCCCAATCAACACCTGCACAAGCTTCCCTGTTACTTGCTAGTGCTCGACGACCAACTGTTCTCCTCCAATTTCCACTGGAACTTCATCTCCGACGAAGCGCCGCCGCCGCCACCTTCGGCCTCACCGTGGGCAGCTCGCTCTGAGCCTCTCCACGCCACCACGATACCCTAGCTAGCACCACATCATCCCTGTGAAGCTCCCCGACCCATCCAGTGACTCTCTAGTCCACCACTGCGCCTCCCCGATGCTCGCCGGCGTTCTTCCTCGTCGCCGCCGCCTCTGTCTCCGTCGGTCTCCTCTGATCCAGCACGTCTTCTTCCAATTGATGGTACCTACACGTTCCCCGTGTCTCACTGAAGCTCATGCACAGGTTGGCTGCCGACGTTCACCACCGGAGCTCCGCCATCGATGGTGACTCCTCCGCCGTCACCTCGGGCTCTAGTCGAGCTCCATCTTTCCGGTCATCTCAAGCCTCGACAAGCGGTGCCACAGAACCGCCGTAAGCTCCTGCATCCTCTCCTGCCCTTGGACCTCGCCGCCGGTGACCGCCGTCGCCGGAACACCGCCGCCCCCGCCTTGCTCTGCTCTGATTCCCAGCCAAGGACCTCGGGTTAGAAGGAATAACCCAGGGGGTTATGTGCATAGCCTAAGACTCAGAGAAATAGTAACCAGGGACCCCCTTGTGTAAATATTGCTGTCAACTTAGAAATGCTATAGCTATTCGAGGAAAAATCATAAAATTGCAAACTAAATTTTGTTGGAATCCTTAGATAAGGATCTACAACTTTACTTAAAGGGTCAACTTCAGTTTCTGAATGTTTGATAATCAAATTTAAATGTTAAGTTTAATTACTTGTATGCTTAAGAAATGCATAGTAATTTATAGAAAAATGATAAATTAGTGAAACCAGTTGGGTTAATTTTCTTTTTACATGTAGAATTGAAGAAAAATAATTACCTTAGTATTCTAGTATTATTTCCTTAATGTACAAGTTTTATTAGAAATAATGTGTAGTTTCCTTTGTATAATTAATAATTATACCTTTAAATGTTCAAAAATCATGAAAAATATATTAGGGTTCTGTTCTGTAATATTATAACATGTTATTAAGTTTCCAACCAAGGATTAGGTGTTAAATAAATTGGATATAATATAATTGATCTATAATGTAAGAGTAACCTAAGTTCCATGTGAATAATTAATATAACAAATAACTATAATTATTTAAAATAAGTATTAGGAACCACCCCACTTTGTTGCTCCATGCTATTAGTTAGAAAACTAAATGTAATCAACCCCGTTGTCTAATGGGTTTAGATAAAATAACTAATACTCGATAAATGACTGCCCACTGCAGTGTAGTCAGATCATTGTCGTAATGTAATGTTCTTTATATTGGATTGCAACTTTATCGTGAATTAAAATAAAAGTGTATGCACCCATTAAACTTCATCTTGCATATCATGTAGACTCGACCACTCTCGCTGACGGGGATTATCAGCTGATTCCGGAACAAGAAGAAGTTTATTCTGAAGACCCCGGGAACTTTGTCGTGGATTTCTCTGAAGCCCCGAACCAAGGTTCAGAAGAAAATAATTTGACTAACCCCAACCCCACCAGCGAAGGCAAGCCCCGGACATAACCTACTATTTTTATTATACTGCACTCTATATTTATTTATGTATTCTATGCATTAAGTTTATAGGAATTGTTTGAAACCCTAGATGCATGAATCCTAGGAACCAATGTATTGAATAATAGCACTTGAGTCCGAGTAGCTGCTATGCTAATAGGACCGGTAGAAGTCGAGTGATTTCCTGTCACTCGCGCGATATAGGAATTGTGATGTTTACTTTCATGCTATCACTATAAGGATGACGGACGGGAGTTTTATTCGGTATCATGGTTGAGATGATACCCCGTCTGTGTTGTTGAATTGGATAAGGCCGCAGTGTGTGGTAGCGGTGGTTAAGCGTTTGAAAGTACTAGCCACATGCCGTGAAATATGGTAAGCGGTAAGCCTAGTAACCAATCGGCCCGAGGAGTGGACATACCCCCCACCACATGTATTTGCTTCTTTTGGTTACTTAGTTCGACGTGTAGGCATACGTGTTGCTGGGCAACCAGGAGTACGGGTTTTGTAGTCGTGCTACAGACGTACGTCCTACACTTTGGAAGTGCGTATGACCTGCAGTCGCTTGTGGTGGCCCTGATCCACGAGTCGGAATGAAAGGCAAACGGTTGCTTAGGAACGACCCTTTGGTGTTCCAAGCGTGTGTGTTAGGTTTACCCTTGCAAGGTTTTGAATCTCGATTCAGGAATCGTCCGCCTCTCACGATGATTGAGACTGCTTATCCCCTTTGCCACATAGAGTAACAAGAGTAACTTTGTAATTATGAAAGATGATGATTGGAGTAAAGATTCTATCATGTTTGAGTAGATACAGGTGCTCACTTAGAATGGTTAGTCAACTAGAAACTTGAAAGCTAAAAGTTGAAAATAAGGATCTACTTTTTGTTGCTTTTCAGCTGAAAACTCTACCTAAAAGCTAAAAGCCTTCATGAGTCTAGTTATGGGCTAAGGTATACCCAATTCCGGGTAAGTCTTGCTGAGTATTAGTATACTCAGCCTTGCTTTTGTTGATTTACTTCAGGTAATCCTCCTGATGAGCCAGCATTCATTACACCATGGCCCTACCCTTTGCCTGACGGTTGGTCCGTGGAATGGAATCCGTCCCCGACCAACACAGATTCCGCCGAGTGATATCATGCCAGAGCTAGCATGATATCTGTAATACGACGTGTACAATATTTACGCTTTTCAAACTCCGCTGCTTTGATCGAAAACTTAAACCTGTTTTGTAATAATCTCTCCTCAGTGGGAGCTAATGTTACTTTGTATATTTTTGTAATATAACTGCCTGTGGTGTAAAATGTATTGGCATTATATCTCTGGACTCACCTTCGTGTGAGGTACCTTGTTGGATCCTGTTTCGGTGGTTTATCGGGACGTTACCCGACAGACCAATAGTATTATACCGTTTGAAGTACGAGGTAGCCCTCCGGCGAGGACTCGCGTACTTGAGCCGGTATAATTCAGGTTGGTTCTGCACAGGTAAAGTTGTGCAACCTCTCGAGAGTGTAAAACTAGTATACTAGCCTTGCTCACGATCATGAGCGGCCCAGATCTTCCGTCTGATTAGTGGGGTTTATCTTTGGGGGTTTACCTTGGATGTCAGTAGACTCTTGATCAGTTTTGATTAATTAATTATGCAACTTGGGTTATGGTAATTCATCCACTTGTAGTAAATAGCTTTAATAAAAATTTGCCAAGATTAAAAGCTAATGTAGTTGAGTTAGCTAACCCTAGAGCCTCATAGTTTGTGTTATACTTGTTGAGTACAAGTTGTGTACTCACACTTGCCTTCTCTACCCTTCTGTTCTCTTGGGGATATCTTCGACTGCTGCTCAGTACCAGGCGACGTGGAGGACTACATCAGCGGACTCGACGATTTCTAGGCGTTTGTCTCCCAGCTGACGTCCCTGTGGCGCCCTGTTCTTCATGTATTTATTTTACGCTTCCGCACTCCTTGAACTGATTCTTGATTCAGTTGTAATAAAGATATTCATTTACTATTTATACGCTTTTATTTCGTGATATGTGTTGTGATATCTTGATGATTCTGTTGTATATATGCGTGACTTGATCCTGACGCATATATGATTGCTCGGTTTATGCTCTTATAAATCGGGTGTGACAGAATTGGTATCAGAGCCATGTCGACTGTAGGACGAAGTCTAGATAGAAATGGTCGAGTCTAAGGACTTCTTTTCTCTTGCCTTGTTTCCGTAAAAGCTCAAACATTCATTTCTGCTTCTATTCCTTGAGTTCTAAACCTCGATTTGCTAATTCTCTCTTGCATTTTTCAGAAATTAGTCTGCTATCTTCCGTAGATGTTGGCCTGCAATTCTCAGTATGTCCTCATAAGCCTAGGATGCCTTACAGAAGAAAAATACGCTAGAGCGCCTGTTTCTTTTAGCCGAGTGGTGTGATAAACTTGGCTAATGTTTGAATATTGAGTGTTTGTGATTGTGCAAAATGTTTGATTTGGATTTTTGGGTGATTGCATAGTTTAGAAGTTAAACTTGCTCATGCAAATCGACTTTAACGCAAACTTGAATTAAGTAATAAAACTGAGATAGACCGTTGGGGAGTAAAATCGTACATTGTTTACACTCTACTTTATCTTGTCAGAGTTTTCTTTCTGGAATTGTACAATATCTATCTCTTATAAACTTCGTTCTGCTGCAAACAGATGGTGAACACCAGGAGCACCGGCACCGGTTCTGGCCAGCAGGGGCAGAACAACCAGGGTACCGACCAGCCGATGCCGATGCCTCCACCCCTGACTCCGGAGCAGTTCTTCCAGCTCTAGATGCAGATGATGGCCACTCTAAACAACACTGTTCAGACTCTGCAGCAGATCCACACTCAGCCACCGCCTCCTCCACCGCAGCAGCCCCGCGACAGGCGCGCGGACTTTCTGAGGGGTCATCCGCCGACGTTCTCCCATGCGGCTGATCCACTTCAAGCTGATGACTGGCTTCATTCGGTGGAGCGTCAGTTGGATGTCGCTCAGTGCGATGACTGGGAGCGAGTCCTATACGCAGCAGGGTAGCTGCGAGGCTCAGCTCTCGATTGGTGGGAGTCCTACCCACCTCGGGACACCTCGGGACCGCGACGCCCTCACTTGGGTCCAGTTCCGGGAG